>NW_026731610.1:1267500-1660000 GCF_028476545.2 Physella acuta | reverse complement strand
TATATAATTGAAAACAGAAGGTCTACCTATTAGTGCAACACAACGAAGCCCATTTTGTGATATAAACAGCATTAGATATACGAACGTAGTCACGTCAATTTATTAACGTAACTTAGTAAAGATCAACTGATCCCAACATTTCAGCGTAATAATGTCCAACATTCAACATATCCTAAACATCGCCTTGGATCTTTACTCATATCATTTACGCACATTTTAACACATGTTCATTTATGTATGATTTCACGCTTTTAATATTGTAGAATTTTCAGCCCCAACCCCATTACCTATCTCCAGAAATATGATATATGAACCGTAAAATCACAAGTTACTTACAACTATATTACTCACAATTAATTGTATGCAGCTATATAGGCCTATATATTAGTCTAGTCAAAAACCTGTTATTTAATGTTTTATCTTTGGATTTTAGCTGCAAACTGTCTGACCAGGTAAAAACAAAGTCCAAATTGATTACGTTTTAGGAAAAGAGATCATTAGACAAAATTATCACTATAACAATGTGGTTAGATGGTAGAGCATTCGTCTGCTAACCCGAAAATAACGAGTTCGGGTCCCTAGCTAGAGTTGTAGACGTCCTTGTGTCCACCTAATTCTGACTCACGTTAGGGAAAGTAAAAGCTGCTGGGCATAGACCTGACCGTAGTATCCCTCCATATTCCAAGGTCACAGAAACAGGGTAGCTCTACTTCACCTGCTCCGCAAGCCGCCATGTTCGAAAGGAAACTTTACGTCACTTATACACACACTAGTCAAATACTTAAATACGCACCATATAGACAACATTAGAATGCATGTATCAAACACCACGTAACCAGGTTTTTACACCGCCTTCGCTGAAGTAGATCAAACATGAGGCAGCTCAGCGTTATACGACTCGCCACACAAATAGCTCACACATTATACACAGCATTGACATCCCTCACGCAAAAGTGACATAAGTCACGCAAACTTAACACATGCTACATACCACAAAACAAACATACATACACACACAACACAACCAACATTTACACCACACACCACATCGCCATCATGTGCACCATGCGCATTCACTCCACACCAACCAAACACCAAACACACTCACACCACACAACCAGCATGTCCATCCCACACACTCGTACCCCACACACTCGTACCACACAACACACCACACCAACCAATATTTACACCACACAGTCGTACCACACTCACAACACACCAACTAACATTTACACCACACACCTTACAACCAACATATGCAACCCATACATTCACACCACACTAACCACATATCACACAACCAGTATGTGCAACCCACACACTCGCACCACACCAGACACCATTCAACCAACATGTGCAACACATCATCTCACACCACACACCACACACCCACACCACACCCACACAACCAACATGGACAAACCAACACACACCACCACATACCTGCCACAGAAAAACATAAACAGCTGACCCAGCAACTTTATCTACTCAACATTTCTCAACGGGAATGACAAACAAGAAAAAAAAAACACGCCAGACTTGAGTTCACTGGCATTCGGCCAACTCCCGCGTTCCACAATTCAAATAAAGCTTATGAGCGAGTTAAAACCTTTTTTTTTCTTTTTTTTTTCCTACACCTGAATCTCTTTTGGTTCCATTTGCTGAGGGAAGGACTTACGTTAAGCTGAATAAAAAAAAAATAAAAGGTAAAATTCGGTAAACAATTAATGATAAAAATAAACCTGTCTGACCTGGAAAGGAATTTGTATGTACATGAAGATTTAATGTTCAGCTGGAGAGTTACATAGCATGAGAAATTGGTGAACTGGTGAAGCCTTGCTACGTCAGACAGAGGCGTAGCGACGGGGGGGGGGGTACATATGTCCCCGGGCGTCGACCCTAGGGCGCCAAAATAAGCTAATTTTAGCTGATATTTTGAATTATAAATATAAAAAATATATTGGGGGGCGCAAAATTGGAAGTTTGTCCCTGTGCGCCGGGAAGGGTCGCTACGCCTCTGACGTCAGATGGGGGTTGATGTTCGAAAGGAATGGGAAGAGCTCTTTTATGTAACGTTACAAAATGTGGGAGTGGGGTGGTTGAAAAAAAAGTGAAGGGTTGGAGAATAAATTTCTTTTTTTTTTTTTTTTTTTTTTTTGCGTGTAGGGGCGTAGCTAAAGCCGTGTTACTGTCGAAAGTTGTATCGCTATCTTTAAATATGTTACGACATTGGGTGTGTCGTAAGCGTAATATTAGTCTTGTAGGCGGAGTGTTGGTAAGAGTGTATGCGGTTATGGTTGTTTGGTGTGGGTGTATGTGCATAAACTTTACCCCACTGATTTAACATTTAATGTAGGCCTATGTTAAGAGTAATTGTTCGTTGGTTTATTATTTTTAATATATTAAATTATTTTTTTAAACCCTGGCGGTAGGCCTACAGAATTAAAACGATATGATTTTTTTGTTTTTCAAACCAAGTAGGATGGATGGTACACACAACAGGCAATATTCATGGTACACAAAATGGAAATAATGGAGGGTACACAATTTGGACAATATTAATTGTACACAAATTGGGCAATATGAATGGTACATAAATTGGACAATATGGAATGGATGATACACAAATTGGAAAATTTGGATAGTAAACAAATTGGACAATATGGAATGGATGATATACAAATTGGAAAATTTGGATAGTACACAAATTGGACAATATGGATGGTACAAAAATTGGACAATATAGAAGATACACAAATTAGACAATATAGATTTTAAACAAAAGATGATGCTTTATCAAGTTATATGGTAGGCGCATGGAAAAGTTACCATACGTATTATACTTAAACCAACCTTTATACACACGCAGATGGTGAATAAATGTGAACATTCGAGGCCGATGCTAAAAAGAACATCCAAAAAAAGTATTTCCCCCTATCAGCAAACTCTTGATAATATACGACCGATAACTGCTGTGAGGGGTCGAAATTTCCTCCCCTTAAACCAAGAGCTCTCCCGCACCTGAAGAAACAAACTGCACCCGTTTAAAGGCGGGACAGTGTTACGGGATTTCCCCATTTAGCAGACAAGCTTCGGTGCAATGTCTTTACACCGCATCCAACATAAACCTCCAAGATCTTTAACACCAGACGTATCAGGTTTCCTTTTTCTATAAGGAATCGTCTGCAAGCCTAGTCAGTGGCGTAGCGAGATGGGGGGGGGGGGGTGGACCGCACCGGGTGACACCATTTAGCAAAATATATAGAGAACAATGATAATTCCACTTAATTAAGTGATTAATTCGAGTGTTAAATGGTCTTTTAAGAGGTGCAAATAGAAAATTTTAGGGGTGGGGGTGCAAATCGAAAGTTTGAGGGGGGGGGGGGTGGAAATCGAAAATTGAAAGTTTGTCCCCGGGAAGGGTTGCTACGCCTCTGGGGGGTGACACCATTAAGTGCCGCATCGGGTAACACCCGACCTCGCTACGCCACTGAGCCTAATTAATGTAATTAACTATCAGTGTGTTTTATATCATTGAGAAGGATGGGCTCTTCAGATTATAATCTCATACTATGGCGTCCGTGGATTTTTTTCGCAGGGTGTGCGTGTTTGAGTTCAGTTTGGTTCCTGTATTCAGGGGCCATTACTCTACATCGGGGGTTAAAGGGCTATCCCGTTTACATTTATTGTGAATAGTTATTAGCCGTCTTCTTTTGTACCTTATTTACAAATCCGTATTCATACACTTTCACGTTTAATTCATACATATTTAGTTAGCTATATATATATATATATATATATATATATATATATATATATATATATATATATATATATATATATATATATATATATATATATATATATATATGTATATATATATATATATATATATATATATCATGTATCATATAGAGATAGAGATAGGAGAAACGAGATGGGGGGAAAAGGTCATATTTAAACGAAGCCCAAAATATCCATAGAAATGACTTGATTAAGGAGAGCGACCATCAGGACTAAAGTTTACTAAAGGGGCACAGAACATAATATATATGTGTGTGTTTGTTGTGGGTCTCATTATCTGTTTACTTAAAGGATATAAACTGTAAAACTGTTAGATGAGATTTTATTTTTTTAAATCGAATCTTGTAAAAAAAAATAGAATTTTGTAGAAATCAGTTTCTGGGGGTGATTTTTTTTTATAATGATCACTGTGTGTATTAGATAATAAGATACACACTATCTCAACAACAAACAATTGGGTTTTATCCACTAAACAAGTTTTACCGTATGTGCCTTATCAACCTTTACATAACACATACAGGTTTTAGTTTATTTTCTATTTCAAAGTTTACAAACTGTGCTGATTCACAAATAGATAATTAAACATATACAGAACATGCTAATAAAAAAATCATGCGCAGCTTGTGTACACGTAAATTACCCCTCTAGAAGAATTAGCAGGCTGGACAAATAAAGAGTCCATCTGTTTACAGACGCCGGCACGGAAAGAGAATGTGTATTTATCTGTTAATAGACCACGGCATGGGAAGAGAATGTGTATACATCTGTTCATTAATCACGGCATTGGGAGAGAGATTGTGTGGTCAGTGCAATGCAAGGCTGTCATTACATTCCCGATCGTGTAGTCATCAGAGATTTACATTCCTGCAACAACCTAAATGGTGCATACTAAATTGATACGTATATTTAATTGTGTTGGTGTGAATTCTTCCAACCTTAAATTTAATAACGAAGAAGAAGGTACCTGTATCTTCTATCTAGGTAGACAGATTTTACCCTCACGTTACTGCTTGGGGTCCCAAACCCGTTGCGTATCCTAGTCTTTAGTTAGACAAATACACAATTAGTTGTACTGTCGCAGTTGGTAGAACTCAAGGAATTATAGAACCTAATCAAAGTCCATAACACGTGTAACAAACACAAATTCCACCTTTGAAAGTAACGCTGTCACCATATAGTTAGGGAAGGGATAATTCTGCCAAATCTAACGCTTTGTAGTCCACTCTTGGTTGTACAAAGTCTATGGAAGCAAATCCAAAAAGACAAGCAGGCCGAAATCGGAGTCAATGTCGCATAACAAGTTGACACGTAATACTTAATTGTGTTGGAGGGAATCTCTTCCAACACTAAAATTAAGGACAAAACAAGAAAAGATAACGTAGTATTGTTATTAATTAAAAAAGTATTATAAAACTAAAATCACAATTGATTATGTAATGTTTAGGTTAACATGTGTGGAATTTCTATACAGTACTAGAATCTAGTAGCTTAAAAGGGTAGATATAACTTAGCTCGGTGTAGTGGGGTATGAATACACGAGGAAACGACCTCTTTACATGTCTTAAGTAACATCTGGCTTATGTCCATGGCATATTGCCCTTCCCTATAACATATTTTAAAATTCAAATATATGGCCGATTACGTAGCATGTATTAAGTGGTAAATCTACGTCCCTTCCCAATAGTATATTTTTAAAAGCAAATATATGAACCCCATATAAACCCCATATGAACCCCATAACATATACTAAGTTTTAAATCTACGGCCTATCCCCATAGCCTATTTTAAGACAGAAATATATGGCCAAACCCATTTTAAGTTTATATCTACGGTCTATCCCCATAGCTAATTTTAAGAAACAAATATATGGCCAACCCCATAATATACATTATTAAGTTACAGATCTAAGACCCATCCCCATAGAAAAACCTAAAGCAAAATCTATGGCCCACACAGGCGCTCAAAACTCCTATCTTCATAGTCTAAAAAGTGCTGACTCGGCAAGACTTTGCAATCTTGCAAGTGTGACACATAAATATATTTTAAAAATGTAGTAATCTCTAACACCGTGTTACTAGACTTTCATTCAAACAAATATTTTCATCCTCTGATACGTCCGTGCTTTCAGTCCTTAACGTGAGAACATCTTTCTCTACCTCTCCACAACCGCAAACACTAATCTAGGTTTAAAGGGAAGTAATAAAAAAACATGGCAAATTATGGCACCGCTTGGTGGAGTTTAGGTACGGAATGGGGTGGGGTAAGGGGGTTGGGTTGGAGGGAGGGGTTAAATACGTTACAAGAATCCAGACGATAGGGAGATAATACAGCAGACGGATACACTAAAACAAACAGAAAAAAGCACTTAGTTTGCGTTCCACGTAACCAATTTTTTTCCCCCGAGTTCCTTCCCCTGGTCCCTGTTTCCTGCGTTAATTCTACGAGTAAACGCTGCTCGTGTTGAGAGGTAGAGAGGGAGAGAGAGGGGAAAAAAAGAAGTTCCACGTCGGCGGTGCCACGTATAAGACTGCAATGTGAGATCGTGGAGGTGAGAGGAGGGGGGGGGGGGGGGACTCAACGTCTCACTCAGAACTTAACACATCAAGCAAAGCTTCGCCCAACCCTACCTTCATCCTTAGGCTAAGATGTATAGTTCATTGCTCGAGTCACTTATCATTGACCCGTTATATATATATATATATATATATATATATATATATATATATATATATATATATATATATATATATATATATATATATATATATATATATATATATATATATATATATATATATATATACGGGTTCTATATATAAATAATATATTTTTTATATAGATCTTCGTATATTTCATATATATATAGGCCTATATATATATATATATATATATATATATATATATATATATATATATATATATATATATATATATATATATATATATATATATATATATATATATATATATATATATATATATATATATATATATATATATATATATATATATATATATATATATATATATATATATAAAGTTTTCCCATATCTGTGCTCTACCGCTTATGTATTCATACATTAAAGACTTCCTCTAAATAAATTCCCCCCCCCCCTCCGCACACCACTACCACATACACTCATAAATCTGCTATATCTCGGCCGTTAGCACTCAACTTTATTCTCTTAAAAAAACTGTCTTGCTCACTCCTCCCCTACCCCACCCCAACAAACGCCAGTCTCAGCAATTTTCTTCACGCTTGACTGAACTCTGTGCACTGGTTTCCCCCAGCAACCTACATTAGATTCACCTGACACCTAATACTGTCAATTTGTAGCTTCTGCTGCGGTTTTTTTTTTAAGTGTCAGAAGAAGAAATCTGAAATTTTATTTAGTCTAACCCTACCCCTTGCACAGACTAGAACCTTACATTATACAGTTATCTTGTGTGGGGTTTTTTTTTTTCGTTTTTTTTTTATTTAAATTTTTTTTAACCCACATTTCAGGAATTTATATTAGTAATACGAACTGGCTTAAATTCACTCTTTCAATATAGTTTTTTTTTTGCCATAGTAAACAGACGCTACTATTCTATATAAGAGAGGATTTTATTACTCTAGACTCGTTATTTACAATCACAATTGACGTATACATTTTATATTCTGAAATACCTAAATTGTTTCAGCAAATTTAATCACTTTGAAGCCTAAATGATAAAAAAATGTTTAATGAATCAAAGCATACATTTTTTTTATATTTTAAATACTTGAATCATCCCTATATTTTAACATTTTCTTCCATATATTTCCATACCTTAATTAGCCTAATTCTTAAAACTTAAACACCTTAATCATCAACATGTTTTTAAATACTTGAATCGTTTTTATACAAGCTTTCATGCGTTTTTATAACCTTCATAATCTTTATAATTTAAACATCTAAATTAGCATCCATAATGTTATAAACACCCTTAATCAACCCTACAATTTTAAACATAAAAAACGTGTTTCTATTATACTATCATCTTTTTGTAAAGGATTTTCATTTACACAGAGAGAGAGAGAGAGACGGAGACAAAGACAGAGACAGAGAGAAAAAGAGAGAGACATACACACATGCATAAAGCCACACACCTAAAAACTACCTTCCATCAACAAAAATTCAAATGTGTTCATTTTCGCTTTCTGCTACGGCACTCCAACGTTATTCTAATTAATTTTTCCTGATTACTCACTTAATTCTCGCGCCTCCCCGTGGGACATAATCCATCTACAAACCTCCAACATGCCACTCTTTTAATGTTCGAGTCACCTGAGTTCATGCCAGTGATAGCCCGTGGTCAGCACCTCTTCTTCCACCTCTATCGTCCATGTTCCTATGACCTTCACCTCTTTCGCTTTCACTGTAGAGCCAATCACAGTACCAATTGAAGAGCTTGTTTAAGATATTCATGGGACGGCGTGGTCTAAGAGGTAGAGCGCTAGCCTGCTAACCCGGAAAGTCTTGAGTTCGTATTCAGGTCCAAGTCTGCAGACCTCCCTGAGTCCACCCAGCTCTGATGGGTACCTAACTCATGTTACGGGAAAAAAGCGGCTGGGTCAAGAAACATATGAACTCTACTTCATCTGCTCAATGGATCGTTAGGTCTAACGTTGATTCTTTACTTTATATGATATCCACATAGCATGACCCAGATATCGCAACATTCTTTCTCATCCTGACCAACATGCATTCATTCCACCCAAACTCCGACCATCTCTTGACTTAACCCCCCCCCCCCCCCACCCCGCCCCATACAACAGTGGGGTAGCCAGGATCGTCTCAAGGGGGGGTGGGTTCCAATTTTTACCCGGGGACAAACTTGCACCCCCCCTCAAACTTTCGATTTGCACCCCCCTCAAACTTTCGATTTGCACCCCCCCCCTCATATATTATATATATACCGAGGGCCCCCCCCCCCATGCCTACGCCACTGCCATACACACTCCATTTCAACATCAACACAGCCATCCACGTTTAAGCAAAACATTGTTTTACAGCACTTAAAACATGTGCCATGCAGGGCGTTCACCTTCGCTAGTTATGTTACCAACACACCCCATTACAACTTCTGAACACATGATTTACTGAAAAGTAGAAATAATGTTGTATGCCATCTATATTCCCAAACGTAGTTGCCTCTAACGTAGTTGCATTTCCGTATATCGAAAATAAGATCCATGAATGACTATGAGGAGCTAAACCCAAATCCCAAAAGCTGTTTTGAAAAAAAAATGAGTTGTAATTTTTTATTTTACTACGGTAAACCATTATTTTTGTGACGGGGTGGCCTAGCGGTAGAGAGATAGACTTCTAACCCGAAAGTCTCGAGTTCGAACCCGAGTTCGAGCCAGTAGAACGTCTAGACTGGAATCCCCTGGGGAATAAGAGATACGTAAAATGAAGCGATTTTATTTGTGACAATTAACAGCCAGTGTTTGTTCCAGACTTTTTTCTCCGGGGGGCACTTGATATTTTCGGGGGGAGGGGGGGGTCACTTGATATTTTCGGGGAAGCGGGGACTTGATATTTTCGGGGGGGGGGGGCACTTGATATTTTCTGGGGGGGGAAGGGCGGTCAACATTTTTCGTGGGGGGGGGGCTGGCACTTGATATTTTCTGGGGGGGGGGGAAAGGGCGGTCAACATTTTTCGTGGGGGGGGGGGGGCGGACACTAGTAAAATTGTATGTTTACTATATAAATTCCATCTCGTTCGGGAGGGCGGTAGACTTTCTTCGGAGGGGGGGGGGGGCGAACCCATCTTCTCCCCCCCCCCCCACCCCCCGAAGAGATGCCTGGAAGAAACTCTGTTAATAGCTTCAGTGCTTTCGTTTAAGACCAGTGCATTCTTTAAATAAAAATTAATCCTCAAATTTAAAGAATTTGTTCTGATTTGTGGGTGGTCGAAAGTGTAAAGTCGCGGTAACTCTGGCAGCTAAATGTACAGGTAGATTAGGATTAACGTCTGTAAACAAACAAAAATAATCGTTTTAACTGTCGGTTAAAAAAACATGGATTAGGATTAACATCTTTAAAGATATAACAATATTGGTGTTAACTGTCAGTGAAAAAAAAAAACATTAAATTTAGTGATAACTTGATTAGTTTAATCTTCTTCTTCTTCGTTCTTAATTTTTAGTGTTGGAAGGGATCGAGCATTATTTACCAGAGGGTTTGAACTCGAGACTTTTTTTTTCGAAATTTAGCCGACTCGGCCACGCCTCCATCACAATTAAGTATTACGTGTCAACTGGTAAAGCGCCATTGAGGCCATTGACTCCGATTTCAGCCTGCTTTTCTTTTTGGATGTGCTTCCATAGCCTTTGTCCAACCAAGAACAAACTACAAGGCAGCAGTTGTTTGATTTTGGAGTTGTCTCTCCTAGAAGAGTGTCTGTCCCCAGTTAACGAGCCTCATGTGCCCGAGGGTACGAACTCGAAACTTTTCGGTTTAGCAACCATGAGCTTTACCGACTCGACTACGACGACCCCCATTTAGTTTAATAATATGATTTATCTTCAGAAACAGCGCCATGATAAAGTTGCTGACATTTATGCGTTTAAAAATGTATTTTACAGATTAAAATACAAACACAATTAGAACTCCATCAACATAACCAGATTTCACAAACTCCTGTAATAAATTAAAGATTCCTCTTTAGACCTAGCGATCCATTTGGGCAGAGAAAGTAGAATTCATGTTTCTTATCTTAGCATATGAAAGAAAGGTGTAGTCAGCACTGTGCTCAGCCGCCTTTACTTTCCCCAACGTAAGTTAGGTAACCATTAGAGATGGTTGGACACAGGCAGTGGCGTAGCGAGGTCGGGTGTCACCCGGTGCGGCACTTAATGGTGTCACCCCCCAGAGGCGTAGCGACCCTTCCCGGGGACAAACTTTCAAATTTTCGATTTGCACCCCCCCCCCCCTCAAACTTTCGATTTGCACCCCCCTCAAACTTTCGATTTGCACCCCCCCCCCTCAAGTTTTTCTCTATATATTTTGCTATTTTTTGCCTTGGTGTCACCCCCCTAAAGGGTGTCACCCGGTGCGGTCCTCACCCCCCGCCCCCCCCCCCCTCGCTACGCCTCTGGACTCAGGGACGTCCTGCAGTTACATGCCCTAACTCGAGACCTTCGAGATAGCAGCCAAACGCTTAACAACTCGACCACGCCGTTCCAAAAATTCCTGTAATAGATACCAAAAAGTAAAAGGTAAAGTTTCCCTTTCAAACCTGACGGTTTATGGGGCAAGTGAAGTAGAGTTCACTTGTTTCTGTGACCTCGACATATGAAGAGATAGTGTTGTCAGCAATATGCCCAGCCGCCTTTACTTTCCCTATTTCGAATAAGTTGTTTGCCTTGTAAATCGTCAAATTTAATCTGTTATGCATTTAAGATGTGATCAATTCATAAAATACTTTTTCACATAGCTCACTACTCTGTTTTATGTTAATTGAGTTCTTTTCTTATATAATTCATCTAAAGTATTAATTGTGTTCACAAGAGCATATTGATGACAATTAAGTCTTGTGGAGTGAAAAGTAAAAAAGTAAAGTTCCCTTTCAAACCTGACAGTCTATAGGGCAAGTGAAATAGAGTTCAATTGTTTCTGTGACCTCGGCATATGAAGAGATAGTGTTGTCAGCAATATGCCCAGCCGCCTTTACTTTCCCTAACGTGAGTTAGGTACCCATCATAGCTGAGTGGACTCAGAGACGGTCTACTGACTTGAACCCGGATTCGAACTCGAGACTTGCGGGTTAGCAGTCCAGCTCTCTACCGCTAGAGCACTCCTTCCCCTGGATACCAAAACTAACTTTTGTTTTCTCTCTCTCTCTCTCTCTCTCTCTCTCTTTAGGTTCTGTGGATTTTATCGAGGCTTTTGAACTCAGGAAACTGACGCCAGAACACGGAGTAGAGGTCATCCCCGGGCTGTGTACCGCCAGGGTCAGGCCGGACGATTCTGAGGACGAAGGAACCGTTGAGGACCCGGCCTGGAGGTTGAAGAATGCAGAACTGCTACCTCAGAAAAAAATTTCAGAGATTTTTAAAGGTAGGGTTTGAGTGTCAGAGAGTTGGTAACAAGTATTGATAGTTGGGGGGGGGGGATGGTTGGATGGTTAGGTGGTTGGAGGGATGATTGGATGGTTGATTGGATGGTTGGTTGCATGGTTGAAATGATGGTGAAATGATGGTTGGATGGTTGAAAGGATGGTTGGATGGTTGAAAGGATGGTTGGATGGTTGAAAGGATGGTTGGATGGTTGAAAGGATAGTTGGATGGTTGAAATGATGGTGAAATGATGGTCGGATATTTGAAAGAATGGTTGGGTGGTTGAAAGGATGGTTGGATGGTTGAAAGGATGGTTTGATGGTTGAAAGGATAGTTAAAATGATGGAGAAATGATGGTTGGATGGTTAAAAAGATGGTTGGATGGTTAAAAGGATGGTTGTATTGTTGAAAGGATGATTAGATGGTTGAAAGGATAGTTTAAATGATGGTGAAATGATGGTTGGATGGTTGAAAGGATGGTTGGATGGTTGAAATGATGGTTGGATGGTTGAAAGGATGGTTGGATGGTTGAAAGGATGATTGAAATGATGGGGAAATGATGGTTGGAAGGATGGTTGGATTAATTGATGAGTGGATGGATGGATGGTCGGATGGTTAAAGGATGGTTGGATGGTTGAAAGGATGGTTGGATGAATGGATGAATGGATGGTTGGATGGTTTGATGGTTGAAAGGATGGTTGGATGATTAAAATGATGGTTGGATGGATGGTTGGATGGTTGGATGGTTGGATGGTTTGATGGTTGAAAGGATAGTTGGATGGTTGAAAGGATGGTTAAAATGATGGTTGGATGGTTGGATAGATGGTTTGATGGTTGAAATGATGGTTGGATTAATTGTTGAGTGGATGCATGGATGGATAGATCTGATGGAAGAGCAAATGGACGGAAGAGCAAATGGACGAATGAGTGTTAACAAAGATGGTCTAGTGGACTAATGGGCGAAAGGGTTAAATGGACGGATGTAAGGTAAAAGAGTTGGTGATTTGACAAATGGACGGTTGTATGGATGAATAACGGATGGACGAATAGACTGAAGTGCGGATAAACTCATTATTAGATAGATTGAATTTACAAAATCTACTAGATCTACATAAAATATGCATGAACTGATTGGTATAAAAAGAAAAAAAAGTTAACTATTAAATAAATATTGATCAATAACACCTCTCAATATATCCAAGCATTCATCTAAAACAACTGAAAATCGACTCCCATATCCCACTTCCAGAAGTATAGGGCTGGTAAGTAGGTCAATAAACAGTTCTATGGCTAATGCAGGTTTTATTGAGCCGTAGAACTGGTTGGTGACCTACTTACCAGCCCTATACCAAACAAGTTTTCCAACTATTAAAATAAATACTGATAATGAATCTCGCCATACGTCTAATCATTCACTGAAACATCTCCTCCTATTCCCCGCCTCTAGAGGGCGTACCAAACGAGTTTTCCATCATCCTGACCTTGAGGACGGAGGTCGAGGCCGAGGGCAAGGTTTTCACCATCTACAACGACGACGCCACGGAGATCATGTCCCTGACGGTCGGCACGCCCAACCAGTTTTACTACAACGACTTGAACCACCTGCCCGGGGAGGGGTCGCCCGTCTTTGAGGCCACCATCAACGATGGAGTGTGAGTTACCTGGCTTTTATTCAACCGAAAATATCGGAATTGTTTTTTTTTTTTTTTTTTTTTTTTTTTTTTTTATTTCTGGTGTTAATACTGACTCTACTAGAAGTTGGGGGTCATCCATAAATGACCGCACGCTTTTTTTACGATTTTTACCTCGCCCCCATCCCCTCCGTCACACGTCGTCACAAAAAGCCAGACCACCCCTAAAATGACGTCACACCTCAGCCTACAACGCCCCCTCAAAATTGCAGTTGAATTTTTTTAAAACATCGATATTTTTCTAGAATCTTGTCTGAACTCGGTCAATATAGAGTATTTTAATCAATTCATATTACAATTTATTAAAACAGTTATCTAAAAAGCGAAATAACGTCTAAAATTCGTTTTCTAACAATGCTTTTTTTATAGTGCAAAAGTGTGACGTCGCACCATCTTAACCCCCCCTCCCCCTCATCACACACCGTCACAAAATTACGGACCCCGTGTGACGTCATTTTGGACGACCCCTTAAAGGAGAAAAAATATTATTTTCTAAAGTAAAGGTTATAACCATATTTTACATTTTTAATATTGACAGATCTTCGTATGTGAAGAAATTACTTAGCTTACGATCAATAGATTATTTATGTCGGCTAAAGCAATTATAATGAAACTAAATGAGTTTAAGCTGGATTTCAGTTGCCTTAGGGTCGGCTTAATTTTGTAGGAGAAATATAGAAAGAAAAAAATAACCAGGACTTCTTCATAGGGCTGGTAAGTAGGTCACCAACCAGTTCTATGGCTCATGCAGGTTTTATTGAGCCGTAGAACTGGTTGGTGACCTACTTACCAGCCTAATTAAGAAGATGCGTTCATTGGCGAATCAAAACCTTCTCGCGGTTAAGCTTTTTATTTAGCGGAACAATCTTGTTCAAGGTTGGCTTTAAACTTAGTTACGATGAAGTGTTTTCATTCTGTAAAAAAATGTGTGGAGGTTTTTTTTTCTCAAGAGTAGGCCTACTTGAATACAATTATTTTTTTGCAATCAAGTTTTAGATCTAGAGGCTGTTTTTTTTCAAGTGTTTCAGAGCATGTAGCATTAATGACGTCACGAATATTTCAGTCTATTTTAGTCTCCTATTTTTTCTGTTAACAAATGTAACAAGTGGCATAGCGAGCGAGTGCGGGAGGGGGGGGGGGGGGGGTTAGGGCGTGGTCAGCATTTCTTTTCGTATTATTATTTATTTATCTGAAGGAGACGGAATCAACCGTTAGCCCCGGACTTGAAAGATTTACCTACCCCAGCAGGTGTATCATTAAAACAATCACGCCTCTAGGCTAAATAAATACCTTAGCAATTGTGTATAGGTCGATTTGAATTTATTATTTTGGACCAGTGGAAAGATTCGTTGTATAATCTACACCCTTTATGGATCTATAGTAGACTAAATATCATTAAAAGTTTTAAAACGGTACCTCGGTGTTAAACCACCAGTGTTTCTTCCAGACTTTTTTCTCCGGGGGGGGGGGTGGGGGGGGGGGGGCACTTGATATTTTCGGGGGGGGGGGGTCAACATTTTCGGGGGGGGGGGGGGTGGACACAAGTAAAAGTATATTTTTACTATATAAATTCAATCTCGTTCGGGGGGGGGGGGCGGTAGACTCTCTAGGGGGTAAGCGATGCCTGGAAGAAACTCTGTAAATCATAATAATAGATCGTCTTTAAGAAGGGGGTGTTAGGTTACTAGTAATTAACTATTCTGCTTAAAATAACTATTTTGGACTATTGGAAATATTTCTTGTATAAAATATTAGAAAAACAGCCAATAGTAGATCAAATATTAATAAAAGTTTTAAAACGATACTTTAGTGTTAATCCAGTATCCGATAATGCCACAACAATAGAACCGTCTTTAAAAATGGGGGTGTTAGGTTACTAGCTAATAACTAAATACAATTATGACTTGTTACTGTCAATTCAAACCCTATCCTTAACCCTAATACTAACCCAAGTCCTACCCCAGCTCTAGTCCTAATTTCTGACCGTAAAACTACATCTGAGGTTAGACAACTACACACAACCTAACACACCTATTGCCGGAAGAGTCTATTGTCGGACATTTGTTATATCAATACTCCGTTTGAAAACATTACTGATTTTAAAATGTTAGGTAGTTGGGTGTAGTAAAATGTAGAAATTTCTTACATTAACAAAAATGTGTGATAGTATATTCATGTTTACCGAGCTTGAACAACTGTGAGTCATATTCGCTCGTGTGAAGGTCAGTCAAGTTCAAGGATGTAGATAAACTTCTATTAAAATCTAAATATAGATGTAATTTCAAGCATAAAATCAGGCATCTATAACTAAACACAATTATGAAGTATTTACGTTAGCGGAGGTGTGTGTGGTGGGGGTGGAGGGGGGGGGGGTTGAGTTCGTGGTCTGGCCAACAGGATTGTTGCACCTGGGCTAAGACTCCTGCAGGTGGCTGTTAAATGTGAGTACTCGTCTGTCGGTTGCATGCATTAAGGCGGTTAGGTACAAGAAAGAAGAAAAAATATTCAGCTAATTTTCAGACTAGTGAAAGTTTGTAATCTAGGGTGTGTATATTAAACTAGTACAGTTGCTATTTTAGTGAGGTTAGTTGAATCGTGCTATAGAAAAACTTTTTATTTTATATATGCCTATTGGATTTAAGAAGAATGTTGCTATGACCGTCTTGTTGCGAATGAGTCATATTTCGCTTACAGGGCTAAAAGCAATGTGGTGGGTTAGGTGTCATTTCTGTTTTTATATGTGGTGGGAATAATGTACTAGGCCTATAGCTCTGAGTATAAGGAAACCCAGAAAAAAATTTGGGATCAATAATTACAATGCTGATGTTCAAAATTACGAAATAATATTAAAAAAAAAAAAATCGAATTTTAGATTTGGGTGGGTATAGATAATGTAAGGTTTTCTCCGGGGGGGGGGAGTCTTTTAAAACTTTCGGGGGGGGGGGGGGGGTCTTAAATTCCGGGATGGGATACTGGTTGAAGTAAATAAGTATATACTGTGTATATAAATAGTTCGGTGGCGGTAAACGTGCTTCGCCCCCCCCCCCTCCCACTTTCCGAGGAGATGCTTGAAATATACTCTGGCTGCATACTTAGTAGTTTAAGACTTCCGTCTTCTTTACATTATAGCCTATGTATGGCCTACTTCAAAACAAAAAGCTCAGTCCACTTTGTACAGGGCCTACTGCTAACCTGTATTTTCTTTGATTACTACAAAGCGTAAATTCCATTTACTTTTTTTTTATTCTAGAGTTATAACTCCACCTACTTTGTATAATTCGACACTTTAGCTCCACCTACTTTACTTTTCGACTGTTCAAACAAAACAGGTGTTCTGGGAAAAAGAGAGCTCTCCTCTGTAGGAGAAGCGCGTGTTCTCAGCACGTGTGACCCTTGTTATTATTCCTCCATCTTGTTTCCGGTGATGTGACGTAAAAGCTCGCGATCGACACATTATGTAAACAAACACAGGTTTATGGCACAGGTCCCGTGTTAAAAGTCCAGACTATAGACGGAGCCAAGTGTTAGTACTACTCTACTAGCTGTTAGTCAGTGTTAGCGCCTCGATAGAACAAAAGCAGGCATGGTTTGAGAGTATAAAACTATAAACACAAACATTTTTATTTTATTTGTCTTGTATTGTTCTCACATTGCGAATAGATGGCCTCGTGGCCTAATGGATAAGGCGTCTGACTTCGGATCAGAAGATTGCGAGTTCGAGTCTCGTCGGGGTCGATAATTTTTATACTCATTAGACTTTTATATATATATATATATATATATATATATATATATATATATATATATATATATATATATATATATATATATATATATATATATATATATATATCGATGGTCTCGGTCGCAAACCGTCTAACTCCGAAAATGTAAATTTTACAGGAGAGACAAAAAACTGATTATTTCCTTCTCGATCGCTCTAATACACATTTTTTTAAAAAGATATCTCCGAAGAAACTCTCTACCGACTATACTGTAGCGTTTTAAAATGGGTTTTGTTGATATTTACAAAATTATAGCAGGTTTAAAAAGATAGACGGTTTGCTCGGTCTAAAATTCTCGGTGCAAACCGTCTATCTGTGTGCGCGCAGACTTAGCTGTTTTGAGCCGAGAATTTCGGTCTCAGCCGCGTTCGTTCGTTTTGTCCAATGAACGTGATTTAGTTATGTTTATGTTTTTAAGTTATAATTAACACTTCATAATATTTAGATTATAGTTTTGGGCTCATATTTTAATTATTTGAGTTTATTCTACATTATGGGGTCAGTTTAATTTTTAATAGAGATGTTTCAGTATGGCTTTATCGCTTTTGAGTGTATTCATTATGTCTGTATTTAGCACTAGACTTGTTAACTGTTATGCTTTATTTATTACATCTTTCTATTCTCACAGTTTATTTTACTAAATCTGGTGGTTTGTAGAATGATAATAGTAAAAACAGAAACCGTATTGTCAGATATATTATGAATGGGACATATCACACTAATCACATTAATACTGACTTAATGTTTACTTATTTTACAAAAATGTAACACAAAAATGTGTTTATTTTTAAAAGTTATTCTTTGAATAAACGTCACATAAAGAAACATTAAAATGGCAACATATTTTTAAAATCAGGGAAATCATCATAAAAAGGTGTGTTTATGACCTGCTTTTGAGTGCTCAAATATGACAGCTTTTATCTTTTTTTCTGCTCTTATACAACTTGACAGCGGCTACAGATGAGATCATAATCTTACGACCCTAGCTTATGTGGTAAGACTGGTCTGTTAAGAGAGGCTGGTCTGTTGAGAGAGGCTGGTCTGTTGAGAGAGGCTGGTCTGTTGAGAGAGGCTGGTCTGTTGGGAGAGGCTGGTCTGTTGAGAGAGGCTGGTCTGTTGAGAGAGGCTGGTCTGTTGAGAGAGGCTGGTCTGTTGAGAGAGGCTGGTCTGTTGGGAGAGGCTGGTCTGTTGGGAGAGGCTGGTCTGTTGAGAGAGGCTGGTCTGTTGAGAGAGGCTGGTCTGTTGAGAGAGGCTGGTCTGTTGGGAGAGGCTGGTCTGTTGAGAGAGGCTGGTCTGTTGAGAGAGGCTGGTCTGTTGAGAGAGGCTGGTCTGTTGAGAGAGACTTGTCTGTTGAGAGAGGCTAGTCTGTTGAGAGAGGCTGGTCTGTTGAGAGAGGCTGGTCTGTTGAGAGAGGCTGGTCTGTTGGGAGAGGCTGGTCTGTTGGGAGAGGCTGGTCTGTTGAGAGAGGCTGGTCTGTTATGTGGTAAGTCTGGTCTGTTGAGAGAGGCTTGTCTGTTGAGAGAGGCTGGTCTGTTGAGAGAGGCTGGTCTGTCGAGTGAGCCTGGTCTGTTGAGAGAGGCTGGTCTGTTGAGAGAGGCTGGTCTGTTGAGAGAGGCTGGTCTGTTGAGAGAGGCTGGTCTGTTGAGAGAGGCTGGTCTGTTATGTGGTAAGACTGGTGTTTTGAGAGAGGCTGGTCTGTTGAGAGAGGCTGGTCTGTTGAGAGAGGCTGGTCTGTTGAGAGAGGCTGATATGTTGAGAGGCTGGTCTGTTGAGAGAGGCTGGTCTGTTGAGAGAGGCTGATATGTTGAGAGGCTGGTCTGTTGAGAGAGGCTGGTCTGTTGAGAGAGGCTGGTCTGTTATGTGGTAAGTCTGGTCTGTTAAGAGAGGCTGGTCTGTTGAGAGAGGCTGGTCTGTTGAGAGAGGCTGGTCTGTTGAGAGAGGCTGGTCTGTTGAGAGAGGCTGGTATGTCGAAGATAGTCTGGTAAGACTGGTGTGTTGAAAGAAGTTGGTGTATTGAAAGAGGCTGATCTGTTGAGAGAGGCTGGTCTGTTATGTGGTACGTCTGGTCTGTTAAGAGATGCTGGTCTGTTGAGAGAGGCTGGTCTGTTGAGAGAGGCTGGTCTGTTGAGAGAGGCTGGTCTGTTGAGAGAGGCTGGTCTGTTGAGAGGCTGGTCTGTTATGTGGTAAGTCTGGTCTGTTGAGAGAGGCTGGTCTGTTGTGAGAGGCTGGTCTGTTGAGAGAGGCTGGTCTGTTGAGAGAGGCTGGTCTGTTGAGAGAGGCTGGTCTGTTGAGAGAGGCTGGTCTGTTGAGAGGCTGGTCTGTTATGTGGTAAGTCTGGTCTGTTGAGAGAGGCTGGTCTGTTGAGAGAGGCTGGTCTGTTGTGAGAGGCTGGTCTGTTGAGAGAGGCTGGTCTGTTATGTGGTAAGTCTGGTCTGTTGAGAGATGCTGGTCTGTTTTGAGAGGCTGGTATGCTGAGAGAGGCTGGTCTGTTAAGAGAGGCTGGTCTGTTGAGAGAGGCTGGTGTGTTGAGATAGGCTTGTCTGTTGAAAAATTAATCATAAAAGTATCTACTAAAAACATGTACGCCAATCATTTTGTAACCTACAATATAAACATTTCTTAACACGTATCTAAACCCTCAATCTAAAGCTAGTAGTGAATTAACAATTATTAAACTTATTGCACATTCTTGTGGAAATATAATTCGAATTATATTGTTTTGATTGATATTTAGATTCTAGAATGAAGATCTAGTTTCAAAGCATTGTGTTAGCCTAAAAAAATGTAAACAAATCAGTTTGGTTATTGAAAATCTGGAAATAGGCTATATTAAACAAATACTATTTGTTTATTATTCTTTAAAATGATAAAATGTAATATAATAGTTGAACATAATTAATCAAATATCCTTACCTATAAGTACTGTGACTGCTGTGCTGTAAAATTGTGTGAATAGGGCGTGCGACTGCGTTCCCGATCAAAAGTGTACTGACAAATATAGCGATATTCGTTTTTGCGCCGAGATTTTTAGCGCTAGAAATAATAGGCGGTTTGTTCAAATGATTATATCTCAATAATCATTCTACAGATTTCTCTAATATTTTCAGGCATTATGGGGAATCATATTGGCTTTTAATTTATGTAAAAAAAAGAAAATCGAATTTTTTTGAGTTAGACGGTTTGCGACCGAGACCATCGATATATATATATATATATATATATATATATATATATATATATATATATATATATATATATATATATATATATATATATATATATATATATATATATATATATATATATATATACTTGTTTTAAAACATGATTTCAAAGAGATCAGGTAATTTGCACATTTTCTAGAATTTTCACGGAAAACAAAAAACACCACATGCAGCAAAAATGTTTGTAAATGTAAAATTACGTACGACTTTACCAAATCGCAAAGTAGTAAACAGAAGCACGAACATAGATTTCTACTTCAAATACCAAACGAACCAATTCGAAAATTACACGTTAAGACGATTTATTTTTTAACAACAAAAACGATACCTGGACTCAGAGGGGTAGCGACCTATTTCCGGGGCGGACTATCAATTTCGCGCCTCATCGTCCTATTTCTATTTATAGTAATTCCTGTCTGTAAAGAAGCGTCCCCCCCCCCCCCCGAGTTTGAAATGTTTATGGCGCTTCTAAATAGTTACTGTCCCGTAACATTTTCTATTTCGGTGCCAAAAAAAAATTGATACAGAAAACACTTAAATCAGTGTGTAAAGCCATGCAGTTGTTAATTTTTGTAACTTTGACTGTATACAAGTCAATACTTCTGCTTAAAATTAGCTTTTAAATTATTTTCTCTACCCCTTATGACGCCCCTTTAGTGTCGGCACCAGGGGCGACCGCCCCACCCCCTCCCCTCCCATAACTACGCCACTGCTTGGAAAAAGTAGATGTGTTATCCAACAAACGAAAATATATAATTTTAACATTTTAACCGAATGAGATATTACTTTGGAGAAAATTATAATATGTATATATAATAATGTCTAACTACTCACTGATCAATACTTGAAATATTTGTTTTCTACCAGTTGGCAAAGAGTAGCCTTGAGTGTCAAGGGTCAAACTATGACCTTGATCCACAACTGCCTGCAAGTTGGCGTCTACCAACTGAATAGAACGCTTCCAGTTCAGTTTGACACTGAAGGAACTGTGTTTTTTGGCTTCCATCTAGGCGACATAACCAAGGAGTTTATAGTGAGTTTGTTTTTTTACTCTGTTGTTGTGTCTACTTGATCGTCTTTGTTTTCTCTACGGCGTAATGATAACACCCGTAACCACGATGTGCCAGAAAAATTATTGCTTTTAGCTTGAATAAATATTATATTAGCTATTTTTTTTCCGGAATTCTCTCGCGTCATATGCTTTGTTTTAATTCTAATTTCCCAGCTATTAGACTACTTGTGTAAGTAAATAATGCTAAATTAGACATGGCGGTTCAGAGTAAATAAAATTAAAGATTGTTTCCTTGACCTTGGTCAATGAAAAGATTTGATTGGTTAGAACAATACGCGGGGGTTTTTACTTATTCCAACTCTTGTCTATATGTCTCGCGTATAATCAATGAGGTTCTAGGTTTCTTCCAGACATTTTTCTCTAGCGGGGGCATTTGAAATTTACGGGGGGGGGGGGGGAGGGGTGAACGACACTGATAAAACTATATATATTTTATATAAATTCTATTTCGTTGGGGTGGGGGGGATGAAGGGGAGAGGTAGGCGTTTTTCGGGGGCAGGGGGTGGGGGAGATGCCTGGAAGAAACTCTGGGTTCAATGGACTTGAGTCTAGACTGAAGAGCTAGTATACGAGCGTTGCACTACCTTACTACATAACGCAATGCCAATAGGCTTATATTTAGTTCTATGTATTTAGTATTGTTATTACTAATAGCGTTTTCTTTACATTTCTTCAAATTGAAGAAGAAAAAAATTACTTTTTAAATCCTGGCTATTAGATTTCAATAATAAATTGAAGCCACTTAACAATAGCGATATAATAAGGTATAACAAAAACATAGTTATTACCACTTTACAAAAAAAAAAAACACTATCAAACCAACAAACGCAGCTGAAACTAAATTGAAATAAAGCTCAATTTAGAAAAATTCCATATTACTTTTAAAAAAATTAATTAAATATTCTTAAGAAAATTTAGTTATAATCTGTGAAATAATGTTATGATTGACAATGGACTCTAAACTTTAAACATCAACAAACGGTACCAGTCTGGTGCAAGGGTGCGCACCACACCCAGTAATACAGTACCTAGTACATAATTTTGTATACGTGTTATATTGTACTCTATTGTGAATAGATGGCCCCGTGGCCTAATGGATAAGGCGTCTGACTTCGGATCAGAAGATTGCGAGTTCGAGTCTCGTCGGGGTCGATTATTTTTATGCATTTTATACTTATTCATATACATTTCAAAACACGATTTAAAAACCGAATCTTTAAGCTTACATTGTGATAAGGCATTTGACGAAAATCCACGTAAAAGCAACTTTTGCTAGCTATTGTATTCTGTTGAATTTAAGGGCTGCGTCAAATATTTCTTTTATAAGCTTTACAAAACTCCTAATCTATCAAAAAATTCACTTTTTAATTTAAATAACTTAAAGTGAAAATAACTAGAGTTCCCCTTTCATACGGAACGATCCATAGGGCAGATGAAGTAGAGTTCATAATGATGTTTCTTGACTAGGCATATGAAGGTGTAGTGGTCAGCCGGCTTTAGTTTCCCTAACTGAGTCAAGTACACTCCAGAGCTGGGTGGACTCAGGGATGTTTTACAGTCTCGAGTCCGGGCCGAGATCCGAAATAGATACCTTGGGCGCGCAGCCATGCGCTCTACCATCCGACCACACCGTCCCATAATTACTTAAAACATATTTTTTAAATATTAATTAAATGTATCGATAATAAAAATATTAATTTAATTTTATAATTGGTTTGTAGTTAAATCTATATTGATTCAAAACACAATGAAATGCATCTTAACTTTCGTTATCTATTTCTCTAGCTGGACATTCAAGATTTACTCATCATCCCCGACCCAGGCGCCGCCTATGAACACTGTGAGAAGTACACACCCAACTGCGATACGCCTTTGCCGTATATGATATCACATCAATACGCACGTTCATCTTCATCATCATCTTCATCATCGTGGTCATCGTCTTCATCGTCGTCCTCATCATCGTCTAGAACATCGGGGATTGAGGTGCACAACTACACCACTAGTGAAGGTGGAGAAGGGGTAGGCAATATTTGTGTTGTCTTTATGTAGAGTAATGATGCATGGGGGATGGAATATATAAGTTTGAGAAGGGGTAGGGAAAACTTATGTTAAGTCTTTATGTTGAGTATTGATGCGTGGATTTTCAAAGCATTAGGGGGTAGGCAATAATTGTGTTAAGTCTTTACTTTATGTTGAGTAATGATGCGTGGAGATGGAATACTTGTGTTAAGTCTTTATTTTATGTTGAGTAATGATGCGTAGAAATGGAATATACAAGGTGGAGAAGGGGTTGGCGATACTTGCGTTTAGTCTATACGTTTATGTAGAGTAATGATGCGCGGAGGCGGAATATACATTACAAGGCATGAACGCTGCCTTATTGGAATTTCTAAAATCTTGTATTAAAAAGTATTTTCTCATAAAAGTTTGGAGATGGAATATACATTACAAGGCATGGAAGCTGCATTGTTGGAATTTCTAAAATCTTGTATTAAAAAGTATTTTCTCATAAAAGTTTGGACGCAGCGTGGAATTTCTGGAAAAAAAATCATATATTTAAAAAAGTATTTTCTCATATGTTTTCAAGAATATAACAATACTCCGCTTACTTGAAGCCCATCAGGAGCAAAGATCTGCAGCTGCACCTCTCCACTCGCTTGTCCAGCTCTCTTTAGTTCAGCCCACGTAAGCCCAGCAGCCCTTGCTTCTCCTTTCATTGTCTTTCTACAAGGCTGCTTAGGCCGGCCCACTTTTCTTTCATTGAAAGCTCCAGTTCTTCTTGCCTGGAGATGTAGACAATAGTTCATGTCGTGCCCGATCCATTACCGTTTGCTGGCTATAATATCCCAGTTTATCTGCTATTGTTTTGTGAATTGCTATTGTCAAATGACGACTTTTAGCATATCGCCCTATTGAATTTCAGTCTTGATCTGATTGAAGAATAAATACTTTTTTTTTAAATGCCTTATACGTAAGATTTTATTGGTTTCAGACGCGGTTATCATGTATTTGGTTTTTTTTTTTTCAAGTATGATGTTAATTGTACGCCTTATTCTGAGCTGTACATACAGGTATAAGAGGTCCATAATCTACGTTTAATTGGGGGAAACTTTGACTTTCCGGACAGTTAATGGTGCTTGTGGCGAGTGCGTGATAATGCATACGACTCATATTATGTTTTGTAGTTAGAAAATAATGTTTTTATAGAATTATATTATCAATTAGTACTGGAGTAGGGTGTAAGTTTGGCGATTAGTTTTTGGTGGGGAGTGGGGAGGGTTTGTTATTTACGTGTTTGTGAAACGCAGAAAATGAAGTTCAGCTCTGATTTCATTACCTTGTTTTGAAACACGTGTTTTTTAAATAATTTGTTTTATTTTTCAGATTGCTAATTTATTCACGTCGATTTAATTCTATAATAATGTGTTATTTTGTAAAATTTTAAATATAATCTTTAATTATCTACAAATCTTTAAAATTATGTACTGCCGAATGTGTTTTTATTTCAGCTTGTTGTTTGTTTCATATTTTTATTTCTCCCTATATTTTAAATTTTGTTTTAATTTGTGTCCAATCTTACAGTCCTCTGTGGCGTTGGAGTATGGCTCAGCTGAAATGACATCCGTCACCTACAGATTTGTAAGTACTTGTCATGCTGTCACGGTACACTGAATGTTCATGCTTGACTGATCATATGGTGACATTTAAGAGAAAAAAGTCAATTGCTATAGGCTTATATGCTTAAAGTATTATGAACTTCAGTTTAGAAATTATCCCATTGCCTTTAACTTAGGACTCGTAATATATATATATATATATATATATATATATATATATATATATATATATATATATATATATATATATATATATATATATATATATATATATATATATATATATATATATATATATATATATAGTATATATATATATATATATATATATATATATATATATATATATATATATATATATATATGTATATATATATATATATGTATATACATATATATATACATGTATATATATATATATATGTATATATATATATATATATATATATATATATATATATATATATATATATATATATATATATATATATATATATACATATATATATATACATATATATATACATATATATATACATATATATATATATATATATATATATATATATATATATATATATATATATATATATATATATATATATATATATATATGTATATATATATGTATATATATATGTATATATATGTATATATATATATATATTTATTTATTTATATATATAATGGTTGTGTAATTTTTCTACAGGGACCACCAGGACCACCGGGACAGCGTGGATCACCTGGCCCACCTGGCTTAAAAGGAGATCAGGTAAAATAAAATTATCATTACAAAATTATTTTAACAATTCAAAATACCTCCTGGTCAGTCGAATCCATTGTTTAGTGTTTCATTATTGCCCATTCACACAACTATATTTTATTTACAAGGAAGCGGGTGGGGTTGGAATGTGTGGGCTGATGGAAAGGGGGGGGGAGATATTCATATGTATTTTAAACTATAATATAAAATCTAGCTAATCTGTTCGTACCATCAAAATATAATCACATTCATTTTGTGCCTCAATATGGAATAGTGTAAAAAAAAAAACCTAACGACAAGTTTTACAAACTTGTTCTTCATCAAAAATATCAAATTTTATAAAGTAAGTTTGTTGAGCACAACGTTGCGTTAGAATGAATCTTATAGCACCAATAGTAAAATTAAAATAAACCATGTTTTATTTTTTAAAACAAATACCAGCCTTTACAATATTAAATTTAAAAACAACTCAATCCAACTTATTAATTTTTTTTTGTTGTTTTTTTTTTAATTATAAGCTTCTATTATTTGATCATTTTTTCGCCTTTACTTTACACATTTTTCGATGTATTTATTTATATATTTTGATATCACTTGCAAGAGTTTGTCTATTTTTAAAACAACCGTGCCATTCTTCTACAGGGTGTTGGAGGCCGAGATGGTATACCAGGTGCCAATGGTGTGGCTGGACCTCCAGGACACGTCTTTGTGTTTCCAGTAAGCTCAGCAGTTTAAAATTTTACACACCATACACGTCTTTGTGTTTTCAGTAAGCTCAGCAGTTTAAAATTTTAAATACCATACACGTCTTTGTGTTTCCAGTAAGCTCAGCAGTTTAAAACTGTATACACATTCCACGTCTTTGTGAACCAGTAAGCTCAGCAGTTTTAAAATGTATACACCATACAGGTCTTTGTGTTTCCAGTAAGCTCAGCAGTTTAAAACTTTATACACCATACACGTCTTTGTGTTTCCAGTAAGCTCAGCAGTTTAAAATTTTACACACCATACCCGTTTTTGTGTTTCCAGTAAGCTCTGCAGTTTAAAATTGTATACATCATACACGTCTTTGTGTTTCTAGTAAGCTCAGCAGTTTAAAACTTTATACACCATACACGTCTTTGTGTTTCCATTAAGCTCAGCAGTTTAAAACTTTATACACCATCTGGTGAAAACAGGAATCGTAACCAGCTATACTGCATGCTTTTTGGCCAGTGTTTTTAACCTAGGTTCGGTCGAACCCTAGGGGTTCGGTGAGACAGTCTCAGGGTTCCGGCGGAGGTCAAGACACAGACCCAACTCATGTGATTCACGATTGGATTTTGTCTGTGTGGAAGACAGAGGCGTAGCGACCCTTCCCGGCGCCCGGGGACATACTTTCAATTTGGCGCCCCCCTCGGGAGCAAATTTTCGATTTGCACCCCCCACCTCGAACTTTTCATTTTCACCCCCCCCCCCTCAAACTTTCAATATGGCGCCCCCCCCCCTAAGGTCGGCGCCCGGGGACATATGTTCCCCCCCCCCCCCCCCCGCCTCCCCCCCCCCCCCTTGCTACGTCTCTGGTGGAAGATATAGCTTTGAAGAAGGATTCGTTGAATGCGCGTATGAAACTGGTGGGGTTCGGTATTTTCAAAAATGTTAAGAACCACTGTTTTACGGCTTACAATCGTTCTCGATAAAGTAGAAGCCTACATAATGTGTATACAGCGGCTTAAGTAGAATTTGCACATCAAATCAGTTATGACCGCAAATCTTATTTGCCCTGCACTCAAAATATTTAAATATCAACGCCATTTAAAGCAAGTGTTCTTCCAGACTTCTTTCTCCGGGGGGGGGGGGGGGGGGCACACTTGATCTTTATATTATTTTTGGGGGGGGGGGGACAAATTTTCCGGAAGGGAGAGTCGTCGGATATTGAGAAAAGTATGCATTTTTTCATATAGATTCCAATTTTATCGGGGGGGGGGGGGGGCGGGGAGGGGGAGAGGGCTCCAACCCAAACCTCCCCCCCCCCCCTCTTCCCGTCCAAAAATTCATGGGAGAAACTGTTTGAAAAGCAGGCTAAAATCGGAGTCGACGACCATATGGTGCATAACAAGTTGGCACGTAACACTCAATTGTGTTGGAGGGAATCTTTCCCAATACTAAAATTAAGAATGAAGAAGAAGATCGCCGTTTTGTAATGGGTCGTTGGTTTTTTTATTGTTTTTTTTTTTTAAAGAATAAGGAAGTTAAATGGATTAGAATCTAGATGTTTAGACACCAAGACACATTTTACGTTCCATATAAAAACAAGTATATTTTATTTCCTTTAATAGGTTTCATATCAAATTTGATTATTTTTTTGGAACAAGTATAATTTATTTCCTTCTATAGGTTTCACATCAGTTTTGATTATTTTTTTGTAACATAAATAATAGCTTGATTATTGGCCTAATAAGCTGTTTATTCTTTTTAAACAATTAAATTGTTTTTGTTGGTTCCTTTCTTACTTATATAATATAATTAACTTGATCCATAATGTATAGCACACAAGGTATCAATGTTGTCAGTTATTTCAAACAATCGGTTTATTAAACAATACATTGATTAATTATACAATCCCCCCTTCATTGTAGACTATGCATAAATGGTGCTGATCCAATTATATTGTTCTTATTGCCCATTTAAGGGATCCAAAATTTTTTAATGGATTTGTTTATCAGCCCAGATATAACTTAAGCGATGTGTCTCAGCTATGATAAAAAATCATGTTGAAAAACTTTGAAAGTGTTTAGTTTTCGTGTAGGCCATATAGTAAAACTTAAGTGTACTTTTCTAAATATAGAAATCAGTACACAACAGATAGTATAATTTTAATTGGTGCTGTAATAAAGTAATGTTTAGAGATTAATTTATTTTGAAATGTATTTTATTTTCAGATTTTCTGGCAATTTATTTTATGTTGTTTCCCTTATTTGATGTTTTATTTGTGCAAGGGAAATAACTGGTAATCGCTATTTACTGGCACATTACCAAGCATATATTAAGTTTTGTTTTCTACCCTTATACGCCCAGAAATCTCTCTTTGTATTATGGGGTTTCCAGGATTTTTATATATGAGACGAGTGGGGGCGAATTTGTATGATCTACACCTCAGTATCGACGTTACACTAGTTTGTGCTATAACTAGGGTGTTTCCTAACACCTCAGTGCTAAAACTAGCGTGTCTCCTTACACATCTTTGCTAAAACTAGGGTGTCTCCTAACACCTTAATGCTAAAACTAGCGTGTCTCCTAACACCTCAGTAGTGGTCAGTCAGTACTGGTGGTCTGATGGCCAGTGTTTCTTCCAGACTTTTTTTCTCCGGGGGGGGGGGGGCACTTGAAATTTTCGGGGGGGGGGGGGGGCGGACACTGTTAAAAGTATATATTTTCTATATACATTATATAAATTTCATTTCGTTCGGGGGGAGGGCGTAAGAATTTTTTCGGGGGGGGGGGAACTTCGACCCCCCCCCCCCCCCCCCCAAAGAGATGCCTGGAAGAAACTCTTCTGATGGCCAACAGGCAATGAGATAACTCACCATCACGGGTTTACCACAGTTGGCGGATACTAGGATCTCATTCCGGCACAGACCTATGTAAACAGTGAAACACCGCGAATTAGTTTTAAACTGCTATGAATAGAATTATTACACACTTTACATCATGCTAACAGTTAACACTATTATATAGTAATATATAGGCCTAGATCTAGATCTAGTATATTAAAATAGATCTAGATTATTCTAGATCTAGAAAATCTAGATCTAGTATTTTTTAGTAGGCTACATATATTTAGATTTTGGGGTGGGGTGGGTGGACAATCACTCACTAATCATTTAAATTACTAATCACTAATGAATCAATCAATGTGTTTAAGTTTAAGTATTATTTACTAAATATTTAGTCTTCTAGTCTTTTTTTTACTAAACGTCTAATCATGATTAATGAATTGTAGTAGACTCTATTAGTAATTTTTAGTTTGTCATTCATTTGGAATATTAGACATTTTACAAAAATAAAATATAGGGCCTAGACTCTAGCTAGATCTAGATTCTAGACTAGATCTAACTTTAAAAGAAAACAAACAGCTGTATGGCATTGGTCTATAATCTATATACATATACTATATTGTTCTATTTACAATAGTCTATAGTCTATATCCTTCTAATATGCACAACCAATTAAGGTTGTATAAGGGATAGTGCCGTTATTATTTATTATACTTATCTACATACTATGATTATACAGAAAATATAAGCTATTCATGACTGTTAGTGTTACCCAGTAAAACAGCCAGTGTTTGTTTAGATAGTTTAGTCTACACTGTAGATAGTAATAGATTCTGTTTAGTGTTAACGAGCCTATAGTCTTGTTTTGTAGCCTGTTTATTTTATATGTTGCGCTATGCATTTGATCAGCCGTAAAGGCATGTCCATGTATGCACAACTGTTGCCTGTCATACAACATTAAAATTGTATTTCTTTATTTTTCAGTATCAATGTTTGATTTAAAATGCGATAATTTTAATTTAAAAAAAATTCTCTGTAGGTAAACTGGGACAATGCCCAAGGCAACCATGTGGAACAGTTCCGGTCAATGCTTGACCAACACATGCTGGCCATGCGTGGAGCGCCAGGGCCTCAGGGAATGTCCGGGCTACCTGGTCGAGTGGTAAGTTGACTGATAGATGATGTCGCTGACCTCAGGGATTCGAACATCGACAAATGAATTTAATAACATGCTGTTGATGGTGAGGTCTGGAGTGTTAAGTGGTGACATAGTGTTAAACTATTGTTTTGTGTCAAATTGTTAAACCATTGTTTTGTGTCAAATTGTTAAACCATTGTTTTGTGCCAAATTGTTAAACCATTGTTTTGTGTCAAATTGTTAAACCATTGTTTGTGCCAAATTGTTAAACCATTGTTTTGTGTCAAATTGTTAAACCCATCCAGTCTGTACCCATTGTCTGGTCTGTATCAGAGTGTTGAACCATTTTTCTGTGTGAAATTGTTAGATGGTTCAGTCTATAATCATTGACTGTCTTGTATCTGTTAAATTGTGACATAGTGTAAAACCATTGTCTGGTCTGTATCAAAGTGTTAAACTATTGTCTGGTCTATATCAAAGTGTTAAACCATAGTTTAAATCATAGTTTAAAACTGATCTACTCTATAACAATTGTCTGTCTTATATCATAGTGTTAAACTAATCAAGTCTATAGCCATTTTCTAGTATGGTTGGCCTTGAGTTAAGCTGACCTACTCTATAATTATATTTGATGTTTATTACAGTGTTAGGCTGACCTACTCTATAACTATATTTGATGTTTATTACAGTGTTAGGCTGACCTACTATAACTAAATCTACAATTGATAAGTGTCATAATGTTAAGTTGACATACTCTATAACTATGTTCAATGTGTATTAGTGTTAGGCTGACCTACTCTATAACTAGATCTACAATTGTTAAGTGTCATAAATAGTCATAATGTTAAGTCGACCTAGTCTGTAGCCATCATGTATGGTTTGTGTCATCTTCTACTCTACATTCTAACCATTATGTTTTTTGTACCAGTAACCTTTTTAAAGACCCTAATCAATTTGTCACTTACTTGGGCTAGTCTCTCCAACTATCACCAGGTTATCAAATCTTATTGTTGTCTTATTCATTGTCTCATTTCCAGGTCTTCTCAGACGTCCTCTTTTCCTTTATTTCTGATTTTTAATTCCGATTCAGTGTTATGTTAATTACAATAAATTCAAAAATCAATTTAAACATATGCACTTAAACATATACCACTTAAGTAAAATAAAAAAAAAGCTTTATTTTATTGGATTCAAATAAAGCAAAAAATAAAAATGTATGTAGCCTATGCGTTATTTTGGCTAGACCTATAGATTTATATAAATTATGTCTAATGGGATTTTCTTTTCTACACAGGGACCCCCTGGACCTGTTGGTGAAAAGGGAGACATTGGAAACAGTGGAGAAATGGTAGGTTTCCAGCGATTTCTTTTTTTCTATTTAGAGTGTTCATTTATGTTTCCCTGTTGTTAAAAATTAATAAAATTTAAGAAATTTTTTTTTTAAATTAATGAAATTACAATGACAAGCAGTCAATGATATTTTAAACTGCTGCATATATTTTCATTGACTTCCCTTATTTTTTTCAGGGTCCCATGGGTTCTATGGGCATGCCTGGACTCCCCGGACCATCTGGAAAACGTGTATGTTATTCCTTTCTTTCATCTTTGAAATTATTAATTCATGTTTCTAAGATTGATGCATATTTTATTTGTCTGAAATTGTATTATATTTCATAATTTATTTCTAATGAAATTTAAATTAGTATTAAAATAAAATAAAAACTGGTCAGGCATGAGTTCACATGACAAGTGTCGAGTTCAGAACCCAGCTAGATGAAACTCATTAGCTTGGTGAGAACAGCAAACCCATCTGGGAGAGAAAATTCCAAAATCAAACAACTGCAACTTGCAAATTTTTCTTGGCTGCACAAAGAGTATGGAAGCAAAACCAGCAAGAAAAGCAGGCTAAGGTTGATGGGCCATACCCAACATAACATGCTGACACGTATTGCTTAATTGTGCCTGAGCTAAATCCCCTACAATATATTACAATTAAGAATAAAGAAGAAAAAAAGCAAGCAGAAAGGTTTGTATAACACAATATAATTAGGTGAATAAATAATGATGTATTTTTTGCATCTCCAGGGACGAACAGGCAAAGATGGAGAACGAGGAATTATGGGACCTCCTGGTGAAAGGGTATTACTAATTAAATAAATAACTGTCTTAATGATGCTAAGTTTGGCTGTTTGAAATGTTTAAACATAAAAGTAACAAATGTTAAATCAACATTATAAAAATTATTTGTGTATTTCTGCATCCAATGCTGAACATTGGACTCTAGGGCTAGTATAATGGTTAGTTCTGTGAGAGATAGGATAGATTTAGCAATGACATTATCCAGTAATCTTGGTTACTATTTCACAATCTACCACCCCTTTTTAAGATTTATCCATTATTTTGGCATTTTTTACCACTGTTATGAAGAATACACCATACCACCTACCTTAGGATCACATTATAAGGCAGATTTTAATTAAACTTGTTTAAATTTCAAATTAGGGTCTGCCTGGCTTTGCTGGAATCCCTGGTATGATTGGTGAAAAAGGTCAAAGGGTAAGTCATTTTTAATATCAGGTTTAAAATATTCTAAACAAAACAGTCTATTTTAAAATAAAACTATCAGGGAATGGTGATTTTTGTATAATTAAGTTATAAAAATAAGAAAACAAGCATTCTACTATCTATATAAAATTATTAAATCAGTAAATTTTTTAAACAACATATGCTCATACAAAAAGCATTCTATTTTCTCTTCAAAACTATAAAAATTTAATCTACTTTAATAAAATTGACATGATATATTCATATTAAATAAAACATTATTTTCTCCACAAAATTATTCAAATCTAAGACACTTTTTACAAAAAATAAGACATAGGCTCATACAACTTTCTCTTCTCCCAGGGAGATGCTGGCCCACCTGGAGAACCTGGTGCTGTTGGACAAGATGGTGAACAAGTAATTGATTTTTTTTTTAATTTTTAAATCTCTAAAGATGTTTGAAATAAAAGGGAGCAAGACATTATCCCCCCTGGACAATTAACTTCTGGTTAATTACCCTCTGGTCAATTACCCCCTGGTCAATTACCCTGTGATCCAATACCCTCTGGTCAATTACCACCTGGTCAACTAGGCCCTGGTCAATTACCCTCTGCCCATTACCCTCTGCCCATTACCCTCTTTACATTACCCCCTGGATATTGCCACTCATCCAAAGTTTGGAGTAGGACATTATCCCTCTGGTCAATTACCACCCTGGTTAATTACCCTCTGCCCATTACCCACTGGTCAACTACCCCCTGGTCAACTACCCCCTGGTCAATTACCCTCTGCCCATTACCCTCTGGTCAATTACCATCTGGTCAATTACCCTCTGTGTATTAACCCCTGGATATTGCCACTCATCCAAAGTTTAGAGTAGGACTTTTATCCCCCTGGTCAATTACCCCCTGGTCAATTACCCTCTGGTCAATTACCCTCTGGTCAATTACCCCCTGGTCAATTACCCCCTGGTCAATTACCCCCTGGTCAAATACCCTCTGGTCAATTACCCTCTGGTCAATTACCCCCTGTTCAATTACCCCCTGGTCAATTAACCTGTGGTCCAATACCCTCTGGTCAATTATCCTCTGGTCAATTACAGCCTGGTATATTACCCTCTGCCCATTACCCTCTTTACATTACCCCCTGGATATTGCCACTCATCCAAAGTTTGGATTAGGACATTATTTGACCCTTATCATAACAGTAAGGTGATGTTAATGTTAGGGTTAGCAAATGTTTTTTGATGGAATAAACTTATTCTTTACTTTTCCTAGTTTTCCTGCTTGGCATTCTATTTAATGTTCAGGCAACTTATAAAGAACTATTTTTTTTATAAGTCTGTAAGGTTAGAATGCTGGGTTTCTCCCTTCCCAGATAACATCTATGACGGGGGGGGGGGAATACCTGGGGGGGGGGGGGGAAATAGAGATTGGGTACGTAATCAGTGGATGAGGGGTAATTGACAAAGGGCAGGGTGAAGTCCAAGATCTGGAATAAAAAAATACTTAGTGAAATATTATTGCCTAAGATAACTAGACATAAATGAGCATTTTTTCAAACAGATTTTAATTCTAACGTGAATTATTTTTTGCTCAGGGAGATCCAGGAGAAATTGGGCCAGTTGGTGCACCTGGAGAAATGGTAAGACTTTTTATACTGTAGATATTCTGTGCTAAATATGCCTTTTATAAGGTTTGAACTCTTTAAAAACATTTTTTAAAATAATAAAATGGTAATTAATTTTAATATGTATTTAATGACATTTTTAGGGACCTCGTGGATTTATTGGACCTAGAGGAAGACCTGGACCTATTGGTGCCCCTGTAAGTAACAGGTTTAAGCCCATCTGAAACAATTTTCTCAATAGTTTAGTTTACCACACACAGTACAAAGTATATATTGGAAAAAAATATTTTAAAAGAATTTCATTTTTTTTTATAGGAATTTCAAATTAAATTTTTAGTGTTTATGCTGACGTAATTTAATTGTAATATACATGCCATTTATTTTTCAATTTTAAGATAGTATCAATTTTTATTTAAGATGTAATAAAATGATGCAGATCAAATGTGTATGCCTGTTTCAAATTTTCTCCAGGGTCTACCAGGAGGTGAAGGTCCAGCCGGTCCTAAAGGAGATGTGGTAAGCACAGTTTCATATTTTGAAAATTCAATACATTTGTTGAACTGACTATACGGAAATCTAAAATATTTATGATTTTTTAAATATGACGCTATAGAGAATATTATATAATGCTCATTAGTAATTATTAATTATATGGTTTATGTTTACTAGGGAGCTATGGGGTCACCTGGTGCACCTGGTCAGACAGGCCCACCTGGACAAGTGGTAAGTTACTCGTGTGTTTATTGACAATAATTTGAGTATGAACTGGTAGGCGTAATATTAGTAATATTAATGTATTTAGAAAAAACACAAATTTAAAAAAAAATTAAGTTCAGATTTATTTTGTAAATTAAGTTGGCATGTTGAAAATTATTTTGATAATAGTGTATACAATATTGCATTAGATTAAAAAATATTTTAAAATGAATTTCATATTTTTTTCAAATAAATATTGCATGCAAAAAATTGTTTTTAATTATGTTTACTAGATCTATATTACACAATAAAAAAAACTTTTAAAAATATATTTCAAATTTTCTTTCAAATATTGTTGGCATTTACTTTATTTATTTTGATAATAATATAAACAATACAAATGCTTAATGTGAGCACAAAAAACAATGGTTTATTTAATTTTGAATTAATTTACTTAATAGGGTCCACCTGGCCCTTCAGGACCTCTAGGACCTGCAGGAATCCCTGGTGCTACTGGAAAACCTGGCCTGCCTGGTATTCCTGGACCCATGGGACCAACTGTAAGTATCACCAGCTGTGCTGTAAACCTCTTAATTATAGCTCTCCAAAATATTTTATATTAATTTCAGGTTATTAACCAATTACCAAGTTTAATTATTTAAAGAATTGTTCTAATATTAGTTTAAATAGCAAAGTATATTTTTTGTTTGTAGTTCTTTAATTTAAAGTGTAAGTAAACATTATTGTGCAAAAATTAGATTAATTTAAAATATAGAAAAATAATATTTCTCTAGATGTTATATAGGCCTATTATAAAGCCTAATTTTATTGATACAAAAATTAACTTTACAAAAAACACTCATGTGATTTACTTTATTGTACTAGAATATATAAAACAAACCCCCTCACTAACTATCAAACTATAAATTTAATATTTAAGTATCAGTATTCAAAAAGTCTTTTAAATTGATTTCTACAATTCTGTGACCACAGGGTATTCAAGGCTCTCCAGGAACAGCTGGAGCTAAAGGTGACGTGGTCAGTATTGAAATTTTTCTTTTCACCTTAGTTATAACTCACTTCTTTTTAAATTGTAGACTATTAATTTTGGTTTTTGAAACAAACAGTTGTAACACAATTCTTTTTATATTGTAGACTATTTATTTTTAATTTTTGAAACTTAAATAGTTGTAACACAATTCTTTTAAAAATATAGACTATTTTTTATTATTTTTTGTTTCACAAATGGAATATTAAGGAAATAACATATTTTTGTTTTGTAGGGTCCAGTATACATTATTTAATTGTGGATTTAGACTCATAAATGAACAATGTAGAAAATGACACATTTTTGTAATGCAGGGTCCCCCTGGTCAGCAAGGTACTGTTGGCTATCCAGGACCTCGTGGTGTCAAAGGTGACAATGGTGCACGAGGTCCATCTGGAGATAAAGGAGACAAGGTGTGCACATTTTTTCATTTATATTTTACTGTTTTCTATGTATATCACATACTAGTATTTTTTAAAATTTAATTTGTTTTTTGCTTTTACATTTTTAATACATGAAAGTATATTTTTAATACTTATTTCAACAAATACCAAACAAAAGACAGTATTTTTATCTATTTGGTTTTTGTTTGGCTTGATATTTTCATAAAGTATTTTAATTTAATTAAGACAATAATTAAAAAGAATAATTTCAGTAAAATATATTTTTCTAAAAGAACAATCGCAATGACTGATGTATTGTTTTAAATATTCATGTTAAATCTTGCAGGGAATCACTGGAAATGATGGGATGCCTGGTGATATTGGAGAAAAAGGAGAGAAAGGTCTGAGAGGTCTGAATGGATTGCCAGGACCTGAAGGCATTGAAGGACCAAAGGTAATTTTACTTATTTTTTATATATTATAAAAATAATCTTGGAGAATTTCTATCTTATCATTCTAACTGATGTAAATATTTAGTAACCATGTTAGATGTAATTAAAAATGTGTTACTCCTATTAATTACTTAAGCCATTTAATTATTCCAGCACCATAATTGTAAGGAGATTTTTTTTTAATTTTAGGGTGAATATGGTCCACCAGGTGAGGCCGGCTCAGCAGGACCTGCAGGTGAAAAGGTATCAGCTCTTCAAATCTGTTCACTTATATGTTCTATAAAAAACTTTAACATTTCAGTAATACATTAACATATAAGACCTTCAGATTTGTATACTACTAAAACTGTTGCGTAAATGAATGAATACATTTACATTCAAAGATTATGAATATAATTTTTAAAATTAGTTCTTTACATTCAAATTACAAGACCCTGAAATTATAAAATTTGGAAGGTTTAATGTCTTGAATATTGGTTTTTGAAAATAAAATTAACACATTTGATGTAAAATATTTTATATTCTGAATAACTATCAGAAATGTATCAACAGAATTATTACTTAAATTATTTTGGATAACTCTAATATGTGTCTTGTTTTTAGGGGCGTGTGGGTGTACCTGGGTTCCCTGGGTATCCTGGAGCACCAGGACCAAAGGTAAGCTACCCATAATTGTATCTAAGTCAATGTTTAATGAGATAAATATTCTAAATGAGACTAGTTATAGTTTTATTTTAGCCTAAACAATAATAGTTATTGATAGATGGGTGAATACTTTGGTTTACTTATGATACAAATTTTAAAGTGTATTTTAAATGTAAATTATACTGAAAGCTATATATATATCAATGACAAAGATCTTAAGAAACATTTTTTATAATTTGCCATGAGCATGTTTTATTAGATTTTTCTAATGATGTTTATAGCAATTCACATACATATTTTATTTAAATTTAGGGAGATCAAGGGCGCTTAGGAAGGCGAGGACGAAGAGGCTTAAGAGGAAAACCAGTAAGTTAATCCATGTAAAATTATAACTGTGTTTTAAAATATACCTGTGGGGCTCATTTTAGAAAAAGTAAATGTATTAGCTGTATTGACACCATTAATGTGGGTCCTGAATTTAGAATATAATCAGTGTTACTAGCCTTAAAATTACAAACAAAAAAAAATTGAAATTTATTTTTATTAAAAATAAAAATGTGCAATATTTAGTCTTTTTCAAATCAGTTTTAGTATATACACTCATTAGCTTACTACTAACTTCTATTATGTTAACCAAATTTCTAAAAATTTTTTTTTTTTTTTTATAAGTAGGCCTATAAATACATACATGAAAATCAAAGCTTTAAAACAACTTGCTTCTTGTTATAATGACTGTGGCTTAGTCTTTAAAACAAAAAAAAATATAAATTTACAATTATGACTGTTATTTATCATACACATACACATTATAAACTCTATTAAAAGATGATGTAAGTTTTCAAGAATATAACATTTAATTTTTATGTTGGCCATATAGTTTTATGAAAACTCTAAATCATATGATTTATTTATAGTTTATTGAGTTATTTATACACCACTCTGTTCATGTATTTTAAATCTATTGCTATTATAATTTATTTGGGGATAGTAGTACTCATTCAGGATTCACAATATAATATATAAACGCCAATTCTTTTTATAAATCTGTCAGATGTATGTACTCTCTTCATTAAACAGTTACTTTTCCCTGTAGTTAAATGTAAGAGTTAAATAAAATATACATTTAAATTGCTTCTGTATTTCTAGGGATTGATTGGTCCAGCTGGTGAACAAGGAGAAGCTGGTGTCAGGGTAAGTTTTTTTTAATATTTCTATATCTACGTTACTATTAATAAATTATTAACTGAAATACAATGTTATCTTTCTTACTGTTATAAGCTGTTACTGCTGTATATTGTAGAACACTTTTAATTTTTTAAATCAAAACACATGGCTGTTTTTAACAACCATTTTAAATGTAGTTATTCATGGTATGCTAAATAAAATTCAATTTTATAACTGGCTTTATATTTTGTTCTATTAGGGTCATACTAAATATAATTCAATCTTATAACTGGTTTTATATTTTGTTCTATTAGGGTCATACTAAATAAAAATTCAATCTTATAACTGGTTTTATATTTTGTTCTATTAGGGTCATACTAAATAAAATTCAATTGTATATGTTCTATACGTTTTATATTTTGGCCATACTAAATAAAATTCAATTTTATAACTGGTGTTATATTTTGTCCTATTAGGATCATATTAAAAAAAATTCAATGTTATAATTTGTTTTATATTTTGTTTAATAGGGTCAGCGAGGTGAGAGGGGAAAACAAGGAATCCCAGGGCCACCAGGAAGTAAAGGTGATCCCGGCACACAAGGACCCCCAGGATTTGCTGGAGAGCAGGGTATCCAAGGACCCCCAGGCCCACCAGGAATAATGGGCCCCCCTGGACCTAATGTAATTATGATGAGATTTTTTTTTTAAGATTGTTCTGTTATAGCAGATCAAATGTTTAAAAATAGCTTTTCTAATGTAAAGTATTTTTAAAATTTATGTAGCTTTTTTTTTACCTTACTTGCAGGGTGTACCTGGCAATGATGGACAACCTGGCCCATCTGGTGATCGTGGTGAACCTGTGAGTTATTTAAAAACTTTAACTTTTGTTAAAACTACAAGATGTAGGAACTTTGAAACTATAAAACAGGTTCCCAGACTCGGTATTTGAGATGGTATTTCAAAACTGATTTATTTGACCTACTTGGAAAGTTAAAAAAAAAATAAAGCTGATTTTCAAAACAGTTGTTAACATTTTATTTTCAATACTTTTCTTTCAAATATTTTATGAAGTCAAAAAAAAATACGAATTGCCAATGGGAAACAGATATAAAGTTTTTAACTGGATGACTGCTATATAGTAGTTGCTAACAAACAATACAAAGTCTATGTACAAACTTTTATAAATAAAGTCATTAGAGATCAAGAAAGGACATTTCTATGAAAATCATTAATTCAATAAATAAATATGAAGTTATATGCCCCTTTTTTGTGGTAATTAGTCCTTCATAATTGGATAGAAATAATACCTAGAAATCCTAAGTAGGTCCTGCTCAAATATTTTGTAATTACTGCACATTCAAACAATTTTAATTTGTAGCCTATTGACTCTAATAATTTTTTAGCATTTAATAATTCACCATGTGTTAAACTTGTCCTTCAAAATGTTTTTTTTTTACTTTTAGGGTATACCTGGTAGCCCTGGACAGCCAGGTCCTGTAGGAGTTATGGGACCTTCTGTAAGTATATGATTCTTATTTCCCTTTGCCACTAATATTATGATTTGTCTGTAAATTACATAAAATAAATTAAGCTACTCTAATGACAATAATATTTCAACACTAGAACCGTTGTTAAATTAAAGTTATAAAATTAGCAGGTTTTAAGTTAAAAAACTATAATAAATAGGTTTATTTTTCACTTGTGCATGCAATACATAAGCCCTAATTTGTAATAATTAAGGGAAATAATATTTCAATACATGTAATTTAATTCCAGGGCCCCCCTGGAGAAAGTGGTGCTTCTGGAGATAGAGGTGCACCAGGCAATCCTGTAAGTATGAAAACAATCATTTTTATATCATTTATATATTTATATTTATTTATATTGCTTCCTTTTCTTATTAATACACATTAAATTAAAATAGAAAATGCATTTTAAACTTGATTATTACTAGTGAGTGGATTGTTTTCTAATGAAATGCGCATCCACCCTAGCTAGCCAAAGATATTATTGTTAAAAGCAAGATTTAAGAAAATAAATAAAAACATGATAGGAATTAAATCAAATTATGAATAGCAAAGTAATAAACACAACAATATATTTTAGAAAGATCTATTTTCGGACGTATGGCCTTTTTAAGAGATTGTTTTAATGTAGTGTTGTACTGTTCTTCATTGCTGTAGACTAAATTTTACTAAACGACATTGGAATATTTTTTCATTGTATAAATTTTGTCATTTTTTAGGGCCCACCAGGTGATACTGGAGTACCAGGTGCTACAGGAAAAACTGGTCCACCTGTAAGTTAACTTTATTTATATTTTATTTCTGTTTTGTTGTGTATGGTGTTTTGTTTCTATTTTTTATATGCATTTAAAATCTGTTTAGTTTTAAGGAAATTTTTAAAATATTTCATGATAATATTTTTTTTTATAAATGCATTTTATTTTTGTGAAATAGTACTTTTCCACTATTATGTTTGAACATTTTGTTTTAATTGTGTCAAGTAGTTTTATCTTCTCCACCCAGAAGGTACCTGACAATATGTTTAACATTTTGTTTTGTTTTTATTGCGTAGGGACCTGCTGGACCCGCAGGTGGCATTGGGGCCCCAGGACCTCTTGGACCAGTTGGTAGCCCAGGTGACAGAGGCTACCCTGGACCCCCTGTAAGTAAAATATGGGTTCTATCCATTGAAACTTGATAAGAAGTTCAAATTTTATTTCCTACAAATATTTATCAAAATAATTTTAAAATGTCTTTAAAATTGAAACCCTCACTTATTTCTTTAGTTCCCAAGGATTGATTTTCAAAAAGGATTTTTTATCATCTTTAGACAATGTTCTTAAACAATCAATTTTAAACTACTATATTAATTAGCTGGCTTCACTGCCTTTACCCTAAGTTTCATAACCTGTTGGTGCTTTACATAAAGGAATTCTTAAAACATGAATTGGAAACACTTCACTATAAATCATGCATTTTTAACACAAACACCTCATAAACCAAGTTTTTTTAATGCTTTGTAATGAAAACAATTCATTTACCTAACGTCATCGTAGTTTTGATTAATGGAGTTGTGTACATCAAATTATTTTTAAATCTCTAAGGGTAAAGATGGTGTACCTGGCATTCAAGGACCTGAAGGTAGTGTTGGAGCCCCTGTAAGTAATCTCTCAATCTTATTAATTGTTTCATTTTTTTTAAAATTGTATCTTATTATATGATTTGTATGTTCAAATGTAGAAGTAAAAGTAGGTGTAACATTATATAAATCTGAATATAGCCTGTAAGGTAAATCGAAGATAATTAGTGACTTTGAACATCCAGAGCTCAAATTTTAGTTTTCAGTAGTTCATTATTAATAGTCCTTCCATTTGATTTGCATGTGTTAATGACTGATGCATTGAATTGCCTTTCATTTTGAAATAGTCAAGCAGATTAGCTATTATTTCAGATAACTTGATTTTATCATATATAGGGCCTACTCATGTAGAAATGTTTGTTAAATATTATTAATTTTACCAATTTTATCAGTTAGATTTGTTTGTTAACATAACATTATTTAAAAATGAATGCTAAATGAGTAAACTATTATTTCTTTATTTAAAAATTTAAATAAATGTTAAATAAGGATACCATAATACATCATTATAGATGTTTGTTAAATGATGTTATCATTGGTTTGTTTGTTTTTTTAGGGAGAAAAAGGATCACAAGGACCAACAGGTGCTTCTGGACCAAGTGGAGCTTCTGTAATTTTTTTTTTAATTCATGAAACTTTGCTAAACTTTAATTTAGAAGAGGCTTACATTTAATCTCTAATGCTAGTCACTCATTTCTCTCTCATTTCCTCTCCAAGTCAATATTTTAATACTCAACACCTGCACCTCATTTTATTGAAACTTAGAAAATTATTTTATCCTGATATTTTTCAATTGATTCACCATATTAGAAAATATTTCCAATTATTTTATTCTGCAGGGCCCACCAGGATTACCTGGAGAAATGGGCAAAAGAGGAGAGAAAGGAAATCAAGTAAGTATGGATTGGAAATACAAATTTAAACTATTATTTGTCTTAAATATTGCAGTATAATAAAAAATATTCCAGATGGAAATTAATTAAAGGATTAATATTAAAATTAGTAGAAATTAATTTGGAACATGAGTATTAGACTTACCAAAGAAAAGCAAATAAACTAGGACATGTTAAATTTTATTTTACTTGTTTATTTTAAATTTTAAAAAATAATTTTTATTTTACTAGCAGTATATCTGACTAGTAGTGGTTTTTAATTTTCCGTAAATTGTGTTTTATCTAACCTGAAGCTGAGTATTCTGAATCATGAAGCTAAAACGATATACCTAAAGAAATGTGTCTGATATATAAAAGAAGATTATTGATATACCAACTACACATAATACTTAGTAAACTCTTATAACAGCAAAAATATGTTTATGAATTTAATTAATTTCAGGGACCTGAAGGACCTCAGGGTCAGCCAGGACCAATGGGAGGACCTGGACCAAGGGTAAGCCTTAGACATATTCCACCCTCATATCTTTGTTGTTTACAAATATGTATAACTCATGTGTTCACCCCAAAATAATACTCTCTAAACTACATAGAATATCTAGATTATATTGTGTAAAAAAAAAAAAAATTTCATTAGTGTAGAAACAATAAAAATTAATAAATATATAATTCTAATCTAGATTATATAATGGAAAAATAAATGAATTTTAAAATTTTCATCAGTGTAGAAAGCAATACAAATTAATAAATATTTAAATAACATTATCAGTAAGTTATCATTGATTATTTACTATTCACCTGTTTAGAATTAATGCTAATGAGCCTTACAAATCATGACCGCTAACTTTTTCAGGGTTACCGTGGACCTTCTGGACCTGTGGGGCCACCAGGCATGAACGGAGACAAGGTATCTGTTTTAGTTCTTACAACTTAAGGTTATAACACAAATAACACCACCCTAAGGTTTATGTACCATAGGGTGTTTATTGTACACCAAACAGAATGTAATTCTTTGTCTTGTTTTTTTTAGGGAGACCAAGGACCTCCAGGTGAAAGGGGAGAAAGAGGACAAGATGGAGCTGATGTATGTGGTGTTTTTATTTACATAGTTTTTATAATCATGTACATGTAGTTGACATGTATATATATATATATATATATATATATATATATATATATATATATATATATATATATATATATATATATATATAAATAGATATAGATATATATATATAGATATAGATATATAGATTTATATACACTTATTTAAAAAAAGAACAAATTTTATTCAACTTAAGTGTTTTTATTAATATTTTATTCATTTTAATTATTGATCTGTTATTCGTTTATCAGATAGTAGATATATTTTCATAAAAAATTCTTCTGTTTTTTTGCCGGAAAGAATGTTTTCAAATATAGTCAATATACCTGCATTGTAATAATTGATTGTAATTAACTTGTAATTTAGGGACCACCAGGACCACAGGGTCCAGTAGGAATTCAAGGACCGCAGGGCCCACCAGTAAGTTTAATTCTTTTTATATAGTCCAGTGTTTTTCCCTCTGTTTTTATTTAATCATGAATAGAATTTATTTAATAATTTATATTAAGTTACTGTTCTTCGTATGAGTTACTGTTCCTGGAATGAGTTACTGTTCCTGGAATGAGTTACTGTTCCTGGAATGAATTACTGTTCCTGGAATGAGTTCCTGTTCCTGGTATGAGTTACTATTCTTGGTTTGAGTTTCTTTTCCTACTATGAGTTATTGTTCCTGGTATGAGTTACTATCCCTTGTATGAATTACTGATCTTAATTAAAGTCTTTGCTTCTTGTTGCATTTACTGGTCCTGTTATATACATAATTTACCAAATTACTATTCCTGATAAACATTTGCTAGTTGGTATAAGTTCCACAAGTAACTGGCTATAACATACTTCACAGATTAAATTTGGTCGGTAAAGTGTTTATTCATGTTTGATTTTATTTTCCTCAGGGACCTGGTGGTGACCCTGGCCCTAGAGGTGAACAAGGTATACCTGGAATGAAGGTAAATTTTCATCATTAAATGTCATAAATGTCAATTCTGAAAGCTTATCAGCATTTTCTTTTGTTAGTATCGTAAAGCAGAGGCATAGTGACCCTTCCCGGAGCCCTGGGACAAACTTTCAATTTGGCGCCCCCATCAGGAGCAAATTTTCAATTTGCACTCCCCCCCCCCCCCCCTCAAACTTTCAATTTACACCCCCCCTCAAAATTTCGATTTGCACCCCCCTCAAACTATTTATAATTTGTTTTTCCAACCCATTTTGGCACCCCTAAGGTCGGCGCCCGGGGACATATGTACCCATGTCCCCCCCTCACTACCCCTCTGTCATAAAGGCACATTGTTTTATAAGCTTTTAAAAGGTTTCTTGTTTTATTGTATAGGGCTCTGAAGGCCCCCGTGGATTATTGGGACCTATGGGCTTGCCGGGATTACAGGGAATTCCAGGGCCATCAGGTGATAAAGGAACTGCAGGAGAACCAGGAAAACAGGTACTCAAATAACTGGGGTAAAGTCTTAAAACACTACTAAATTATTGGTTTTTTTTTTGTTTTTTTTTCTTTTATATGACATGATAGAAATATTTAAAGAAATGTATTTAAAAAATTGGATCTATTTTTTCCACCAGAAATAATGATTTAATTAATTCGTTCCTGCTAAAAATATGAGGGGCTGCAATGACCTATCTCTTGGGATTAAATTATGGGTTTTTAGCCAGTTATTCTTGATGGAGTTTAGCCATGGTGTCACACAACAGATGAACAGAACTTGCTGGTATTTATACACATGTGTCTTACAAGAATACTTGGATATTTTTGCTGAACATCATAACATATGGAGAACTATGGCAGCAACAAAACAAAAATGAATTATCTGCTGAAATCCTGCCAAAAAAGGGCTATGGTTAGACTACACACAAAAAAAAAAAACAACCTGTGAACAGAACATCAAGTCAGGCTGTCAGATGGAATACATGGACAAAATCATAAGAGGGCAGAAAAACCTGGAAATGTGAATAGGAGGATGAGACAAGACAGAATTGTTACCACTGGAAGGAGATGTAGAGTTTAAATCAAAATTGTTGCCTGGGAACATTTTGTCAGCATGCAATACTTCAGCTGGATAACAGGCTAACCTAAACTAAACCTACCAATTCCAAACAAATTAAATGATTTAAATCTTAAAATTTAACAACGCAACTATTTTCCTTCATAAACTTTTTAAAATAGCAAAAATGGTTATTTGCTTTAAAAAACTTTTTCTAGCAAAATACTATTTTAGTTAAACAGGAAGTCAGATATTGTGTAATAATATAATGATTTCACATATATTATATATTGTAACAGCTGACTTTAAAATAATTTCTTTACTACAGGGACCACCAGGAGCACCAGGACCTATGGGCAGCCCTGGCATTCCAGGAAGTTCTGTAAGTGCAAGGATATGTGTAGAATATGTTGTTATTGTATTATTTTAATTGAAACCTACAGATTGTGTGTGTAAATTTATCTGTAATGTTCATTACTTTACTGTCGTTTTTTAATTATAAAGATTACAAAATTTATTGGTCTAACTATTTAAATTTTATTCGTATATTGCTCAATAGGTTATTTTAATTTTATTTAGTTTTTTTCTTTCTTTCTATTTTGTATTTGTTATTTGTTATTTATCTTCATTTCTTTTAAAATTTGTGATCCAATATTTGTTTTTTTGTTCCATTTCAAGTTTGCGTTTTCCTATTCTTATATAACAACAAATATTTATTTGTAAAATTTAAAATTTTCATTGTGATCACTTACTTAGCTTACAATTTTAATTCAAGTTTGTATTACTCTATTTATACATCAACATTTATTTCTAAAATTTAAATTTTCATTGTGATCCAATATTTAGCTTTTTATTCCATTTCAAGTTTGTGTTTTTCTATTCTTATAAAACAACCAATATTTATTTGTAAAATTAAAATTTTTCATTGTGATCACTTACTTAGCTTACAATTCTATTTCAAGTTTATATTATTCTATTCATATATCAACATTTAAGTTATTTCCACTGTGATCACATATTTAGCTTTTTATTCCGTTTCAAGTTTGTGTAATTCAATTCTTAAATAAACATCAAAAGTTTATTTGTAAAATTTAAATTCTTCCTTAGGGATCTCCCGGTGAGCCAGGAAACCTAGGTGCTGATGGTGCACTAGGTCCTAAGGGAGATTACGGCCCACCCGGCCCACCAGGAACACCAGGAACTGATGGCCCTCCAGTGAGTCAAGTTTAAAATAAATATTTCAATTATTCTGAAGAAGAACTATGGTTAAAATGCTACGTATTTTTAGTTTTCCCCCACAATATGAATTAGTTCTAACATTAATATAATTTTTAATATCTATAATAAAATAAAATTTTAAAATAAAAATGTCAATAGTTCTGAAGAAGACCTGTAAATGAAACACTACCTATTTGTAGTTGTCCTTACAATATAAGATTTTTTTACCACAGCTATAAAGTTCTTGAATATGCGTACATTAAGTAAAGTTAAAAATAAATATGTTGATTGCTCTTAAGAAGACCTGTGGCTGAAACACTTCTTATTTTAAGTCGTTTTCAAAGTTTCATCATCATCATTTCCCGTTCGTGCCCAAGACACTTTGGGGGAGGTGAAGTAGAGTTCATCTGCTTTAGAGACCTCGGCACATGAAGTGATAGCGTCGTCAGCACTATGTCCAGCTGTCTTTGTTTGCATAATGTGGGTTAGGTACCCATCAGAGTTGGAACTCAGGGACGTTCCACTTATTTGAACCTGGATTCAAACTCGAGACTCTTGGGTTAGCAATCTAGCTCTCTACCACTAGACCATGCCATCCCTTTTCACAGTTATTCATTACAACAGTTTAGCAGTTTTTAAAATATTTTTAGTCTTATAACCATTTCAACATTAAAAGTGTGGAATGCGATACTTTCAGGGTGGACCAGGTGTACAGGGACCCAAAGGTGATGAAGGACGACCTGGACTTGCAGGTGATCCTGGCCCTAGGGGAGAGAGGGGAGAGGACGGAGAAAAGGGAGAAATGGTAATTTATTATAGATGTTATATCACTTTTATCATTAGTAAATTACATTTTTAGTAAATTTGTAAAATTTGTATGAAAGACTATATTTATTACCAAAATATGCCTATAAACTTGGTTGAGGTATTTATAAAAGTTGACAATTTTAAGATTAAATCGTTCTCAGTCTTCTGTTGTTAAGCTTTATTTAATACTAGCTGTCCCAGCCAGGCCCTGCACTGGCCTCCGTGAAAACCCCATCTGTAAAGGACCATAACTTGTGTGTTTATTAAGCAGCATATAACTGACATTGCCCCGGTTTAGGAAATATATTACTTTACAAATTACGTTATGTCTTGATAGTTATCCTTACGTCCCTTATATTATGCATATCATGGTTACGTCCCTTGTATCTTCCATGATGTTTACATTGAGTTAGTTAAGGAAAGGTAGAGTCAGAGAAAGGATGTGTCGTCTGAGCTCTCTGTAAATAAGTTACTAAGATTAACTCCAATAACTGTGTCTATTTAAGTAATGTAACAATAATATGCTAAGTGTTTTAGTTGGAAATAAGTTTTCAAAATATTTATAGTATAAATCTATTAATCTAGGACTAAGGTAAGTTGATGTAATTAAATAAAATGTTTAAATTGTTTCATATTTTTTTCTTAAATTCTTAAAAACTTTCACAGGGCATAATGGGACCTCCTGGACCAGCTGGAGAGACTGGAGAGAGTGGTCAAAAGGTCAGCCATGGTTAAAGAAATCTATGAGAGTTTGTGGGTTGATGGGAAATGTATCTCTATAAATACAAACAGACTAGGGGTCTTACAACACTTCTGCACGAAAATTCAGAACCCCTAAACTGATGTTACATTCATCCTAATTCATCCTACATCACCTACAACCTAGAATTTCAACCTTTTTTTAAACAGATATTTTTTTCTGAAATTTTATGTTAGAATTTTATAATTTACAAAAATACATTTTTAAAATAAAAAAAAAAACCAGCTAAAAATTTATTTATGAAACTTACTTTTTAAATTGCTGAAGTGTGATATCACACTTGCTTAGTTTAACAAATTAAATTAATATGAGTCCTATTTTAATAATTTATTAACATTGACATTAAAGACTTTTTCATACTATCTATGTTATTATGGCAAAATATATCATGTAAGATTGTTTAATATAGTCATTGAGTTAAATTTTTTCTGTACTGCCAATACTTTTCCAAAAATAATGTATACCTACATTTTTTAAAAAATCTGAACTTTGTTTACTGTGTAACTAGGGAGATGATGGACCACCTGGCAAAGATGGAGAACCTGGTGTACCTGGCGCTGAGGTGAGTCCACCAATTTATCTGGCTACTCATTTATTTATTTTTAACTTTTGCCCATCTGCAGATTTAATATCTCTTTAAATGATATTTTTGCAATGTTAATTAAACTTTCACATTTTATTTTTTTCTTAACTTTCACATGTGTTTTAAAGTAGGCTATAAATAAATCAGATAAAAATATTACTATAATAGTCATTTATTTTAGTAATGAAGAAAAATGACAATAATTAAATCATTGATACAAGTATGTGTCATGAAGTAAGATTAATTAATGTGTAATTACAGGGACCAGTTGGGCCACCAGGTGAGCCAGGCTTGCCAGGTACCACAGGACAACAGGTAATTGTTAACCTGCATGTGCAAACTTTGTTGTATTGTACAGAGACCTAATGTGTTACATAATATTTTCTGAAGGCCTACATTTAATGCTGTTATATATACATGTAAAGAAATTCAAGCTATTCATGTTCAAAATATTTTGGTTATGTGTTAGCTAGTATGTAGATTTTCTAAGTCCTATTTCTTAAGTTCAGCTTGTGTCAGTGGCATAGGTTAAACATTGGCCAATTGTTTACCCTGCATTTTTTTCTGACCCATTAGACCCATGTTCCAAATAGGGAACTTTACTAAACTTAACATATATTCTAAATAATTGACAGGGTGAAATGGGCCCACCTGGTTTACCAGGCTCCAGTGGGTCACCAGGTAACAAAGGTGAGAGAGGTCTTACAGGCAACAGAGGAGAGAGAGGACAACCCGGAGCACCAGTAAGTGTTGTCTCCCCTGAAAATGTATTTTTGTTTTCTTCTATTTTATGCAGGCCGGAATCAGTATAATTTTGATCGGAGTAAAAAATTAAAATAACAACACTATTTCACAAACTGTATTGAAAAAAGCCCATACTACAAAAATGCTTAATGATACCTTTTTATGTATTCATTTTTTTTTGTAATCTGCATAACTTGTTCTATTAAATATTTACCAATTAATTTTAGGGTGTACCTGGCCAACAAGGGCCACAGGGACCTCCAGGCCAGCCAGGACCAGTGGTAATATATTTATTGATATTACCTGTATACAATATTTTATAGTGATATATATATGTATGTATATATATATATATATATATATATGTATATATATATATATATATATATGTATGTATGTGTATATATATATATATATATATATATATATATATATATATATATATATATATATATATATATATATATATATATATATATATATATATATATATATATATAATTTTGTTTTATATATTTTTATATTACTAAATTAGATTCATCCATTTGATGTTACTAAATATAATTTAATGTATTGACAGGGTGAGACTGGAGTACCAGGTCCATCAGGAACACCAGGCAACCAGGGCCCTACAGTAATTAATTTATTACCTTAATTAATCAGATATATAATCAACATGATGCTTTTTATATCTGATCTGGGTTTATACCTCAGGTTTTGCGTCTCTGACAATGAGTGTGGTGTTAGATAGATATTCTAAACAATGGACTTTTTAACTAATGAGTGACACTTATTAAATCAATAACATCTTAATGGTGTAAATGTTATAGTTGTTTTTAGAAGAAAATGTTATAATACTGTAATGTATGTAAATATTTTAGGGACCTCAAGGACCATTGGGCAATAAAGGCAGCCAAGGAATTAAGGGTGTTAAGGTTAGTTAATAATTTTTTTTGTTTTTATTTTGATTTGGTTATTTTTATAATAAGCCTACAGCCTACATTTTGAAAGCAGATTGTGATATGACTTAACAAAGGAGCATTGGTTTTGCAAAGTAGCCAATTATAAATAAATTATTAATGTATATTTTCTTGTTAGAACATTTCTCTATTCTACCAATTTTTAAAATATTAATTGAATTTAGTACGAAATGTAAGAAAAATTGATATAGTCGTGAATTATATTGAGCAATTTTAAACAATAGAGAAGTTTTAAATCTCAAGCAATACCTAATTTAAAATATCCATAGAATCATCACTGATGATATTAAAAACTACTTTTATCAAATTTTCAATTTTTTTGTTTTGAAACTAAATTGGTTGGAGAGTAGGCTGATAAGTTTATTACACACTGCCAAAGCCTTCACATTTTTCTAAACAAGTGCACATTTTGAAAAATATTTTAGGGCAATAGAGGAGATCAAGGTCCTATTGGTCAAATAGGTGAACCAGGTCCTAAAGGAGAACCAGGTCCTAGAGGACCAGAGGGACTTAAAGGAGATATTGGTCCCATTGTGAGTTGTTTTTTGTTGTTGTTTTTTTGTTTTTTTTTTTGAGAAAAGAAAAGGTAATACTGAGTCTAAGAATAATAACAGATTATTTTTAAAAAGGTATGGTGCTACTTAACACTTTAAATTTGTACAAGATTTTTTACTGTGACTTACTTGTCTTATTTCTTATTTTAGGGAAACAATGGCCCACCAGGCCCACCAGGTGCGGATGGACCACCAGGACCAATGGTAATTAAGGATTAACTAAATTAAAAAAAAAACTACATTTCTAACCTTATAAATATATGTATAAATTTAAGAGGCATGTTTATATGTACATTTATTGTTAAGGATTTTGTCATTAACAGAAAGATATATATTTTTTAATACTATATTTCTATACAAAACAACAACAAGCGTTACTTTATTCAATATTTATATTTCCACAGGGACCTGAAGGTCCACAAGGGCCTAAAGGTGAAAGTGTAAGTAAATTTTATATATAAAAATAGATTATTTCAATATATATGTTATTTTTATTTTATTAGGAAATTTTATTATAATGTTAATGAAAGTAAATTTTACCATTTAGTACCAAATTAAATATTTCTTTTGTTATTTGAAGAAAACTAAAATTTTACATTTTTTATGTATTTTAGGGTACCACAGGACCAAAGGGAGAAATGGGACCTGTTGTAAGTACAGAATTTCTAAAATCTCCTGCTCATTCTGAAAGTAACATTTTTTAATGATACAAATGTTACCAGATGACTTTCACTTTTACAACTTTCATTCAAAGTGGCCAAGTTCCACAGCAGCAGTCTTTAGCACTGTGTTGTGTTTTAAATACATTTGATTTACAAACCAAATGTTTTGAGTTTACTTGACCAAAATTCTCTATGAAAAACTTCCATCCAGTTAATTGTTTTTTAACTTCAAACTCAGTTATAAGTCTTTACCGATAATATTTCATCTGCAATGTGTGTTCACCACTTTTTCAATTACAAACAAAATCTGTGCTTGTTTCAATAAAATAAAAAAAAAAATAAAAAAGCGATGCAAGAACTCTAATCCTGTTAACTTGTTTTTTAATTTCAAAACTTAAATTCAATAAAAATTTCTTACCTAAACAAATTTAATTTTAAAAAAAATAGCTCAAATACCCGCCAATAGGGTTTAGTGCTTCAAGTTAAAAATACAGTAGTACTAATTCACCATTAGACACTATGCAAAAAATGGAATAAAAGCAATGTACTTTTATTTCAAATTAATTCCTCCAGGGTCAGTCAGGCCCACCAGGACCACCCGGAGAGTTCTTGACCAATCTGGCCAGCAGTTTTGGCAGGCCACAAGGGGACGAGGCTGAATCTGAGAGGAGAAAGAGAAAGCGCAGGAAGAGGAGAAAGAGGTCAGCTGAGCCAACTGACATTGATGACGACCTTGACAGTGTGAGAGCCAAACTGATTTCCAAGCAGGAGACTGGGGCTGCAATCCAGGTCATTTTTTATCCTCATCAGTTTGTAAAAAGAAAATGTAATTTGTTTCTAAGAGGTAGATCAGACACTCTTGTTTAAACAGGTTCCCAGAAAAATGCACAATCTGAAAACTATGCAAACTAAAATATTTGCAAATACAAACTAATTATCCTTAAACACTTAAATTCATTCATGTATAATGGTAAAATGTTTTATAAGGCTACAATGTACATGTGGTTATTCTTTGTGATATGTCTATAAATACTCAATTTCCAAAAACGAAAATGCCAGTTTACCATTGTGCATTTTTCCTTTCACCATTTAAACATTGAATTAAAAATATTTATTGGCCTATATTTTTTATCTGGTTTTATTTTTATCTCTTGACTTATTTAAAAATATTAAATTATTATAAAATTATTTATTATTTATTTATTAAATTAATTTTATTTTATTTTTATCAAACAGGTTGGAGAAGTTATTCAAGAGGTATCTCGCGTCATGCTCAACCACATTGATATCCTGAAGAAAGATATTGAAAGCTTCAAGTACCCAGAAGGCAAGAGAGAGAACCCTGCTCTATCATGCAGAGAAATCAAACTGGGACATCCTTTATTCAAAACCGGTCAGTAGACCAACCTATATAAATAGTTTTAAGCAAGTGAAAATGGTCAGTAGGCTTGGCTATATTGATGGTTTCTGTTTTATTGTGTGATCTAGCTTTGGATGAGTTAGTCTGTGATTTTTTTATGTAGGTCTAAATTAATTTGATACAGCTAATTGATATTGTATTATTGTATCTGCTAAGTATTATAAAAACATGAATCTATTAATTTTATGTGTTAAGTAGTTTGAAAAAGCTGGCTGGTGTTAAATTTATAAAACTGTTGTTCTATGTGAAGTAATTTTATATTGCTACTTTATATCTAGATCTGTTAATTAATTTAAAAGTGCTTGTCCAAGGCTGTATGTTTAAGCGGGTAGAAAACTTTCATATCTATTATACATTAAAAAAATTACCTGGCCATGTTTCTCTGCCAGGTTGGTACTGGGTTGATCCCAACTTGGGCTCCATTGATGACGCCATTCAGGTCTGGTGTAACATGACAGATGTACCTGAGACCTGTGTTTACCCAACCCAGAAGACAAAATCTGTGAGAATTATTTTACTTTTCTGATCGACATAGCATAATTCATATTGTCATTTACATTTAGAAACGCTCGAACTTCAGATAAAGTAAGCTTTAAGAATCAATCCTTATCATTTACTTTTTATTAACTTTTAAGAATCTTTTTATATATGCAGATTGTAATTTATCTAAATTTTTAAAACTACATTTGTTAAAATCTTAGAAAATAATGGAAAAACTTTTTGATTTAGCAGTATGTAACCTACATTTAAATTTGCATTGTCAGAAACACAGTTTTTTTTTTTTTTATATTTTCAAATCAATATATTTTTAAATCTCTAGGTGGCAGAGCGATTTTATGACAAGACCAAGAAGGCTCAGTTCTTTAAAGACATGACAGGCGGCTTCCCTGTAAGTTCTGCAGTAACATTTGCCAGATTTTTTTAATATTTTCAGACAAATGTCATAACAGTAGTAGTATAATATAAATCAAAGTGTTTTAACATTTAAAACTTAATATCAAGATGTGTTTTGGTTAAAAATTTTGTTTAAAAACTGCATTCTGATAAAACACAATAAACATAAAAATACATATCCAGATTAATAACATTTAACATTAATACTAGGTCATTCATTGAAAATTTCACATATATAAAATAAATGAAAATAGTTCAACAATTCAAAGATAATAAAATAATGAACTCTTTAAATTTTAAAACCAAATTTACTATTTCGACTTCTGTTTATTTTCCTTAGATACGCTATGTTTCAAGTATTCAAATGAATCTTCTACGTCTGCTGTCTGAGAGAGCCACCCAAAGGTTCACGTACTACTGTTCAGGATCAGCTGCGTGGTTCAACTCTAAAACTGGAGACTTAAGCAGTGCCATCTCTCTACTTGGTGATAATGATTATGAATTTAACACAGCAAAATTCGATGCCAAGCAAATCATAGATGATGGCTGCAAGGTATTGTTTTGTTGTTTTTGGTTACATGAAAATTTGGATTCGCTATATTTGTTTTGAACATCACTAAATAGAATCACAGCAGTGTTATATTTTGAAAAATAGTTAAAACTATAAAATGTAAAATACACTTTAATGTTTTATTAACTTTTTAACAAGATATATGTTTATATTCATATAAAGCAAAGGAAAACAAAATAAATTTTAATAACTATAACTTGAGATTTTTAACAGCACAGAGTTGGGAAACAGCTTCGGTTTTTCTAAAATAAATTATAACATTTTTTTTTTCCATTATTACAGCAACTGTATATTATTCTTTATGTTTCATTATAAAGTACCGTTTCAAAACTTATAATCCATTGGGCAGATGAAGTAGAATTCACCTGTTTCAGTGGCCTTGGCCTGAGAAGGGATAGTGTAATCAGTACTATACCCAGCATTCTAATTTTAGTCAGGTACCCATCATAGATGGGTGGGCTGAGGGACATCCTACTGACTCTAGCCCAGGATCCAAACTTGATACTTTTGGGTTAGCTATCAAATGCCCTATCATTCGGCCACCCCATTTTCATTATTCAACGTTTATTAAATTCTTGTTTTTTTTCTTCCTTATTTATGTTCATCGATGATTTTTTTAAAAATGTTTTTTTTTTTTCAATTTAGCAATTGGGTGAAAACAGCTTCACAGTTTTTGAAATTTCGACCAAGAAGCTGGACAGGCTGCCCATAGTAAGTTTCCAGCCAACCGACTATGGTGAACCCCAGCAGAAGTTTGGCTTCGAGGCAGGTCCAGTTTGCTTTCACTAGTGAAAGCTGGGAAGAGCTTTAAAAAGTTCATTGTGCTATCATGCCAAGAAAATCATTTTTTGTTTCAGTGCCTTGGACATTTTCAATTTCAAAAAAAAATATTTTTTTAAAATCATACATCACTCACATTTTTTTTTTAAATTTTCAAATTTTTGAATCAAACCTTTTAAAAATTTTCTCTCTCAAAATAAGCTGTTGTTGTTGCTTTCTTTTGAGAACATTTTCTGTACTAACATAAATTATGTTAATGCATTGTACACAGGAGATGATTGTCATGTTAACACGAAGCTCTTTCACAAAGAGCTTTTTTTTTTTCCTGGCATCTATATTTTTTTATACTTTATTTGAAGAGTCATGTGATACAGATAATCCGTCCAGACAAATTATACATGCTTGTTGTTTTTAGAGTTATCTCCATTTTGAAAATATTCATGGTAAACCTGAAAAAGTTCATCTTAAAAAAAATACTGGATTTGTAATGCAATTTTGGAACATGAAGACTTTGGTTTGTTAAAAATTGAGATTTTAGAATAGGGAAATCTCTAAAACCAATCAATCATAAATAAAATGTCACCATGTATCAGTTACATCTTTTCTAGGCTCAAAGATTTTTTTTTTTTATTTACAGTAAAAAATATTTGCAAATGTGTTTTATGTTCTATCTAGTTGTTTCCCTTCATGCTAATTAGTACTTCTATTAGCACTGTTTCTTTTTTTTTGTTCTTTCAAGCATCTTTTTATATCCAAGTGTTCACCTGCTTATAAGCAGGTTGTGTATGCGAGATATCTAAGGATGAATTTTAAATTTTTTTTTTGTTGATCTGTAGAACAGAAATGTTAGATTTCTAGTAGTTAGGGAAAAAGTGATGATTTTTTAAGTAAATAATGTCTGCTTTAGTTGTAGAAACTTAAAATGTGGAGTGAATGTTAGTCCAAACAGCTCTCATTTGTTTAGTTGTATAAGTGTTGATCTCACACTGCCCTTGTAACTCATCTATAATCAATAAAAATTAGGAAACTTTGAGCTGCTTTTCTGCTGGTTTGTTTATTATAAAGCATGAAGAAACATTAAAACTTAACAAGTTGAGCTTGGCTTTGAACTCTCAAGACTTTTGGGTTAGCAGGTGTATTTCTACCATTCGACCCCTCAGTCCCACATACACTTTTAGTATTACAAAAAATGTTTAAAAAATGTAAAAGAACCACACAATCCCGCATTCACCCACATACAAGTTGGTATAAAAATTTAAAAAAAAAAAACAACACAAAATCAATGCGGTATTTCATTAAAGCATTTTATTTTTGTATTTTCCCAGAGGTTCTACCTGTCACTCAACATTCACTCCGTAAATTTGTAGAATGTTAAATGTGCTTGTATATTTACAGATCATATTGAATCACTGTACAACGTGGAGGAAGTATTTCACTAAAATATCAGTAAATTCTCACATATACACATCATTTTGACTAATTTTTGTTTAACTACATATAAGAGTAGTCTAGAATGTTGAACAGTTGTAGCATAAAACACTAAACTGTAATTAAATTTGTTTTTCTATATGTTTAACAAGACTTCTGATCTTAAATTATTGTTGTGCCAACATTTTAAAAAAAAACACATTTAGCTAAAGCTAGTGCAAAATCGAATGATTATAAAGCTTTTACTTTAAAAATTTAAATAGAGTATGAAATAAAAAATTTCAATATAAAACATAATTTCATTAGATTCTATAGCGAACAGTTTTAAAGACATGTTTGCATAAAAGTAAACATTTTACCATTTTAGAGGCACTTGTTTAATAAAAAAAAAAGAAAGAAACAAAAGAAAAACAGATGTTCCCTAAATCCTATCCATTATTGGTGATCAACTGGTCAAAGGGTGGTCAGATCTTTATCCTCCAATTGCACTTCCTTCAGCTGCATGCCATGTTTTCTGTAATACAGGAATTTATTATTATATATGTATTGTAAATAAACTCAGTTTAGAAATGGGGATAGTGCAGGTGGGAGGAGTCATGTCAGCTAAGATAGGTAGACACAGACATAGCATATAATTTTTAGGCAGAAGTTTAAATAAAATTTTATGTTTAATTAGATTTAGAAGAATATGATAATTGCTTAGAATGCTAAATGTGGACTGTTTAAATCTAGGTGTGAATATTTATAACCTAAATTGGACTGAATGGCTACCAATTATCCAGCTAGTGCAGGCCATTTAATTCCCTGCCTCTAGATGCCAAACAAAATAGAAAATATTTAAGCTACAGGTACATTTATTTCTAACATTTTCTATAACTTTATTCAAAGTTGCTCAACTATTTTTCTTCATGTCATTTATGATTTGTTGCAAACCAAAATAGAGCAATAAAATAGGAAATAAATGTGTGTGCATGGCAAAACAAAATGTGGGGTTGGGAGAATAGAGAACTACAAGAGTTGGACTGCCAGATCAAACTCTAAATAAACAGATTAAAAGAGAATAAAATTATAACTAGACAGTTGAAAAGAATAAATTCTAAACAGAGCTTTGAAAAGAATAAAATTATACATAGAAATTTGAAAAGAGAAAACAATTTTAAATAGACTGTTGGAAAGACAATAAAATTCTAAACAGACAATTGAAAAGAGAATAGAATTCTAAATAGTGGTTTGAAGAGATTAACATTATAAATGCACAGTTGAAAAGAATAAAATTTTAAGCAGCTTACTCCAAAAAGGCTTCCTGTGTCAGCTTGACCTTGGGTGGACTAACACACATGACACATCTGGTTTTGGCTGTATCAAAGAGGGGGAGCACATAGCTCTCTCCCACTCTCTGTAAGTCTTCTAGCGTCACTTTGGAGACAAGTTTCAACATGTCCCTATAAAAATGAAACAATCACTTGAGACACACATTTAAATATGACACTATGAAAATTAGTTACTGTTGACACATATTTCAACATGATCCTATAAAAATTAAACAATTACTGAAGACACACATTTCAACATGACCTATAAAAATTAAACAATTACTGTAGACACTCATTTCAGCATGTCCCTATAAAAATTAAACAATAACTGTAAACACACATTTCAATATGTCCCTATGAAAATTTAACTATTTCTTTTTATTTAATAAATTATAAATATACAGTGTTGAGAAAGAAACCATTTTATAAACATAAACTGTTATTTCAACATCTAATCAAGTCTATCATTTTCTCCCTTCCTGAAAACTTTTTTTTCCTTGTCATCTCAGTTTATTTTTTTTTAGAATACATTTTTTTCACAACCAACCAATGAAGTTTAACATGAAACAACTTACACTGAGTGACACTAAACTGGACGCCTCAAGGAAAAAAACAAACAGGGAAGGCTAAATGAGAAATGGAGGCACACAGCAGAAAAACAACTGACAAAAACCAGTACTATCTTGTGGACTGCCAAGACAATTGCCAGAGACTGGCAAAAGTAATGAGCTTCTGTGGCAGCCTAGGGCAAGGGAAAAGATGATAACAAGCTTTCACTTACTTGTTAAGGGACGGAGTGGCCTAGCAATAGAGAGCTAGACTGCTAACCCAAGAGTGGAGTTCAAATCCGGGTTCAAATTAGTGGAACGTCCCTGAGTCCACACATTAGGGAAACAAAGGCGGCTGGGCATAGTGCTGACCGCACCACTTTCTCTTCATATACTAAGGTCAATGAATCAGATTAACTTTACTTCATCTGCCCCATGTGTCTTTGGATTAAGAAGAGAAGACTTACTTGTTAAAGGAGTGTGGAACATTCTGGAAGTAAGTGAGGAGGGACTGTTCAGAACTTTTGAGAACAGTTTTCTGCTCCTCCACCAGTTCAAATATCAGGCTGGACTGTGCTGCCTCCAGCTCCCTCTGGGTGAAGTTCTGCTGGCCAGTTAAAAACTCGTGCTGTGGCAAGGAACAAATAACATGAGAAAGTACTTCATAACATCAGTAATACTTTGTCATCATACAATCATGTTCTACTTCATGTTAAAAAAAGATTTTAAATTCATATTTGGTAAGTATTAGTTATGGCTGAAGTCTACATTTATTTTTAAAATATTTCTATTATTACAAAGCATCACTAATCATAAATTCTCAAAGTATTTTTAAATTTAAAAAAAAGCTAACTTTCTTAAATCAAAAATTTCAACAAAATAATTTTAAATTTACTATTATTAGAAAAAAATTTTGTATAGAATTTTTTCATAATAGAATGTAAAAGAAGTGATAGTTAAAACATGATTCTAAAAAAAATGTTGAATTAAAATAAGTGAGTAAGCATACCACAATGGCTTTTGCCTCCTTGTATGGGTCTTGGATATATGTTGCTTTAGTCAGTAGAAAAAACAGTAATCCACATTCTATATCCACATACATGCTAGAGGAAATTTATTTAAAGATTTATATATATATATATATATATATATATATATATATATATATATATTACTTTAAAACAGAATAGTACAATTAAACTAATTATTGATTAAGATCAATTAACATACTTAAAATTAAAATAATAAATTAATAAATATTGTTCTAGCTCCTATCACCACATTCACACTTGCGACATGAATACTATACACGCCTAGTAAAAGAAAACTTGCAACAAGTGAAGGTCAGGGTCAGATGTAGGTTTAGAGTTGGGGTTAGGATTGATTTTGGGGTTAGGGTTACTATAGGATTGTGGTTGGGGAGAGAGGATTGGGGGGGGGGGGGGGGGGGGGCAATTACACAGGTGGTAATTACTGGGGGGGGAGCTAATTTGATGGGGGGTAATGTCCTAGATCCATAACTACCTACCTATAATTGTAACAGTTACTATATAATGACCTATCTGTAATTGTAACAGTGACTATGTAATGACCTACCTGCCATTGTAACATTTACTATGTAAAAACCTACCTGTAATTGTAACAGTTACTATGTAACAACCTACCTGTAATTGTAAGTTACTATGTAATGACCTATCTGTAATTGTAACAGTTACTATGTAACGACCTACCTGTAATTGTAACAGTTACTATATAACAGCCTACCTGCAATTGTAACAGTTACTATGTAACAACCTACCTGTAATTGTAACAGTCACTATGTAACAACCTACCTGTAATTGTAACAGTCACTATGTAACAACCTACCTGTAATTGTAACAGTCACTATGTAACAACCTACCTGTAATTGTAACAGTCACTATGTAACGACCTACCTGTAATTGTAACAAAGCCCCAGACCCCGGAGCCTGCGCCACATTGGACCCTCACACTGCGTGAGGTACTGCAGCAGCACCATGAGGGGCGGGTAGTCCTCATGTTGCCAGTCTGTCAGGCAAGGGACAGCCTGGATCATGTAGGAGGACTCCAGCTCCTTCATCCCAATGATGCAGTGACAGCTGCTGACGTCAGAGAGGGGGATGGACAGCTGGGAGGATGTCATGATGCTGGTGCTGGGGACATATGAGGGCAGTTGTTATCATTGTAAGTGGTGGTCAGTGACAGCTGCTGACGTCAGAGAGGGGGATGGACAGCTGGGAGGATGTCATGATGCTGGTGCTGGGGACATATGAGGGCAGTTGTTATCATTGTAAGTGGTGGTCAGTGACAGCTGCTGACGTCAGAGAGGGGGATGGACAGCTGGGAGGATGTCATGATGCTGGTGCTGGGGACATATGAGGGCAGTTGTTATCATTGTAAGTGGTGGTCAGTGACAGCTGCTGACGTCAGAGAGGGGGATGGACAGCTGGGAGGATGTCATGATGCTGGTGCTGGGGACATGAGGGCAGTGGTCAATGTAAGTTGTTTACAGTGTAAGCTGTGGTCAATGTAAGTTGTTTACAGTGTAAGCTGTGGTCAATGTAAGTTGTTTACAGTGTAAGCTGTGGTCAATGTAAGTTGTTTACAGTGTAAGCTGTGGTCAATGTAAGTTGTTTACAGTGTAAGCTGTGGTCAATGTAAGTTGTTTACAGTGTAAGCTGTGGTCAATGTAAGTTGTTTACAGTGTAAGCTGTGGTCAATGTAAGTTGTTTACAGTGTAAGCTGTGGTCAGTGTAAGCTGTTGTGTTTACAATGTAAGCTGTGGTCAATGTAAGTTGTTTACAGTGTAAGCTGTGGTCAGTGTAAGCTTTTGTCAATGTAAGCTGTTGTCAGTGTAAGTGATCAGTCTAAGCTGATGTGTTTACAGTGTAAGCTGTGGTCAGTGTAAGCTGTGGTCAGTGTAAGCTGTGGTCAGTGTAAGCTGTGGTCAGTGTAAGTGGTGGTCAGTGTAAGATGCGGTCAGTGTAAGATGTGGTCAGTGTAAGATGCGGTCAGTGTAAGCCGTGGTCAGTGTAAGCTGTGGTCAGTGTAACCTGTGGTCAATGTGCAGAGGTCACTAGAGACTGATCAATGTAAGCTGTGGTCACTAGAGACTGTGGTCAATGTAAGCTGTGGTCAGTAAGCTGTGAGAAATAAAAGAAGCCTCAATGTAAGCAGTGGTCAAGGGAAACTGATGCCATAGTAAGCACTGGTCAATCATAGTTACTTCTACATGTGCCATCTGAATTAATCAGTCAATCTTTTACTAATTTTAGTGTACAAATCATATTAGCCAGTCATCAAATTTTGAAAAGCACACATGTGGACTGCCAGGTCTGAAAGTGGTTCCTACAAAATAGCTGGTACTTACCTTATTGGTCTCTGGATTTCATTCACAGGTAGAAAATTTAGCCATGGCTTTATGGGCGGCTCTGTCTGATGCAGTCTCTTAACATTACAGGCAAGGTGGACTTGTACGTTCTCAGGCCTGGTCAGAATCTTCTGGATCTCCACTAAGTTTTCTAGGATCTACAACAACAGGGGAAATGTCAAATAAATTGTTGATATAAAAAAAACGAGCTTGTTTTGTGTGTGTATATGCAAGTTGAACAGTTGACGTGACATTTTATTATATGTGTGAATGAAGACTAATATTCTTAATCTGGATGAACATACAGTTATTATGTCACTGTTCAAGCAATCTGTACAGAGAAGTAAGCATGCAAGCACAGCTCTCCATACCATTATTACCTGTAAAAATAGCAACCCATGCCCAAAGTCTCAACACCAACACAACAACAAAAAAGGACAACGAACAAAATCTTTTAGAAAAACCGAGAAGGGTGACTTTCTATTAACTAGATCCTTTGAGTTAATCATCATCTTTTCCTGTTTGTGCCCAAGACACATGGGGCAGATGAAAAAGAGCTCATACTCCTTTTGTTTCCCTAACATGAGCCTAAAGACTCGAGCCCAGAATCTGACCTAAACACTTTGCAGTTAGCAAACGTTAGATCTATCATTTGACTGGGAACAGGTCTAGGGTTAGCGCTAGGGTTAGGGTTAGGATCAGGGTTAGGCTTAAATCAATGTCTAGAGTTGGGTTTGGTTTTGGGTTAATTTTAGGGTGAGGTGAATTCTTAGGTTTTTCGTCTTTGTCTTAAGGTTAGGATTAAGGTAATATATAGGCATAGAGTTGGAGTTAGAATCAGGATTCTATCTTGGTGGATGGGGGGGAGGGGGGGGGGGGGGTTATTGACCTGAAGCCCATTTGACCATGCCATCCCATTTTGGATCAACAAAACAAATTTAATATTTAAAAAAAAGAAGAGTTACCCAGATAACATTTTAGGTACTTCCTGTGAATTATATAACTAATATAATCTTTCAAAGCGAAGAGCTTCACTTACTGGTGTTGGATCCTTGCCCAGCTGTTTAATAATTGAAGCCAAAAAATTAGCTTGCCGTAACATTGAAATAACACGCAAATTACTCTCTGAAAGACAAGATGATTAAATGATGTCAATACTAGCTTAGTGTCAATAGTCTGACTGCATTGACTATTTTAAGTTACGTGATTTAAAAAGTGTGTATTAATAAAAGTCCATGAAGAACTGTTGTGTTTTAACTAAATAATAATACAAATATTAGTGAATTATTGAAAAAAAAAACAACTTGGAATTACTAAAATGATAATTCAATTTTTCAGCTGTATGCTGATCATGATTAAAACACAATAATGAGGAATCAAGTATACTGAAAGCTTGTAAAAAGCAATCAAAAACAGATTCAATTAAGACAAGTATTATTACTAAGTATAATAAAAATGAAAAAAAAAAATTAGCATTACTAAGTAAAAAGGATAAAATTATTTTTTATTGCTAGATAAAAAAAAAGGAATGAAAAATGGAATATAAAATGGTAGGAAACAATTTATTTCCCTTGGTTAAAAGTAAGAGGAATAATATAATTACCAAGTAAAAAGGTAGAAAGAAATACAATAGAGCTAAAAAATACGATCAATTGGGTAACAAAGTAGTTATAAAAAAAACAGACAATTTTCATCTATTGAAAATGTAGTACACTATTTGATAAAATATTAATGTCAGTCAACAAACAAGTCAACAATCCTCACCAGGTAAAAAGCAGAGCTCTCTCATGAGTGTCCTCATGACCTTTGTGCCACTCCTCTTGGCTGTGGCAGTGAGGCTGAGCCTCTTCTGGGCTATGATCTTAACTCTATCCGCTGTAAAGGAAACATTGTATAAGAGGTCTTTAGCCCATTCTACTGCTCTCTTGTATTTACATTCCTCTGCCTGGAAATAAAGTGGTCCTTTCACTAGAGGGAAATAGAGGATAGGTTGGGGGGGGGGGGGGGGTTGTAGAATAGATGGGGGGGGGGGATTAGGATAAGGTTGTAGGATAGGTGAAGGTTTGTAGGATAAGAGGTTGTGGCATAGGTGGAGTGTTGTCAGGTGGAGGGTTGTCGGTTAGGTGGAGGGTTGTAGGATAAGGTTGTGGCATAGGTGGAGTGTTGTCAGGTGGAGGGTTGTCGGTTAGGTGGAGGGTTGTAGGATAAGGTTGTAGGATATGTGGAGGTTTGTAGGATAGGTGGGGGTTGTAGGATAGGTGGGGGTTTTAGGATAGGTGGAGGTTGTAGGATAGGTGGGGGTAGTAGGATAGGTGGGGGTTGTAGGATAGGTGGGGGTAGTAGGATAGGTGGAGGTTGTAGGATAGGTGGGGGTAGTAGGATAGGTGGGGGTTGTAGGATAGGTGGGGGTAGTAGGATAGGTGGGGGTTGTAGGATAGGTGGGGGTTGTAGGATAGGTGGGGGTTGTAGGATAGGTGGGGGTTGTAGGATAGGTGGGGGTAGTAGGATAGGTGGGGGTTGTAGGATAGGTGGGGGTTGTAGGATAGGTGGGGGTTGTAGGATAGGTGGAGGTTGTAGGATAGGTGGGGGTAGTAGGATAGGTGGGGGTTGTAGGATAGGTGGGGGTAGTAGGATAGGTGGGGGTTGTAGGATAGGTGGGGGTTGTAGGATAGGTGGGGGTAGTAGGATAGGTGGGGGTTGTAGGATAGGTGGGGGTTGTAGGATAGGTGGGGGTAGTAGGATAGGTGGGGGTTGTAGGATAGGTGGGGGTTGTAGGATAGGTGGGGGTTGTAGGATAGGTGGGGGTTGTAAGGGTTTTAACAAGACATGGTGGAGATATGTGAATAAATAATTCAACAATGGATGAAAATGAATAGACAAGTCATTATAATGACAGTGATAATTCAGGCAGAATCTTAAAGATAAAAAAAAAATTCATATTAAAATAATATGAATGTTTCAATATTGGTAAAATTTAAGAATAAGCTCCATGTAGGAAACAAATTACTACAACCATCATACAAGAAAATACCATTCACTACCACATTGATTTAATATACTAAAAATTATAAATGATAATGAAGATAAATACTACAAAATAAAGCTACTCAACATTACTAGTGAACAGTTAACTGCTGAAATCTCAATACTGACCATTCTAAAAAAACAGTGGCAGCAGTGAGTAACTCAAGTCACAATAATTATGGAGCTCCATAAACTTAAAATACTTAGCCACTTTAAACTTAGATACTGGCAACTCTAAAATAAAATAATAACTAAGATACTGACCACTCTTGACAAAGATACTGACCACTACAAATGAAGATACTGACCACTCTAGACAAAGATCTTGACCACTCTAAATTAAGATACTGACCACTCTAAACTAAGACACTGACCACTTTAAACTAAGACACTGACCACTCCAAACTTACCCTGATAGTGAGTGTAAAGAGCTGAGGGAAAGCCCCAGTACGAAAGTTATTCCCTGAAGGAAAGCCAAGACCAGCCCCAACATGGACTGTATCTTCCTCAAGTAGTGCTACGACTTCCTCATACGGCTTCAGCACTGGGAATAGAACAACATATCACATTAGGGTCACTGATCTAAATACATGCAACAACTTCCTCATATGGCTTCAGCACTGGAAATAAAAAATGATGTCACATTAGGGGTCACTGATCTAAGGCAGGAAACAGATTCAACTCTCAAACATCTACTTTTAGGGTCGATTTTCGCCAATTTTCAAATATTGACATATTATATATCAATTTTGTTGCTTAACAATCGAGGAATTCAAAAATATAAAAATTAATAGCACTAGACATTTACATCACGTTCAAAATTTAGATTAACCACACTCACTCAAATGACATTTTTTTTTTACATCTAAATGTAGTAAGGTCTAAAATCCACGAAATTCACAAAATTAACAATATAATTACACAGAAATGTCACTTAGGCATAAATTTATTTGTAATTATGTCAAACTTTACAAAATATACCAGTTTATAGCTTATTTCTATAATTATTCTTGAAAAAAAAAACGACCGCTATCCCCTTTAAAAAATGTTCAAAATTCTGGCTTTTAAAAACACTCTGGGGAAGAAAAAAATAACAGAGTTAAATATAGAAGGTCTATGTAAAAAATATTATTAGTAAAATATGTCTATATGCCAATTTTTATTATAGTTGCAGCATTTACATGGCTAATTATAATTGTTTAGTACTTTATAAATTAATTTAAAGTTACGACTGTCTGTGGCCTCATTCAAATAGTGTGGTGTCAGTGAACAGGGTGTTAGTTAGGGCCTGATACGATTTCATTAGAATTGGTAATGAACAGAATGTATCATTAGAACTGGCCTATAAAAACAATGTTGATGATAGATGCAGTAGTTTTAATGCTACTTATAATAGATCAAAATGACAAACATAATTAAAACCTAAGAATCTGGAAGCGGTGAGCTCATTTTACTGACACGTTTGTCAAATCAAATAGTTAGTAAAATCGATCTAGATCTAGAATCTACGTAATTTTGAAAATACGCTAGATCTAGAAGCAAAATCACTTTTAAAAACTAAAGTTAGTGATTAGTTCTGTAATGAAATTGAAATCCATAGCTAATATGTAAGTATCTTTTGATTTAAAAAAAAAATACGCGTAGTTCTAAGAAAAAAAATTTCTACGGTGTACTCGATCCCTATCCCAAAACGTGCCAGCCATATCGCATGCATATTCAGCTACTCAGCTGCTTATCAAATCTTCGAATTTTAAATTTATATAATAAAAGTAGGTCACCCTAAAAAAAAGAGTACAATGGCTCCCGTTTTCACGACAGCCGTCACTCGATTCATAATTTACAGAGTTATAAAGTTCTACTTTCTTTTGGCTATAGATTTGAAGAAATTTAAATTTGTCATTTCTCATGTGTTCCAACAATTGTACCTAATTTTAATAAACATTACATTAGTGAGGACTCGGTTCTTTTTAGGATTAGCCCTCGACACTATACAGACTATTGCGAAGAAACAGACTCGCGCGAATGTCGTGCGTAGGCTGGTTCAGTGGCGAAGGTTAGAAGCCAATTTCAGACGGAAAGTTTTTACTTTGAAATAATTACATTATCAATTAATTTCGATTTAAAACAAATGGCTTAAAGTCAAAAGTAAACTAACATTTAAAAACTTTGTTATTCGCAGTGTACTCAAGATTCTCGTGTTTTAAAGATAAGTCTAGTTTTACTACGTGTGCGTGCATGGTGCGAATACCGATTTTCCGCGACAGAAAATCATTAAAAATAAAAAAAAGTATCTACGGCAAAATAATAATTATATTTTACAGAATTAAATAGATTTAACTTAACTGTTATTTAAATACATGCTTCGGAGTAAAAAAATACAATTTTATATCCGTAAAAAATTAACTGAAATTCCCGCTTTCAGCGACGCCGATGTGTCGTAATTTTCGGCAGTCATTTTGCTCAAATTAAAGTAAAAAACGCATTCAAATATACTTTTTTTTACTTTCATAATTTACAGCAATCATTTCTAATGAAAAATCCATAAAAAAATAATAGTTATTTTTACAAAATATTATTTCTTACCTCATTAGTGCAGTACACGTACTTTCCAAGTAGATCCATTCCGTCTAGATTTGCATACTTCGCATCCTTCGCCGCGGCACAAAATGTCATAAAAAACGAATTCCACAAAAATGTTGCTAACGAAGCTTGTAAAAACCTTGCTCTATTTATCAGTATAAACAAAATCCCCGAACGATGTCTGGTTAGAAAGTTTATGAACGGCGAAGACCGAATATGCATTTTGCGGTACCAATCTGTTTCCTGCCCTAAACAACTTCCTCATACAGCTTCAGTTATGGGAATAGAAAAACATATCACATTAGGGTCACTGATTTAAATACAAGCTACAACTTCCTTATACGGCTTCAGCACTGGGAATAGAAAATCATATCACATTAGGGTCACTGATCTAAGCAACTTCCTCATACGGCTTTAGCACTGGGAATAGAAAATCATATCACATTAGGGTCACTGATCTAAATACATGCAACAACTTCCTCATATGGCTTTAGCACTGGGAATAGAAAAACATATCACATAGGGTCACTGATCTAAACATCTTTCTTATACGGCTTCAGCACTGGAAATAGAAAATCATATCACATTAGGGTCACTAATCTAAATACATGCAACAACTTCCTAATGTGGCTTCAACACTGGGAATGGAAAAACAATGTTTCTTATTCAGGGTTATGGATAAATAGATGCAACAACTTCTTCAATGTTCTACAGTTCTGGAGTTTAAAAAGTCATTTCCCTTTTGAAGTCACTGCTTTAAATATGCAACAACCTTTCTTTCAGTGTAGGGATCATATGTATTTGAGTGATGATGACTTAGATGCATTTGGCCTGCATCATCATCCATGTTCGGAGTTCTTTCTTTTCTTACAGCAATTAACATTTAATTTTTTAACACAAAAGATGACATTGAACAGGAAGTGCTTGAAACTCTTACCTCCATTGACAACCACTGACATTTCATGTAATGTGTCTGCAAATAAGGGTAGGTAATACTTCAAGTGTTGAGGGATTTTGCTTGTGTCTAGTAAAACATTTAACTGAGAAAGAAAAAAAAACATATTGCCTTACAATGTAGGTTAAAGAAATTTATAAACATTTACGGTTCACATAATTATCAAGGGTGGCAGGTGGTTATCTCTGAAAATGTTATCTAATAAAAGGGAGAATTCAAAATATATTTTTGTGCCATGTAATCAGTAAATCCATACCGGCTCAATAGACTGAGTAGTCAGAGATACCTGTGCTAGCAGACCAAGTAGTCTTATTTGTTCTTAATTCTAGAGTGGGAAGGGATTCCCTACAACACAATTAAGTTTTACATGTCAACTTGTTATGCACCATATAGGCTGTTGACTCTGATTTCAGCCGGCTTTTCTTTTTGGATTTGCTTCCATTGCCCATGTCCAACTACACGGCAGCAGTTGTTTGATTTTAGAGTTGACTCTTCTAGATGGGTTGCTGTCCCCAGCTAACGAGCCTCATCTGGCCGGGGTTTTGAACTCAGGACTTTTTGGTTCAGCAATCATGAGTTTAACAAACCCGACCAACCAAATAGTAACAGTATTGGACCAAAAAGTAACAGCACACTACTAGAAGACCAATTAGTGACAACACAGCTATGCTAAACAACAAAATACTGCACTAGTGACCAAGTAGCAACTAACTGCACTTGTGTCCAAATAACAACTAACTGCACTAGTGTCCAAATAGCAACTAACTGCACTAGTGTCCAAATAGCAACTAACTGCACTAGTGTCCAAATAGCAACTAACTGCACTAGTGTCCAAATAGCAACTAACTGCACTAGTGTCCAAATAGCAACTAACTGCACTAGTGTCCAAATAGCAACTAACTGCACTAGTGTCCAAATAGCAACTAACTGCACTAGTGTCCAAATAGCAACTAACTGCACTAGTGTCCAAATAGCAACTAACTGCACTAGTGTCCAAATAGCAACTAACTGCACTAGTGTCCAAATAACAACAACACACTACACCAGTGTCTAGGTAGCAATAGAGCTATACCCACCTCAATAAAATTGGTGTGCAAGTCATCCAGCATGAACCTGAAGGGGAGAGAAGAAAGCTGGAAGAGTGGGTTGCTGTCACTGTTGGGGTGGCTCTCAATGTTAGTACTGGGGTAGATGGTGTGGAGCTTGATGCTGTCTGTGCTAGGGGGGTGGATCTTGGCATGGAACTCACTCGGAGGCTTTTTCTATAAGAAAATACACAAGAAAATCTTTTAAATTTTTAACCTCAAAAAAGTAATACCAGAAAAAATTATTATCTTAATTCTTATAAAATTAAAATATAAGACAAAACAAACATTGAGTTGCTTTTTTATCTATCTGTATTGCTGTTTAAGGCTAGGCTACTGTTAGGGCTCGGCTACTGTTAGGGCTAGGCTAAGAAACACTGTTAAGGTTAGGCTAAGAACCGCTGTCAGGGCTAGTCTAAGAACCACTGTTATGGCTAGGCTAAGAACCACTGTTAGGGCTAGGCTAAGAACCACTGTTAGGGCTAGGCTAAGAACCACTGTTAAGGCTAGGCTAAGAACCACTGTTAGGGCTAGGCTAAAAACCACTGTCAGGGCTAGGCTAAGAACCACTGTAAGGGCTAGCCATTAAATCTTGGGCATAACAGCATTAAATGATAAACATAACAAAGAATTAAATGTTGGACATAACAAAGCATTAAATGTTGGACATAACAAAGCGGTAAATGTAGGACATAAATATATATTAAATGTTGAACATAACAAAGCTTTAAATGTTGGATATAACAAAGCATTTTAAAATTGGACATAACAAAGTATTAATTAACAAAGCATTTACCAAATGTAATAAAACACCACACCAAGAACACACACAAAACAATGTCACATCTCTGAACTTACAGAGTTCTCATCTTCAGCCTTCTCTATCCTCATCTTGCAAGCAGCCAAGCCTTCTGGTCCCAGCTCAGCTTTCTGGTGCCCCAGTCTATCTTCTTCTTCAGCCCCCATATCAGCTGCTAGGTCAATACTTGGCTTGCCTATGATCTAAGTAAGTATTTAAGTGGCTTTTTAAAATAATATTTGTATAATGTAGATAATTTGATATTTGTTATAATAAAAGATCATAAAACCATAGCATAACAGAGTAATTATAAACACATTTTTCAGTTAAATGACCAAAGTATGTCGAGAGTCACATAGTAAACAGTAAAGATTCCTCTTTAGATTTAACGATCCATTAGGGGTCGGCATGGTCGAGTCGGTAAAGCTCATGGTTGCTAAACCGAAAAGTCTCGAGTTCGAACCCTCGGGGAAATGAGGCTCGTTAGCTGGGGACAGCCACTCTTCTAGGAGAGACAACTCCAAAATTAAACAACTGCTGCCTTGTAGTTTGTTCTTGGTTGGACAAAGGCTATGGAAGCAAATTCAAAAAGAAAAGCAGGCTGAAATCGGAGTCAATGGCCTCAATGGCGCATAACCAGTTGACACGTAACGCTTAATTGTGTTGGAGGCGTGGTCGAGTCGGCAAAAAAGTTCATGGTTAATAAATTCGAACAAAGTCTCGAGTTAATACCCTCTGGCAGATAAATCTCGATCCCCTTCAACACTAATAATTAAGAACGAAGAAGAAGAAGAACGATCCATTGGGCAGATGAAGTGGAGCATATGTTTCTTGACCTCGACATATAAAGGGATAATGTGGTCAGCACTATGCCCAGCCACCGTTGTTTCCCTAAAGTGAGTTAGGTACTCATCAGGGTTGGGTGGACTCAGGGACATTCCACTAGCATGAACCCGGATTCTAACTCGAAACTATTGGGTTAGCAGTCTAGCGCCTAGCCGTCCCTTTTCTAGAGTCACATGACCACAGCGCATGTTCAGTCACATGACCACATAGCATACAGTTACATGACCACAACACGTAAAGTTTAATGACCACAGCCTATGAAGTCACATGACCATGGCACATGTACAGTCACATGACCACAGAACATGGAATCACATGACACTTCAAATAGTCACATGGACACAACACATCCTAAATCACATGATCACAACACATGCAGATAAAGCATTTTTTCTAGAATACACAATATTCTCCTCTCAAAATAACCCAACTGTAATTACTAATAACAGGGAATTTAAAATTAAAGACAAGGTTCAAGTGCTTTACTGCTACTTACAGTGACAGTGGGTGTGTTCAAGAAATATTTTTTCAGCAAATTCACCCAGTACTCCACTGGCTCATCCTGCATTTTATTACACAAGTCAACAGTGTTCAACCTGTTTGACAGCTGAAACACATAACACATCCCATCATTAGCAACACATCCTGGGTCTATACTTAAAGTCTGTAGTAGCTTTGTATTTATCAACAAATTCTTTAATCAGAATTGTATGCACAAAATATGCATTTATAATTTTAATCTATAGACCACTAATCTAAGAGGTACTACATATTTATATATACTGAAAACTCATGCTGAATTATTAAGCAATACACAATGTCAAGCAATACACAATGTCAAGCAATACACAATGTTTTCTGACTTATAAGATCACTGGGCAAATAAGATCTCCAACTTTTCCAAGTAAAATAGAATTTATGATGTATTTGCCCTATAAAATGAGATGCTTTTGAAGTTTTTCATGGGTTAAAACGTCATCTTATGTCAAAAAATATTGTAAACAAAACAGATTTTTAAAAAACAAATTTTCAACAAATGAATATTAATCTACCTGTATTTTGAATAAAATCTGTGTATAACAAATTTTTAAAACTAAAAAATATTTTAAAACTGATCCAAGTACTCACATCAGTTTCATCATCCCCATATAGAAAATGTCCAATGATGAAAAATGCAATGGAGTCACTGGGCACATACTCCAGCTAAAACAAAACAAAAGACTTTACAGCAACAATGTAACAAAACTATATCTATAGTTACAGGTAATAATTCTTCGCTTATTTTTCTGATGATTATGATTTTATTTCTGCTGCCCTTCAGTACTATATCAGTTCATGTATGTAATAATCTGTACTGTTACACTCGGAAGGCTAACAAATTAATAAGTCAAGTCCCCCAAATAACAAACAATAGTTACAAATAAAATAAAATATATCAGTTGAAATTATTTCCCTTACACTGCTCAATGCATCAAGTTTTCTCCTATGAATCACGGCTGCCATTCTCTTCATATCAATCTGTTCCTCTCCACTGGCTATTTTCTTGAGGATGCTCATAAATCTGATTTTAAAAATTGTACAAGATTTTACAATTTCTATCAAATGAAAACCACATAACTGATTTGATAAAAACATTTTGTTGAGTGGAAATAATTGTATGATTATAGTAAACCATTTTCAAAGCTTGTTCATGTTTTTAAGGTTCAGTAGCAGCTGAACTGTAGTATCTAAAACCAAGATACGTTACAATTAAAAAGTCCTAAGATAGCAAAATAATAAAAATAAAATATAAATAGCTTTACATTGATATTTATATTATAAAGCAATTTTTAAAAATTCAGTATTACTTTGATTCAATAGCTTCCAGCTTTGGGATTTCAGCATTTTGAAAAGTGATATACACAGCCAATATAGAATTTTCTATAATGTTAAAATCCACCTGCAAAATGAATAATTTTGTCTTAGTCCTAAGAGGCAATGTAAGCATGTTTGATACTAGTGGTATAGAAAGACAAGAGACAATTGACAACACGGATGAGTAGAGAATGAGCCAAAGCTAAACTGATGGTTTCGGGAACAGGGCATTACCCCCCCCCCCCCCGAGTAATTACCCTTGTCAATTACCCCCCCCCCCCCCCCTGGACACAGCTTAAGGTACAGCAAGAGTTAGGGGTAAGGTTAGGGATATGGTTATGGCTAGAGCTTTGGCTAGGGTGAGATTTAGGGTTAGGATTAGGGTAAGTGCTAGGATTAGGGTTAGTGTTATGGTCAGGGTTAGGCTTAAACCAATGTCTAGAGTTGGTTTTGGTTTTGTATTAAGTTTTAGGTTAAGGTGAATGCTTAGGTTTTGGTCTTTTTCTTAAAGTTAGGATTAAGGTAACATATAGATCTAGGTATAGAATTTGAGTTAAAGTTAGGATTCTAACTTGAGGTGGGGGGGGGGGGGGTGTAAATACGGAGGGGGGGGGGGGAAGAGGTAGTTGATGGGGGTGGGGTAATGTCCTGTAGCTGATGGTTTTATGGGATTTTAAAAAATATATTTTAAAATTATTCAATCTCTGTATAGCGGCCATAAATCTAAAGATCTTATCAACAATCACTTACATCCCCAGCAAAAGGTCGATGGATTTCTACCATATCACGTTGTATAGGTGAAATAGCTGATCCGTCTAGATAATCTGTCAGTACACTTAAGCACAGGTGTTCATACAATTCCTGCAAAACAAATGTCACTACATTTGTTAATCCCTACATGTTAATTACAGTATTCTTGCCCATCACACTGTTACTGCAATTTTTAAAATTTAAAAAAAAAGTTCTTATAATGAACTGTGAAAATTATTTTAAGTGACCTCATATATATGAAAATTATTCATATCTAATGTGAAGTTGTAATAAGATATTAAAAGCCAAACGTCTTTGTAAATGTAGTTAAAAGAAAATCTCACTTTAGAGGGAGGGCCCCTAAACCCTATATGAACCATTCCATATTCATCATCTTCAGATGGGTAAAGAACAGTTTCTTTGCTACTTTCTGTAAGTGGAGGAATAGGGTCTTCCCAAGGTCTGTTGAATGCTTTCCTTGGTCCCTGGTGATGGTTTTTTAAACTAACTATTTACATTGTTTAAACATCTTCTGTAATGTACATCACAATGCTAACGGTTTAATTTTGATAATAACAAATAGCTTGGACAAAGTGTAGACATTGTAAAATAATAATTGTAGCAACTAGCAAATATTACAGCTACAACAAACAAACAATTGAAGTGACACTAGAGCTGTTTAACACCATAATGTCAAAAATTAATAAATTTTGCATGACGACTTATTTTTTACTTAAAATTTTTATTTAAATTAATAACGTAGTATTAATATTCTAAACATATATTTCCTTAAATTAATCACATCTAATTAATATTCTAAAACAGGACATTTCCTTAAATTAATTATGCCTGATTAATATTCTAAACAGGATATTTCCTTAAACTAATTACGTCTAATTAATATTCTAAACATAGGTTAATTCCTTAAAAAGCAAAATTTAGACCCACCTTGCTGATAATTTTCTTCTCCATTGGTTCCAATGCTTTAAAAACATCCTGAGCACTGACCATACCGCAAATGATAAGGCACAGGTTGTCAGGCCGGTAAAACTCCTGGTGATACCGTTTCACCTTATCATGGGATGTGCTCTCCCGTAGGTTCTTCATGATGCCCCCAGTCTCATACCTGTATCCACACTCTGGTGGGTACAGTCCCCTGAGCAGGGCACGGTTTGTCCTGCTCTCACCACTGTTTTCTCTGGCCTGCATCTCACAGTAGACTATGCCAGCATCTTCACCATTGCCATCAATGTGGTGAACTTCAGTCAAAAAACCAGACTCCTATTGATAAATAAAAACAACAACATATACGAAAGAATGGTTTTATATTTACAACTATTAACATTTAAATTAGAACAAATATATTATTAGCCGCTTACATTATTAACAACATCAAAAAGGGAAAAAGACTTCAAGTAACAAGTCTCATTATTAATATCACCAACAGAATATACACAGAAACAGATGGGAAAAACAAATTGTCCATGAATGAAAGAAGACATCGTGTACGTTTGCAAACAATGCTTATGGGGAGATGAGAACATATTATTTGGCAGGTCACATGATTTTTCAAATATCTGTTGTATATTCCTGTTTGTTCTATCATCTACAATCTCTGGAAAAAGAGTTACTAAATTCAAATTATTAAATTTAAACAAACCCTTTGCCCTACATGTAAGTGACAGTATCATTTCTTTTTTTGTTCTTAATTGTAATGTTGAAAGGAATTTCATCCAACACAATTTAGCATTGCATGTAAACATAATTTTGTGCCTTATCCCCCATTGACTCAACCTGAATTTCTTTCAGGATTTGCTTCCATAGCCTCTGTCCACTAAAGAACAATCAGCAAGGCAGCAGTTGTTTGATTTTGGAGTACTGTCTCTTAGATGGGTAGCTGTACCCAGATAATAATCCTCATCTACCAGGGACAACAACACTGACATGAATGTTACTTACAGTCAAGGTTGGGTAGAGAATGTGGTCCATGTATATGGGCAGCAGTGTAAGGAATCCAACATCTCCGGCATTTGTCATAGTGTAGCAGGTGTGATCTGTCTCTGTCCAAGCATTGGTTCCTGAGGCCAGGCATCTGTTGGCAAACTGGTCCAATATTCCCTATTCACATTTACACAAAAAAAAGCAGATCAGTACAAAATACTACTGTAGAACTGCATACATAGCGTTGGTCTGACAAAGGGAGCTGACCACATATTTATAGACTTTCTGATATCAAGACATATAAGTACAAAATAGATATGCTTCAGTCTGCAGTATATGTCTGTTCATTAATACAGTATAAAACTGGATGCACAAATAATTTAAATACAGAATTGAATAAGTTGAAAAATGAATTCCATTCCAGCCCATGTTATAACTGCACTTAACTCTGTGGTTATGGAATCAATTTTCATTTAATGACTAAATAGGCCCATACATGTTTTGGGTCATAACCTGAAGAGCTTAGGCCATCTATTCTATGGCTATTTGATTAAAATTATTAAATGTGGCCCTTTTTTAACTTTTTATAAATATAGTGTGCTCCCTAAAATAATTTTTGTGAGAAATATAAATAAAACAGCTCTTAACTCAAAATCAGCAGCTAACATTGGATTATGGAATAAAACTTTGTACGTAAGTATATAACGATTTAGTGTTACATAAAGTCTAGCCTTATATCTCCACCTTATAAGGATAGTCTTCACTTCCAAGAAAAACAAGATGTTCCAGGGTGTGTGGAAGTCCATCATCATCGTGTGCCTCAGTGGCTGAAATAAAGAATAAAACTTAACACTCGTCTAGCATGTGTGATTCAGTGCTGAATCTGTGTTTGGGGCCACATTTGTACAAGTTTTAAAGTAGAATAATGAAGTAAGTGAAGCAATGTGATTGCTAATATGACAGAGTGTGCAGATGTTAAATAAGCCAAGTATGAATAAGTCTCATATGTGTACATGTTGCATTTTCACACTCAGTTTTAGAGATTTTTTTTTAAAATTACTAAACAAGAGCACTACAAATAGGCTTTAGATGGTGTTGCTGTACAGGTTAATGTTACAAATTTTGTCTTTCAAATCTAAAAAAATTGCTATAAAAAACTTAGTAACATAGGTCTCGTAGAATTGTATAAGCCTAGCTACAGTTTTTTTTAGTACATTCTTAGGGGTTTCTGAATTAAGTTTGTATTTTGTGAAGAACCATTATTAATTCTTATTAAGCTAAATTTAAAACTTTAGCAGGTCTGCAAAATAAAATAATCTGTGCCAGAATTGTGTGATGTTTGCTCACTCGGTTGTGGAGTTTTTCAATTGTGTTTAGTAGTAATTTTAGATTAGTCTGATTAGGCTACATTTTTATTGTACTTAGCTAGGCCTAAGTGTTTGCACCAAGTAAAATGCCTACCACCAGGTTGGATGTTTTTTTTTTTTAAGGTTAGGATGAAGGAAAGCAATATTTTCTTTCTACTGCACACGTGTAGGCCTGAATATTTACTATTTTGTTTTAGCATTAACCTGCCTAATATAAATTAAATATGGCTAAGCATAATAAATGTATTATTTATCTATTAGCTTAATATAAGAATTATTTAGGGCCTATAGGCCCAGGGAAAAAGGAGGGTGGGCCGGCCAAGGAAGACATGGAGAAAAACGGTTGTAGAAGAGGCGAAAACAGCTGGGCTCACATGGGCACAGATAAAGGGAGCAGCCCAAAACCGAGTCTGATGGAGATGTGTGGTTGCAGTCCTTTGCTCCCCAGGGGCCACAAAGGAAATGATGATAGGCCACTATATAGTACTATATAACTTATCATTTATAAAGGCCTATAAGAATAAGACAGGCCTATTTCTGGGTATTTTATTTTTTATTTTAGGCTAATAAAATTTCAGAAGAACCAGTTTTAAAACATTCAGCCACCATTTTCTTTCAGTGCCATAAATGGAGGCGAGTGAGTTGACAAGAATCCTTCCATTATGTTGTTAACATGGAATAAAAATGTATTTTTTTTAGATTGAGACTGTAAAAATAGTTTAAAATAGGCCTAATAAAAAATAAAAACTTAAGCCTAAAATTAATTTAGAAATTTTATATTTTTAGAATAAATGCTTTAAACTTTAAACTTTAAAAGTTGCAAAGCCAGAGAACTTGAAAATAATTTGTTGAGTAGTTTAAGGCTACATTTCTATTTATTTTCATCATGGCTAAGTTATAAACGAAAACATTAGCGAAATCAGTCTCATTGGTAATTTCTTGTCTTACCAAAAAATACTTTACAAAACCATAATTTACCATACCTAGACAAAAATATCCATTTATGATTGGACCTTCAACTTCGGCTATGCACACTGTTAAGCCAGTATCTTTGGAACGATACTTTGATACAGGAATTTTACCATTGCACACAACACTATACTGTAATTCAAAGCTACTCATTTTAAAAAATAATTTTGCATAGGCTATTTAATAATAAATAAATCTAGGACCACTCATCAATTTTTAAAACCGTAAGAAAGGTAGACTTCTCACGCCTCTGGGAAAATTTTGTAAATAAGACTTAGAGTATGCTCCCTTCGTCCGATGACGTATTAGGTCTAATTCAAAGATATTTTCGTTTTTAATAAAGTTATAAATCTTAATTAATTTTAAGATCATTAAAAAAAAAACGCATTTGTCCCTAGATCTACTAGATCTAGGTTTTCTTTTGGAAATAGCAAAAATATAACGTCACTTCTTATGCACGTTAATTTATAATCATGTATAGGCCTAGAGTTCTAGTAATAAATAAATAAAACGATTTAGGCCTAAGGGGTCATCCATAAATGACGTCACGCTTTTTTTGACGATTTTTACCTCCCCCCCCTCCCCTCCGTCACACGTCGTCACAAAAAGTCAGACCCCCCCCCCCCTAAAATGACGTCACACCTCAACCTACAACCCCCCCTCAAAATTGCAGTTGAATTTTTTTTAAACATCGATATTTTTCCAAAATCTTGTCTAAACCAGGGGTCGGCAACCTTTTGAAGCGGAAGAGCCAAAAGTTACAATTTTCAAAATTTCCCTGGTTTTAAAGAGCCACTAACATTGTTTTATTTCAAATATTTTATTTTTTTCTTAAGATTATTAGTATTTGTGCAAAGAGCTAGAGAGCCGCATCTTGATATCAAAAGAGCCGCATGCGGCTCGCGAGCCGCAGGTTGCCGACCCCTGGTCTAAACTATTACAATTTATTAAAACAGTTATCTAAAACGCGAAATAACGTCTAAAATTCGTTTTCTAACATTGCTTTTTTATAATGCAAAAATGAGACGTCGCAACATCTGAACCCCCCACCCTCCCCCTAATCACACATCGTCATAAAATTACGGACCCCCCTCCCCCCTACGAGTGTGACGTCATTTATGGATGACCCCTAATTAGTAAATCTAATATATAAAGCTCAATTTTGTATGTAATAAGTTTGTCGTTGACATACTTCGATGGATTTAAGTGTTAGATAATTAAAGTCATTATGGTCTAAATTTATGAGTTAAAAAATTAATATTGAAAGTTTTGGGAAATAATTTTCATTTATCAAACTGAAAGTAATAATTTTCGGCATGTTCATTAAACACATCTTTTACAAAAAATTCTAATTATGTCTTTATTTAGTCCTATAGCACTTACTTCCCTTTGATAAATTAGGAAAACACAATTACTTCCCTTTATAAAACCATTGCATTAGTGGAAAATAATTTACTTTTTATTACTTTGTTTTGGTGTTGGGAAAAAAAATAATTACATAATTAGCGGGGATTGATCAAGTGCAAATGTTGTAGGTATTTTACGGATAAGCTTAGAGTATTATAATTGTTCATTAAATTGAAACAGGCGCGTTCGTTTAAGTGAGTGCAAAAGACTATGAATAAGTTGGGGTACTATAGTCGTTCATTAAGCTAAAACAGGTGATTCCGCCCCGGGCGTTTATGTTCGCGTTAGTGTTTTCTTTGTGTTTAGGTGGGTTTGCGTTAGTGGTTGCGTTTTGATTTGGTTCGTTTTTGTTCTTTCTTTTTTCGTTTTTGTTTGTGTTTTTTTCTTTGGGTTTGTATTTGTGTTTTTGGTTGGTTTTGCGTTTGGATTTGGTTTGTTTTCGTTTGCTTTTTCGTTGTTTTTTTTTGTGTTGGTATTGGTGTTTGTGGTTGTGGTTGGGTTTGTTGTTAGGTTTTTGTTTTCGTTTGCTTTTTTGTTTGTTTTTTCTTTGTGTTTGTATTGGTGTTTGTGGTTGTGGTTGGGTTTGTTGTTAGATTTTTGTTTTCGTTTGTATTTGTAATTGTGTTAGCGTTATGTTTGCGTTTTGTTGTTTTGGTTTTGGTTGGTTGTGGTTTGGGTGGGCAATGCCGGGTTTATGATGATTACTAAACACACAGGTGATGGTCTTTAACAGAAAGGTTTTTCACAGAAGCCAGAGCAGGGCCTGGCCGGGACGGCTAGTATAAACTAAATGAAATGTCATCCATATACATAAAAAAGCATTAGAACTGTTCCAATTAAATATCGTGTGATCGATGAGAAAAATCCTTCACATTGACTTTAATTAATAATTAAACAATTATCAGCATTCGTCATAACTCGGGCAATAGCTGTTTGAAATTGTGTTGGCCTCAGTTTTGGGGTCATTGTAAGTTCATAATGTTTATTTATAGTATCATGCCTGGGAGATACACTTACGACATGTATACTATACATTTCCAGAACACAAAGCCCGCCAAAAGTTATTTTTATCTGGAACAATTTTTCTCCACAGAACATGTATACTTTAGCGTTTACACTTACAGAACATGTTATAGAACATTTATAAAACAAGCATGACCTTTGACATGGAGCGTCTGCTATATAGACCCAGGCATTTAAAATAAAGAGTAGGCCCCAAATCAAAGTAAAAAAAAAAAAAAACACGTTGATAGTGGGCACACAGCTTTATTTTTTTTTAAAAAAGGAAAATGTTGTAGCCACGGTGCTTGCGATTCAACAATGAATTATCTAAAAAATTAGAGAACATGCAAGATTTTATAAATTTTATTGGAGTGCCAGCTACTGGAGCTAGACAGTTTTATAAATATAATGCTGTATATAATACCACGGGTCGTAGACATTACCCACCTGTTATAACTCCTCCCTCCCATCCCGCAGTACAATCACCCCTTCCACCCCAACCGCATGGTATCCATTGCCCCAGCTTCTTTAATTGCTTGTCTATTATATCCTTCAGAAACAGCTTCCAATATACAGGGCTAAATATTTGTTTGCTGAAAGGCCCGATTTCTCTGAAAACGTGCATCTGCCAAGTTCATTAAACGGGGTGAGATCATGTTATAACTATACTGAGTCTATTATTAAGAATAAAAGTAGATCTAGTTTTTAGAGTAGGGCCTATGACATCCCCCCACCCCACTTCGTTTCTTTATGTTAATTATGTCCCATTTTAAACCTAAATAATTATAGCCTATGACTTTTTTTATTTGCCTGTTTTTTTTAGTTAGTTGATTATGTGTGATCCACATTCCGGTGGGTGGGCCTAAAGATTTATTTATGTCAGACGGAAACTGAAAATATGTTGATACACTTAAAACAAAATATTAGTCAAGGAAAAATTGGAGATAAATTTGGTTAAATTATATTTTTTAATTAATTATTATTTTCGTAATTAACACCTAAACTTGTTTAAGGCAACATTTTAATGCCTTAGACATTACTTTATTTCATTAAAACATGTTTGGAATGTAATACCAAAGACTCATCCATAAAATAGGTGTGTTGCGTTGTTAGATGTAGATCTAGATCTAGTACTTAAGTAGTACTAGTATCATTGTAGGTAAAACCTTAGTTTAGCGTCGGAAATTATCGGGTAATGTTTGTTGAGTTTCGGTAACTAGAGTTACGGTAAACCATGGTTTATTTGACCATTGAAATATAAATAAATTGAAAGTCGATTGTAGTAAATTAATGTTTTAATTTTTTAAGTTTAATCGACAAAAGGAAACAAGAATAAATATAATAGTAGATTTAAAATAGTAGATCTAAAAAAAAAAAAACAACATATATTAATATAAATAATGAATATGAAGTCAAATGTAATATTTAATGTTTTTGGCTTGCAGCGGATTTCGACCATTAATTCATAATTAATTAGATCTAGATAGATATCTAGCTGCTAGGCCAAGTAAAAAAATCTAGATTACGAAAATAGTAAAAATGATTACAAAATGTAAAAATGATTACAAAAATAAATCTATCCAAATTTTAAACATTCTGTATAAAAATAAAAGATGACGCCAAATAAAGTATGGTTTACAGTACTTCCGGTGAATTCCGGAAGTGTGTGACAGACTTTGGCATTGTTTTACTGTTTTTTACTGCTATACGATTCCGGAATAATAACCGACACTAAACTAAGGTTTTACCTCACTGGAATCTCGGCTAGATCTAGATCTAGTTTTATTAAAAATGTTAGGCGTATGCGTACGGTAGGACTAACGACTAACTTAGACTAACTAGTTTCTAGGGTTGGGGTTTGGGTTAAGGACAGGGTTAGCAATGTCATGTGTATTTTGATAACTCTACCAGTAGGCAGTTCGATTCAACGCTTTGATTCATTTTCGTGGCATCTTACTGTTTATCTAAATTTACAGCAGTAATAAAAATTAATTTTAACATTTTTATTAGCCTACTTATTTATTATTTGGGTAAGATTAAGCACATTTTTACTACTAATTAAAAAAAAAAAACATCAGTAAAGTTTAGGGTCAAGGTTTGAGTTGAGGGTTAATGGCTTTAAAAGGTCAACAAGGCTAGAAACTAGAAATAGTCTAAGAAAATAGTATTAATTTATTTTTCAATACAAATATTAAGAATTTTAGCTGAATTAACATAAATAAGTATATTTTGACATATAAAATATGTCATTTTTTTTTTCATCTGCCAATTAGCAATTAAGTCTTATGTTCGAAGAAAAATGCAATATCTTATTTCATTCTTTCAAAGACAAACACTGTTCTCATTTCCTGCCAACCAGGTGACAATATATAGATCTAGATCTATATAACCTCAACTGGATGTGAGAGGATCTAAGCACACTTGGTAATTCCTCAATAGTTAGCCAAAATAAGCAGTACTGGATTACAAATTTGTGTTTTTTAAGAATATTTAAAAGAATATTAATATGCAGTCCTATTCTATTGATAGCCTTGGCATTACTGGCAATCTATTTTTAGATCACACCAGACGGCTGTGTTTGTCTTATAAACATTGTTATGTTCATACTTTGTAAAAAAAAAAAGAATTTCAGAATCTTACTGAATTGTTGTTTGATACTGAGCCTTGATATCAAATGTCGTTTGATTATCTCAAACAATACAAAAGTAAAAGGCAAAGCTAGAAACAGGTAAGTGAAATTAGGTTTGGGCCTGGGTTAAAAATATTTTAAGAATATTAATATACAGTCCTAATCCAATGATAGCCTTGGCATTACAGGCAATCTGTTTTTAGATCCCATCAGGCTGAGTGAAAAGATTAACAGACCTTCTGCCATTAATTTTGCCATTTTAATAATAATACTTTTTTCTGACTTAATAATCACTTTTCAATTTAACATTTATAAGATTTTTAATCATCAGCTGATTTATAAAAAGCACTCAAGAATGGAAGAGGAAACAGAGCATTTAGCTGCAATGTTATCTATTGTAGATGAACAGTCACACAAATTAACAGAATTTTTAAACTCTGAAGATTTGAAACCAGATCTATCAACAATATTTTCATCTTCTCAAGACATAAAAACAGAATTAACAACATTTTCATCTATTGTTGATGCAAAACCCAACATGACATTCTCAGCTTCTCAAGATGTTAAACCCTATACTACAACAGAATTTTCATCTTCTAAAGGCACAGAAACAGAATTTTCAATTTTTTCATCTTTTGATAAATTTACACCCAACAAAACATTTATAAACTTGCAAGATGTTAAACCTGATGTTACAACTGAGTTTTTAATTTGTAAAGATAAAAATAAAAAGCCTGCTGTATCAACATTATCGACATCTGAAGATAACAAATTAGAAGTCACAACTATATCAAGTAGTAAGGATTTAAAGCCAGATTTATTGACAGGACATTTATTTTTTGAGGATAAACAACAAAAAGGGCTCGAACTTCAAGTTGAAGAAAATCTCCAGTTTTCTAGAGACAAAAGATATCAGATTGTTTCTAGTCAAAAACACAAAGGGCTTTATCAAAGTTCTAACTCAAAAAAACATAAAACAGGTCAAGAAGGAAATGAGCAAGTTGAATATGATGGTGGCCATGAGAATCTTTCTCAAAGTTGTAATTTCAGTCAAAATAAAAAAGAGCACTCAAGAGATAAGCAATACACAAGTAATGTTTGTAATAAAAGGTTCTCTCATCAATGTAAATTATATACACATCTGAAAATGCATTCAGGAGATAAGCCACATGAATGTGATGTTTGTCATAAAAAGTTTAGTCGGAATAAAAATTTATTACAACATAAAAATGTTCATTCAGGAGATAAGCCATATGAATGTGATGTTTGTCATAAAAAGTTTTCTCAAAATTCTACTTTGACAAAACATAAAAAGGTTCATTCTGGAGATAAGCCATATGAATGTGATGTTTGTCATAAAAAGTTTGGTCAGAAGATACATTTATTACAACACAAAAATGTTCATTCAGGAGTTAAGCCACATGAATGTGATGTTTGTCATAAAAAGTTTGGTCAGAAGCAAAATTTATTACGACACAAAAATCTTCATTCAGGATATAAGCCATATGAATGTGATGTTTGTCATAAAAAGTTTGGTCAGAAGATACATTTATTACAACACAAAAATGTTCATTCAGGAGTTAAGCCACATGAATGTGATGTTTGTCATAAAAAGTTTGGTCAGAAGAAAAATTTATTACGACACAAAAATCTTCATTCAGGATATAAGCCATAGGAATGTAATGTTTGTCATAAAAAGTTTGGTCAGAAGATACATTTATTACAACACAAAAATGTTCATTCAGGAGATAAGCCATATGAATGTGATGTTTGTCATAAAAGGTTTACTCAATGTTCTGGTTTAAGTGATCACAAAAAAATTCATACAGGAGTAAAGCCATATGAATGTGATGTTTGTCATAAAAAGTTTTCTCAAAATTCTACTTTGAAAGCACATAAAAATGTTCATTCAGGAGATAAGCCATATGAATGTGATGTTTGTCATAAAATTTTTTCTCAAAATTCTACTTTGAAAACACATAAAAAGGTTCATTCTGGAGAAAGGCCACATGAATGTGATGTTTGTCATAAAAGGTTTTCTCAAAGTTCTACATTAAAAACACATAAAAAGGTTCATTCAGGAGAAAGGCTACAAGAATGTAATGTTTGACATCCAAGGTTTTCTCAAATAATTTCTTATTTATTTTTACAAAAAAAAAAATTCATTAAAGAGTGAAGCCACATAAATGTTATATTTGTCACAAAAAGTTGAATAATAATTTGTTATGATATATGTGTTTTTACATTTTGTAAGCCATATGTATGTATACAAGATTTCATTCAGGAGATATGCCACATGAATGTGATGTTAATCACAAAATGTTTTGTCAAATATCTAATTTAAATACTCATAAAAATTCATTCTAGAGGTAAACCAGGAAGTTCATCATGACTAAAAACCAATTTAATTTAATGTCATTTTTAACATAAATAATTCTAGAGCAAATTATTATTGAATATCTTGTTTTAATTTTTTTATTTCACATAACTTTAACTAGTAGTCATCCAAACAGTGGTCCATAGTGTATTAATTTTAATATTGGTATTATGAAAAAGGTTCTTTTGTCAAAGAGTATGCCTTGTCAATTATTATACATACTCTAAAAAGAAATTGTATTCTGACTGTAAAAGGAAATTATATTCTATTATGTCAGCTACATGTGTACCATTTTTTCTCTATGTAGCCTACTTTTTATGGGTGTTATCTGTAAATGTGTATGATAGGAGAAGTAAGCTATAACTTTTAGAAACCCAGGGTTTTATTTTTAGACCCGCATGGTTTTGTTTACATTATTAACAATGAGCCGACCCGCAGCATAACATACGCCGCTATTTAGTTGTTTTTTTCTACTTTTTAGTAATTCATAATTTGTGAATTCGACACTACCAACGCTGCCACTGAAAATATTTCTTTTAAACACTATAAGTAGCTCGTTAAGGACGATAACCCTCCCCCCTCCTTCCCCCCCCCCCCCCCCTCCGTTAAAGTAAGCTCCACTTAGTCCCCCCCCCCCCCCCACTACATTTAAAATCGTTTCAAACTAAATTTTCTGCCCCTAAACCCGGATCTGTTTGTTAACATTTAGAGTGAACCACAGCCCACCAGACCATGTAGGGGTGGGGGTGGTAGGGAGCGCGTTTGCAGCTTGTTTTCTAGCGTCCCCCAGAAGAGAATTATATATATAGATAACAGAAGCTAACTAAAATAAAACACAAAGTTCAATTCATTTACATTTACTAGATGTTTACAATATATGTAGGCCCTACTGTTACACAATTCTCATTCTTAACTTTACACATTTACACTATTCACAAACAGCTCAGTCAGACATACAGCAACATGACAGAATATCAGGTTGACAGGTAAAACAACCTGCACTAGACAAGTACAATGACATCAGGCTGGCAGCCACAGTGCCATCTGGCCAACAGGTAGGCCTACAGTGACATCAAAACTTCTGAGCAGACAATCTTTTTTTATAAACACTTTTTCATCTTTTGCAAACTGTCCTTAATCATTATATTGAGAGGTATAGAATCTTAAATCATATGATCAAACTCTACTGTCTGCAATGTATAACTCATACAGACCGTATGTAAAAACTTACTGCCCCAAAAATATATTTTTTCCCTAATGTTTGTCCTTGAAATGTATGTATTGTCATCACTAATGCAGATATTATTGAATTTTTTGTAATTTGAATTGAGATTGAAATTTAAATGGTAACCCTCCTCCTTCCTCCCATCATTTATATGTCTTATGGAACTAACTTCATGTGCAGTGGCGGAACTAGAAAAAAAGGGCCACCCCGCAAAGAAATTTTTTGGGCCCCATATATATATATATATATATATATATATAAACAAAATACGAAAATACCAACATAGAATACTCGTTTCGGGCTTGTTCGAGTTTCAGAAAAAAACATTTAGAAATACCTCTTTTTTTTTTTTAAATTAAAACAAGTTTCAACAATACGTCATTTGTGTGAGTGCTATTGAAAATCTCTGTTTTAATGCATATTTGCTGCAATGCCTCCTGTCTGTTAGTCGGTAAAAATAATATTAAGTATGAAAGTTGTGTGTGTGTAATGGTTTCTCGCGTTATGTTTATTTTTATGTTTTTTTTGTATTTATATTATTAGTTTTAAATACATTTCCTTTTAATGCATTGTCATTCTTTATTATGCATTTTTAAAAAAATAATAATGAAGAGAAAAAATTGCTTTTTAATTTGTTTAGTGCAAATCTATTAAAAGGTGCTTAAGTGCACACATATTTGATTATTTAAAAAAGGGAAATAAGTCATGGAAGTGGTTTGAACGTTTGCCTGTCTTTCACGCGTTGGATTTATTTTCAAAGAATTTTGCCGACAACAGCGTGTGTTTTATTGTAGGAGAAAGAGGACTGGGGCTGGTGTCTATAGAATAAAGATAATCCAACCGCAGCTACAATATTCTTTTTACAAAACAACCATTAAGTCCAAAATGCAAGAATATTACTTTTTTTTTAACTGTAAAAAATTGATTTTGGTCGGCTGTGGGCCCCTAAACGGCCCGGGCCCCCCCCCCCCCCGCATTGCGGGGTCTGGCGGCACTGTAGTTCCGCCCCTGTTCATGTGTCAAGTTGATCCAATCATTTCTACGGCTTATGGTCACTTTCTTACTTTTGCTAGATGAATGTTTTTTTATTCAATTCAATTAAATGTATTTGTAACGTGTTGTATAGGCCTATAGATTTTTATCATTCTGCACTCCTTCTCAATATTAATTTTATGCCAAACCTCAGACACCTCTCTACATGCAATGTGTTTAAAAAGAGTACAAAATAATTTTCTTCACATATTCATATAGGCTATAGAATTTAGATATTAACTACCACACATAACAATTTTATGAATAAACATTTCATTTTTTTAAAACAGCATAAAAATTATCAATTTGAAGAAAAGAAAGACTTAAGCTGCAGTTGTTTCATTTTGGACCCCCCCCCCCCATCCGGACACTGGTAAAAGTATGTTTTCTATATAATGATGCCTGAAAGAAACCCTGACCCAGACATGACAGAAAAAGCACGAGGAATCAAGTCAAATAAAAGCTTGTAAACATGTCCTTACCTCTGTTTATAAATGATGATTTCAGTTTTTGTTAATTAAAAAAATCGAATAAAAATATTTATTTTATTTCAGTATTTTTTGTTTCGGTTCATATTTAAAAAAAAAAATTCATTTACAATAATTGAGTACTAGACTTCCCGTCATCCCTTGGATAACTGTGGGTTTCGGGGGTCATCCATAAAAAACATCACCTCTGTAACTTATCCTCACAAAATAACCAGACCCCACATTCAAAAAGACGTCACACCTCAGACATTTTTGTCTTTTAAAAACATTTATTTCGGCTGACATGGCTCTGACCACACTATCCCTTCATATGCCAAGAACACAGAAACAGGTGAACTCTACTTCACCTGCCCCATGTCCTGCCAAGTCCCGATAGACAACTTTATCATTCACATCTACAAGACCCGTACCACACACACGGTTAGCGATTACACTATCAACTCACCTACCTGGAAAATTACAATTATTAGCAAATTTAGCGGTATAGAATCCTTGTATGAAACTTAAGCTACGCAAATTGGCCCTAGATCGAGCATTTCAAATTTAATATTATCCTAAATTAGCATATTCCATAGCTAAACAAACAAAGATTTATATAAAGTAAAATATTAGGGCGTGAAATAGTTTAGTACATCTAGATAGAGCTAGATCTAGAATTTACGTTAAATCTAGAAGTAGAATTTACGTTAATTCTATTTTTGCAAAATTAGCGGTATAGAATCCCCGTATGAATCTTAAGTTACGCAAATAGGCCCTAGATCGAGCATTTCCAAATTAGCATATTCCATAGCTAAACAAACAAAGATTTATATAAAACTAGCGTACCGGTCCCCGCGTGTTGCCGCGGGAATAGAAGAAAGTCCGAAGAAATATATAAGAAGGGTTTCATCCATGCGTTACCAATCCTATATTATTAGACTCATGACCTTGTTTTCTAAAAGTGAGTTATTTAAATGTAAAAAATGCCTGCTCTTGGATCATAAATATCGGGACACGGGCATGAAAACCTTGAGTGTACATTAATCAATTACCGAAATAATATGGTAGAACACATTTCGGTGACCGCCCATGTGTCAGAGACGTAGATGGGCGCCCTCAGGAGTCCCCCCCCCCCTCCGGATTACACTACAACATAGGCGCGGCGTACCACACCTGGCTCCTTTAAAACTAACAGGCGCCATCGTGCCACATAGCATCCTGTTAACGATGGTGCAGATTGCGTCATTCGCTGAAGTGACACACATGAATACGATTCGTTATTTAACACGTAAAAATTATTTGACGTGTTTTAAAAATCAGTGTGACCGATGCAATATGTTAGCGTTACTAATGGTCTATTCTTAGATATAAGATGCTCGATCTAAATTTCTGATTGGTTTATCTAAAAATATATGCTAATTGCATCATTCGCAAATTGACGAAACTGGATTTTTTTATGGACATAAAGGAAACATCCCAGTTAATAATCTAACCTTGGTTAATTATTCTGATTAATAAAATAAAACGTATTACATGGCCCTCAGCGGCCCATGTGAGCCTTTGAGGCCGAAAAAGACATTTGTATTTGCAGCCTAATCGCACCCTACCAGGGCGCCAGAGGACACGCCTGATTCAATTTAGTAAGCGTTTGTAACGCCCCATCCTATCTATTGTCTATCACACTGTTTAGACCGAACGTAGTCACCATAGTGCTCACGGGAAAGACCAGGGCGCCAAATCGCATCCTGCCGGGAAGGGTCGCTACGCCTCTGAGTGACAGACGTGATTTTTTAGCGTAAGCTAGTTTGTCACCTTGTTTGCTTATGTATTACTATTTTCGTTAACTGATATTTTTTACAATAATATTTATTTCTGACCAATACTTTCATTCGCAGTCATTTACATATACTAGAACAGGACGTCAAGGATTGTTGATTTGCGTCGGGTGATGTTACTTACTTGTTTGTTGTCATTTTTCGTTTATTCCCTCTTTGAACTGAGGTTACCAATTGTGTTCGGCTGCCGTCAAAAATCGCAAGGAACCCGTCGATTATCGTCCAATATGTTATGTTGTCTCTATTCCGTCGCAATAAATTTTCTGTCGATTAATTGTATGCCACCATCTATCTATCTATCTATATACTACTAAAACTCAACTTTGTTTACATGTTTGAATATTTATTTGTTTGTCTGATTTCATACTGTAAGGAAACTGCTCTATATGGGGGGCTGTAAAATAATATGTATGTAGAGAACAATTTTTTATTGCAGACAGACTGTTAATCACACATTTATTTAAAGACGTCAATTAATTTATTGATTTATTCATAGATAGATTAACCACATTTTTTTTTAAGTTTTAGAACAAATATCTTAATTTTGACTGAATAGTGACGATTGATAACTCATTTTTTTGTTTGTTTGTTTTTTTGATTTGTTATTGGGGAGAATCTGCATTATGTGTAGAGCTGTAAAATAGGATTTTGGGTGGTAAATATTGTTCTTTCTTGAACACACTGTTAATTACTAACTAATTAAAAAAAAACCACAGTTATCTAACTAGATAACGGGTAGTCTAGTATACTACTAAAACTCAAGTTTGTTTACATGTTTGAATATTTATTTGTTTGTCTGATTTCATACTGTAAGTAAACTGCTTTATATGGGGGGGGGGGGGGCTGTAAAATAGTACGTAGGTAGAGAACAATTTTTTTTATTGCAGACAGACTGTTAATTACACACTTATTTAAAGACGTTAATTAATTTATTGATTTATTCATAGGTAGATTAACCACATTTTTTTTTAAAGTTTTAGAACAATGGCTTAATTTTGACTGAATAGTGGCGTTTAATAACTCTTTTTTTTATTTGTTATTGGGGAGAATCTGCATTATGTGTAGAGTTGTAAAATAAGATTTTGGGTGGTAAATATTGTTCTTTCTTGAACACACTGTTAATTACTAACTAATTTAAAGCCGTTAATTAATTTAATGATATATTCATAGGTAGATTAACCACATTTATTATCAAAGTTTAGAACATTGACTATAGTAATAGTTGACAGTTTTTTTTTTTACAACAGTGTTCTGTTACCTATCTGTACTTGGCGGGATACAGGGCAGGAGAAGTAGAGTTCATCTGTTTCTTTGTCTTAAGCATATTAAGGGGTAGTGTGGTCAGAGACATGCTCGGCTGGAATCGTTTTTTAAACGATAAAAACATGTTGTCTCAGACTTGACGGGACCTTGGGCAGGTGAAGTAGAGTTGAGTAGGTCACCTGTGACGTCAGTATATGAAGGGATAGTTCGAAATCGGTGTTTTCGGTGTTTTTTAAAAGATAAAAAAACATATCTTTGAATGTGGGGTCTGTTTTTTGTGACGATAAGTGACACTGCAGTAGCATAGGGGGGGGAGGGGGGGGGGGCGGGGCGGGGGGGGGAGGATACATATGTCCCCGGACGCCGACCTTAGGGGGGGCTAAAATGGGTAGGAAAAATAAATTGAAGGGTTGACGGGGTGCAAATCGAAAGTTTGAGGTGGGGGGGGGGTGCAAATCGAAATCTTGAGGGGGGGGGGGATGCACATCAAAAGTTTGAGGGGAGGGGTGGGGGGTTGCAAATCGAAATCTTGCGGGGGGGGGGGGGGGGTTCAAATCGGAAAGTTTGTCCCCGGGCGCCGGGAAGGGTCGCTACGCCTCTGAGTGACAGACGTGATGCTTTTTGATGGATGACCCCCGAAACCTACAGTTATCCAACGGATGACGGGTAGTCTAGTGAAATCTATAATTGATAATTCTACAGCTCCATGATCAAATGACATCTACGAGTTCCTTTTATATGGTTTTATTCGCTGATAAGTTTCACTTCAATAGTTAGCAATCTTTGCGCTTTTTTCACTCTTAGTCGTTATAGGGCGACAAAATCTGCTATGAGCAATTATTGTTGGACTTAATCACCGTGAACGATAGATTAGCGTCCCCATATAAATTCAATGTGCTATCCATCTCAATGCTTTGTTCATTGATCAATTTGCTTAATTGCGTTTTGAATTCCGTGTTTCGGACTGTTGTCAACTATCTACCACGTACAATCGTTACTTCAACTTTTCTATTACTAGATGTACTTTGGTCTTACATTTCCTATAAAGTACATAACATCACTAAACAGTACATTGTCGTTTCGCGTCTTTGTATTCTTATGCCGATTCTTGCATTTGAACAATCTTTAGTGAGTAGTGGTTGATCTTCGTTGGTAGTTGTAGCTGGGTTGTTCTGAAGTCTTGAAGTGGTGTCATTTGGTTTGTAGTTCTGTCTGAAGTGGGGGAGGGGGGTTATGGAACTAGTGTTGCTGAGCTGGTATCATAATGATGATTTAGCGGGCTGTTGAGGTATCCTAGATAGCTGTAGTCTTTGTCGTTGGTGGTAGGTTTGATCCTAGGAAGTGTAGCTTGGAACTATTTTCGATTTTTCAGCTAGACGACGCTATCTAGGAGCGATCCTAGGTAGGATGATCCGTCACGACACCATCGAACTTACGATAATCTCGACGAACTATACTCAACGATCAACTCGACTACTCAAATTTCCCAACCTACGATTATTCATCTCTCGACTACTTAAATAACATAATCGCAATAAGCTATTCTACAAAAACGCTAATACTCGACATTCTCAACATGCGATTTTCAACACATGATTACTCAACCCCATCTACCAATCAAAAACGAATCAACTCTCGGCCACGCTAATATTATTTACTTTCAACTCGTCATCCCGAGACTCAAGAGATTTGGGACTACCCAGCCCTCCACTCTCCTCACATACTCAAACACTTTGATCGTGTCCCTTGATTTCAAGGGATCCAAAATTTTAATATTTAGAATTGTAGAATATTATGGATACCATCGGTAGTTTCCCATTTTAAAAAATTCAGCCGGTCATTGATTTAATGGGTTTCTACATATTTTAGAGCAAATTAATATTAAAAACTCCAAAATGTATAAAGAATAGACACAATATTACGGTAGAACATATTAATTGCAATATTTAATATGATAAATAAAACAATCATTTTAGTTATTATTGAATTATTACTTTTGTCCTTGTGCAAAAATTCATAAATATTTGTTGCTTCCCCTAGCTGCTCTGAATTTTGAAATGGGAAACAAATGAAATATTACATGTAAATCGATTCCCTTTGCAACATCTAGCCATCGGTACCGGTTACTCGTGAATTATAGACCTGTGTATTTTAATGATATAATTTGTTTGAGAAAAATATTTTATTAAATAGTTATTGGCAGTGGCGTCGCTAGGTCGGGTGTCACCCGATGCGGCACTTCTTGGTGTCACCTCCTCCACAAGAAACATCATCATCATCCATCATCATTCCTTTGTGGCCCCTGGGGAGCAAAGGGCTGCAACTATATATTTCCAGCGGACTCGGTTTTGGGCTGCTTCCTTAATCTGTGCCCATGTGAGCCCAGCTGTTTTCGCCTCTTCTTCAGTCGTTCTTTTCCATGTTTTCTTTGGCCGACCCACCCTCCCTTTTCCCTGGGGATTCCAGTCCATAGCATGTTTTGCAATAGTTTCTTTTTCTCTTCTTAACGTGTGTTCGATCCATCCCCATTTACGGGCCTTGATATCTTTCTCTTTTGGCTGTTACTTTAAAATTTGCCACATGTCTTTGTTTGATATTTTGTCTGGCCATCTTATTTTAAGTATATGTAGTAAGCATTTGTTTACGAATGCCTGTAGCCTATTAATATTTTTCTTCGTAACCCTCCAAGTGTCCGAGCCATAGAGCGGCACTGCCTTGACATTTGTGTTGAAAGGCCGTGCACCTCCACATCGGGCGCAGTGAGTTGAAGGCACATCTAGCCTTGTTGATACGACATTTTAAATTTTATGTCCTCGTCTCCTCCCCGTCCTTATTGATCACGCTTCCCCAGATATGTGAATGTGTTTGTTTCACAAGAAACATTATATATATATATATATATATATATATATATATATATATATATATATATATATATATATATATATATATATATATATATATATATATATATATATATATATATATAGGGAGCCGGACGTTTTCCCGAAAGACTCTTGCCCGAAGGCCGAATTCCCGAATGGACACTTGCCCGAATACGACAAATGCCCGAACGGACACTTGCCCGAAGGCCGAATTCCCGAATGGACACTTGTCCGAATACGACTAATGCCCGAATGGACACTTGCCCGAATACGACAAATGCCCGAATGGACACTTGCCCGAAGGCCGTTTGCCCGAAAAAAAAAATATATATATATACATATATATATATATATATATATATATATATATATATATATATATATATATATATATATATATATATATATATATACTCAAGTTACACAGGAGTAAACAAAATCACTACCCATAGCACTGAATACCAGTCAGTTCTAGAATACACACTGTTATAGATCTCAAACATTGAGCCATGAACACACTAGATTGTATGCTCTGATAACCGCGCAGCACACGAACAAGTGCGTCCTTAACAACGTCGTTTATAGAAGCTAGAGCCAGCAGTTAAAAATCAATACTTCAGCACAACTACATACAATGTAAACATGAGAATGGAATCTTATGCGATAAATGAAACCCCAGAAGCTAAAGAATGGTTTATAGGGGTACATAATACATGTAACTTATTTAATAACTAGCCTAAAGTACCATTAGGAGGGGTGTTTCAAAAACAAAGGAGTTTGAGTGATGCTGTTTTAATATTTAACACAAAGCATTACGTTTTTTTTAAAGAGAAAATACTTAAGTTTATTACGCAATTTAAAGTACTTTGGAAAAAATTAAATATTGTAACAAGACTTGTATCAATATGCGCATTTTTCACACTTAATTTTGTTGATTAAAATTATGTTAATGTCTGACCATAAGACAACATTTGTTAAAGTTTATCCTACTGACGTTTATATGTTTTATCTAGAAAATATGGTGTAGTGTAGAACAGTTTTGATGATTACAGTAAAGCTGAAGCTATAAGCTCTTTAATAACAAAAGTTTAGTTAATTTTAAAAATTAATTTAGAACTACTTAACGAATTTATTCATTTGCCCTATAACTGGATTGTAACTAAGGACTTATGTAATAAAGTATCCCGTATTAAGTGAAAAGAATCATTTTGTAACAATTACGCCGGCCATAAAACATCGGTTCGTTGCTTGCAAATTACACGCGGCTTTCAATCTAACAGCAAACCGAATCAATCTAACTTAAATAACTCGTACTTTATATTTGATTGTGAGTACAGGGTTCAAAATGTCTAGGTTAATGAACTGTGGTGCCTGCGATTGGGAGTGAGCGTGTGTGTGTGCGTGTGTGGGGGGGGGGGGGGGAGAAGGTGAAATGAGAGTAGTCTCACGTCAAGGTACATATATTACCGATTGTACGCTTATGTCGCTATGTGTTTATATTTACAAAACTTCGAATATAAAAAGAACAAAAAAAAAACAAACAAAAAAACACAATATTATATACATAAGGCCTTTATTAATAAGTACATAATTGTAACAAATATAACTAATTATTGTTTTGCTAATCATCAAAGAGCAATGGACATTTTGACTTGTGTTTGAATATTTAAATCATTAAAATCTTATTCAAGATTAAAATAAAGGGTGGTATAGTCAGAGGCGTCGCGAGGCGGAAGTGAGGGGGGTGCGGACTGACCGGGCGACACCCGACCTCGCGACGCCACTGGGAATAGTGATATACAAAACTAATGCTGTAGTAGTATCACAACTATACACCCCAAAAACATGGAACGGAAAATGTCGTTTGGGGTCGATCGTGAAGAGATTTTAACGGTAGTTTGAGATTAAAAATAAAATATCAACAGCATCCAAAGAATACAATTTTTTGTGTGTTAAAAATCACAATTATAAAAATAAATAAATAAAAGCAAAAAAGTGTGTCATTATTGGTGTATTTTATAATATGTATAAGTCTTACAATGTGTTTTATTGTTTTTAATGTTTGCATTATTTTATTTGTATTATCTTAAAATATAATATGAATTCCAATGTTCAACAAAATACAATTATTACATAGTCATAAATCTAAATAAATGTAAACATCTTTTAATACTATATGAGGTAAATTTCTGTATGATAGATTATGATTGTAACAAATTAAACACTGAACATATTTTTATACTTTAAAATATAATTCATGTATATATTTGGCACAAAAACATTGTTTTGTATTGAAACGTTCAACACTTTACACTTCCTGTTTCATATCTTCTTTGCTTTACGCCGCCTACTTGACAGCTTTACCCCTATCACCAATATCTCTGATCAAATCTTTGATCTTTTCATCGAACGAATACTTCTCTCCTGAAAACAAAAACAGCAACCGTGTTTACACAGGAAAAGGGAAACTACTCGTACTGTACATTCGAAAAATTTTCACAATGGAGTTGAGTTTATTTTCTGTAGTTAAGTATATAAAAATATTGAAATATATTTTTCTTACCGGAGAAGTCGTAAAACATCTTAGAGCCCAGCAAGATTCCTAGCCATCCACTTGGTTTGTAGGAATGTTCCATTAGCAATGGTATAATAGGTTTGTGGAGATTAGCAGCATACTCAGCCTCTGGAACATATTTTATATATATATATATATATATATATATATATATATATATATATATATATATATATATATATATATATATATATATATATATATATATATATATATATATATATATATATATATATATATATATATATATATATATATATATATATATATATATATATATATATATATATATATATATATATATATATATATATATATATATATATATATATATATATATATATATATATATATATATATATATATATATATATATATCCGGCTATCTGACCTGCTGGCTGGCGTTTTAACTGACTTTAGGATCAGCAGGGTGTCTTTCAGCTAATTTTCTTAGAGGGATGTGTGTGTATGTGGGGGGGGGGGGGGGGGGGCGTGCTTATAATTTATTTGGCCAGACTCAGGTTAAAATATATATTTCCTATAAAAATTATGCACTTTGTATTTGTTCTGGGGGAGGGGAATCTTCGGGTTTGCAGTTAGTTGCCTTAAAGAAACTCTGACGGTCCGGTATACTTAACCTAATTTGACCGCCTGGTCTGAAGGTCTAAATGTACCATATGAACTGACCTAATCTATAGTTGGTGCTGTACCATATGAACTGACCTAATATACAGTTGATGCTGTACCATATGAACTGACCTAATCTACAGTTGATGCTGTACCATATGAACTGACCTAATCTACAGTTGGTGCTGTACCATATGAACTGACCTAATATACAGTTGGTGCTGTACCATATGAACTGACCTAATCTACAGTTGGTGCTGTACCATATAAACTGACCTAATCTACAGTTGGTGATGTACCATATGAACTGACCTAATCTACAGTTGGTGCTGTACCATATGAACTGAACTAATCTACAGTTGGTGCTGTACCATATAAACTGACCTAATCTACAGTTGGTGATGTACCATATGAACTGACCTAATCTACAGTTGGTGTTGTACCATATGAACTGACCTAATCTACAGTTGGTGCTGTACCATATGAACTGACCTAATCTACAGTTGGTGTTGTACCATATGAACTGACCTAATCTACAGTTGGTGCTGTACCATATGAACTGACCTAATCTACAGTTGGTGCTGTACCATATGAACTGACCAAATCTTCAGTTGGTGCTGTACCATATGAACTGACCTAATCTACAGTTGGTGCTGTACCATGTGAACTGTCCTAATCTACAGTTGGTGTTGTACCATATGAACTGACCTAATCTACAGTTGGTGCTGTACCATATGAACTGACCTAATCTACAGTTGGTGCTGTACCATATGAACTTATGAACTGTCCTAATCTACAGTTGGTGCTGTACCATATGAACTGACCTAATCTACAGTTGGTGCTGTACCATATGAACTGACCTAATCTACAGTTGGTGCTGTCCATGTATTTCTTGGACATACAGATCAGGACAACATCAGAGCTCTCCACCGCCTTGGCCATAGCGTCCAGTGTCGAGCCTTTGATGTCGTAGATGTCCATCCAGGTCCGATAACCCGCGGCTTTCAATGTGTCGTACACCTAGCAATGTTTAATTTGTATGGTTTATAGGCGTGTGAATTAGTACGTTCAATGAGTAAAAAAAAGTACAATTGAATAAAGGGACAGTTTTGTTTAATAGACTCATTGAAGTAGCAAAAAGTAATTTAATAAAATGAGTTGCAGAAATAATTTAATTCTACAGTTCAAGGGAGGTAAAAATAAAAAATCTGAGCTTATGGAATATGTTTATTGTTTGTATTCAAAGGGAAGAAACTGAAAAAAATATGTCAATTGAATTACATAAAGTTCGAATCCTCGGGCAGACGAGGCTTGTTAGCTGGGGACAGCCACTCTTCTAACAGAGACAACCCCAAAATCAAACAACTGCTGCCTTTTAGTTGCTCTTGGTTGGACAAAAGCGATGAAAGCAAATCCAAAAAGAAAAGCAGGCTGAAATCGGAGTCAATGGCCTCAATAGAGCATAACCAGTTGACACGTATCCTTAATTGTGTTGGAGGGGGATCACTTCCAACACTAAAATTAAGAACGAAATAGAAGAAGAAGAATTACAGAAAGTAAAAAGAAAGGAAAGGAAAATAGTTGCAGAAACATTTTTAAATATTCCAATGTTACAAGGGATTCCCTCAAACACAATTAAGCATACGTGTCAACTGGTTATGCGCCTCATAGACCGTTGACTGATTTCAGCCTGTTTTTGCCTCTATAGCCTTCGTCCAACCAAGAACAAACTACAAGTAGAGTTCAGCTATTTCGTTGATCACGACATATAAAGGGTTAGTGTAGTCATCACTCTGTACAGCCGTTTTTACTTTCCTTAACGTGAGACAGGAATCCATCAGATTTGTGTGGACTCAAGGATCCGAACTCGAGACGTTCGGGTTAGCAGTGGAAAGTTCTACCATTCAACCACACCGCCCCTACTATTAACTGAAGTAGAATACAAACTCAAATGAATGGAATGCACTTACCTTTCTCAGCGTTTCTCTATCACCAGAGTTGTAACTGATCATGATGTGGCCATTTATTACATCTGTACATGACATTAGGAGAGTTTGTTAAATTATAAACATAGACATTATGAATAGGGTGTTTACGCAATGATTTATTTTAAAAGGAGCTAGCGAGACTCCACGGAGAGCTACGGAATGTAGGGAGAGGCAAAAAGTTTAACGTAAATGTTAATATTTTTTAGATTTCATATCTAATGTATTGCAATGTAGAAAAACTCATTCGTTTAAAATTAATGTGTATTTATCACCTTTAAAATTTTTTTTATATAATCAAGGGAAATAACTAATCTTTTGTTGCGAAATTTAAAAGCTAACGGTAATAAAACAGAAAATGTGATTTGTTTATTTTATTATTTCACAAAACATTATTATTAAAACTTATATATAATGTGAAGTCAAATATTTATATTTTTTCAAAAATTCAAATAAAAATATTTCTCCAATCTAAAATTTAAAAGCTGAGCCGTATTAAGAATCTATTTTGTAAATAAACGTGGAAAGCTAAATTTTATTAATTTGTACATAGTCGCCTTCACCTATTATCACAACTAGAACAAACGGACGCTTGAAACTACATCTCTGAGGCAAGAAAAACAAATAAAGTAATTATTCATACCAAATTCCTTTGAAAATAACCATTTGAGCGACCATACTACCTCACCGGTTTGAACATATCTATCTACCAAGCAACGTCACAACACCTGTTCCCTCTGAATGTCCATGTAACCTCACCTGTTCCCTCTGAATGTCCATGTCACCTCACCCGTTTCCCCTGAATGTCAGTTTCACCTGACACGTTCCCTCTGAATGTCCATGTCACCTCACCTGTCTGAACATGTTCCCTCTGAATGTCCATGTCACCTCACCTGTCTGAACATGTTCACTCTGAATGCCTGTGTTACCTGTATGAACATGTTCCCTCTGAATGTCCGTGTCACCTCACCTGTTCCCTATGAATGTCCGTGTCACTTCACCTGTTCCCTCTGAATGCCCATGTCACCTTACCTGTCTAAACATGTTCCCTATGAATGTCCATGTCACTTCGCATGTTCCATCTGATTGTCTGTACACCTCACCTGTATGAACATGTTCCCTCTGAATGTCCGTGTCAACTCACCTGTTCCCTCTGAATGCCCATGTCACCTCACCTGTTCCCTCTGAATGCCCGTGTCACCTCACCTGTTCCCTCTGAATGTCTGTGTCACCTCACCTGTTCCCTCTGAATGCCCGTTTCACCTCACCTGTATGAACATGTTCCCTCTGAATGTCCGTGTCACCTCACCTGTTCCCTCTGAATGTCTGTGTCACCTCACCTGTTCCCTCTGAATGCCCGTTTCACCTCACCTGTATGAACATGTTCCCTCTGAATGTCCGTGTCACCTCACCTGTATGAACATGTTCCCTCTGAATGCCCATGTCACCTTACCTGTCTGAACATGTTCCCTCTGAATGTCCGTGTCACCTTACCTGTATGAACATGTTCCCTCTGAATGCCCATGTCACCTTACCTGTATGAACATGTTCCCTCTGAATGTCCGTGTCACCTTACCTGTATGAACATGTTCCCTCTGAATGCCCATGTCACCTTACCTGTATGAACATGTTCCCTCTGAATGTCCGTGTTGATCCACCACAGTATCCTGTTGGCAGCTTTCCTCGTCTCCGTGTTAGCCTTGTCCACCAATGTGTTCAGACACTGGACCAAGGGCTCCTTCTCCTGCAAGTCAAAGATATCACATCATTCATAGTTCTATCACCAACGAACCAGGTGAAGTAGAGCTCATCTGTTATTATCTAGTTTTGTACACCCAGTACTATCCCCAGCTGCTTTAGCTTACCATGAACTGACCCAGGCAGCCAATATAACTCTGGGACTCCTGGCTACTTAACGTTCTGCGTGCTCAAGATTTTTACACGAGTGGTTGTGTGTTATATAGTGGCGTAGACAGGATTTTGATTTGGGAAAGGGGGGAAGGGGGATGTCTGTCCTTTTTTTGTACCCTCAATTAATTAACTTCCATGCTGAAAATGGGATGACACACTTGTATTTTAAGAAGTAATGTTAGTATCTGAATTTGCCTTCATTACTCGTTAAAAAAAAACAACTAATGTTTTCGTTTTTTTTCCCAATCATAATTGAATTTAATTGATGTCCTGAATGATGACCGATTTAAAGAGAATATTTTAGAAATAAATCAATGTATTTTGTTTTAATTTAGCTATTTTGAAGTTTCTGTATGATGTCCTTTTAGTGGGTGGGGTGGGGGTCAGTTTTTTATAGACATTTTGTGACAAAGAGAAAGGAAGATAAAACATTGTCCAAAAAAAGCATGACTACATTTATAGATAAACCCTAAAATTGAAAATCACAATCTTTTAAACATATATTAGTCACAAATTTAATATCAAACGAGACTTAAAATTAGATAATCTTGTGTTCTTCTCATCACTGCACTTTGAAAGTTTGTAAGAACTCGTTTTATTAGAAATCAGCGAACATTTAGCTTCAGAATTTTTCCACAAACGTACCCACCAAATAAACATTAGTGTAACTTAAGAAAAAACTTAAAAACAAAGAAACAAACAGATAGTATTACTTAAGAAAAAGTTAAAAAAAAACAGATAGTGTTACCTAAGAAAAAGTTTAAAACTAAACAAGACCAACCTTAATCCTAGCACGGTTTCCTTCAGAGAAAGACAACTCCATCAGAAGTTTGGCTGCTTTCTCTTTCTCCTCCAGGTCTCCAGACGTGAAGACGTCAGTAATTAGGTCAAGGACGTTTTTGTTGACCAAAAGATTTTTCACCTTGTCCCGTCTACTCAGCTCAGTTAATGCCACGAGTAACTCTTTGAAACTGGAACACCATATATATATATATATATATATATATATATATATATATATATATATATATATATATATATATATATATATATATATATATATATATATATATATGGTGTACAGATTTTAAAAAATAACATTGCCTAGGCAGGCCCCGTGTTACTTTTATGCATTTCTTTGAGAAGGGGGGGGGGGGAGCATCCCTCCAAAACAACGAAATAAAATTTACGTAGAAACTATACTATACTTTTAACAGTGTCCACCCTCCACCACTCCGGAATATTTAGTCCGCCTACCTCCCCGAAAGATTCATGTGACCCCCCCACTCCTTGAGAAAAAAGATTGAAAGAAACACTTAGCAGGTCTAGCAGTAGAACATGCGTGCTGACCCGAAATCATCAGTTCGGTACCCGGGCTTGAGGTGTAAGTCGTTATATAGTTAGATTCCACCGCAAGGTTGCAAGAAATATTAGGTTACTCGTGATGTTGCAGTGTTTCGAACATTACTAGAACTGGGGAAAGAGAGAGAGAGAGAGAGAAAGGAAGAGTGATAGAGAGAAAGAGAGAGTAAGAGAGAAAGAGAGAGAGAAAGAGAGAAAAACAGGAAGTGTGATAGAGAGAAATAAAATACTTAAAAAAACTTTTTAAAAAACCACGTTTTTCTTGTGGACTAAAAAGTAGAAAATAACTATTTACATACATTTGATGACAAAAAACGTGGGTCGGGCAGATGGGTCGGGAAATTTGATGGTGAACGTACCCACGTTTTTTGTCATCAAATGTATGTAAATAGTTATTTTCTACTTTTTAGTCCACAAGAAAAACGTGGTTTTTTAAAAAGTTTTTTTTAAGTATTTTATTTTCTCCTTTTTAGTCCGTTGCTACACATGAAAAACGTGGTTTTTAAAAAAGTTGTTTATATAGTTTATTTTCTACTTTATCTAATGACTTGATTAAGTATGACTTGACTAAGTGTTTATAAATACACGGACTAAAAAAATCTTGAGCGACCAGGATTCGAACCTGGGTTGTCGCGGCCACAACGCGAAGTACTAACCACTATACGATCACGGCCAGCGCGCTCACATCGATTGGGGCCGAAGTAACTGTGTCTATAAGCCTCCAGTCTTGTCGGTATCTTTAGAAATCATGTCCTCAATTTTATGGTCCTTGGGGCGTAATTAAATTAAGCTAATTACGGTCTCTAATTGCTAGTTTTATGATTGCATCTGAAATTGTTAGGCGAAAGTAGCCTGTATGCCAAATTTCAGATCTGTAGAGCAATCAGAAGTGGGCTAATTTTCGATGTCAATTTTAACAACAAACAAATCCACACATCCACAAACGCGAAGCTGAGTTAAGAAAAACGTGTTAAAAAGGAAGAGTGATAGTGAAAGAGAAGACAAGGAAAAGAGTGATAGAGAGAAAGAGAAAAAGAGTGTCCTACGGTGGGTAAGGTGTGCACCACTAACATTCAAATTCAGTTCACGCTCCCGTTCTCTCTTACAATAAAATAATAAAATACTTAAAAAAAACTTTAAAAAAAAACCACGTTTTTCTTGTGGAACAAAAAGTAGAAAATAAATTTTTCTTCCGACCCTAGGGGATCTACCAATGAATGCTCGTAGATTTTGTGCTTCCTCGAGCTGTGCAGGTTCTTGTGATGACTGTTCATACATGTGATGACAAAAACGTGGGTACGTTCACCATCAAATTTCCAAAATTCGTGTGTTGTGTGCTTTTCGCTTTAATCATAAATCTGCCCGACCCACGTCATAATTGACGTCACGCTTTTTTGACGATTTTTACCTTCCCCCTCCCCTCCGTCACATGTCGTCACAAAAAGCTAGACCCCCCCCTAAAATGAAGTCACACCTCAGCCTACAACCCCTCTCGCAATTGCCATTGAATTTTTCTTAAAACATCGATATTTTTTCTAAAATCTCGTCAGAATTCAGTCAACATAGAGTATTTTTAATCAATTCCTATTACAATTTATTAAAACCGTTATTTACAACGCGAAATAACGACTGAAACTCGTTTACTAACATTGCTTTTTTATAATGCAAAAAAGTGACGTCACACCATCTGAACTCCCCTTAATCACACACCGTCACAAAATTACGGACCCCCCTCTCCTACGTACAGATACATATTATTTTACCTGACTGATGAAGACGTGGTTTGCCATTCGCACTTGGAACTTGGCAGCAGACGTTGTAGAAATCCTTCGTGTGACGTCAGCAGGTGAGTCTGGTACTCATCCACGATCATTGCCATGGTAACCAACAAGATGGTCGTCAGTTCTGTGGGGATATACAGTCAGTAATAGATACACAATCAGTAATAGATAAACACTGGTCACCAACGATCCCTCCCAACACTAAAAATTAAGAACGAAGAAGAAGAAGTTCACCAACGAAATGGCCGTCAGCTCTATTTGGTATATAAGAAAGCTATTGACGGACAGTTTAGAATATAAAAAGTTGTATGACAATTTTTTTACTAAACAAATGAAGGAATTTACATAAATATTGAATAAATCACAACTTATGAAACTTATTAAGAAATGAAACTCAATTTAAGACTAAAATAGCAAATGAACGATAGTTTTGAATATAACTAGCTGAAAAAGGACAATACAGGAAATAAAAAAACAAACAAAAAATTAAAGAATGTATAACACATGAATAAGCAGATGAAGGACATTATAGGACCCATATGATCATACAGACAAAGGACATCCTTACCTAGCTCTCCATCGTAGGTAAGAAAATTTCCCAGCGCGTAGACAATTTGTCTGTCCTTCAAAGTCTGCCTCAAGTCTGGCTGAATGGCGAGGTGGTACAAGGTCAGCACACTGGTGCTGAAGGTCAGGGACGTGTCCTTGAAGTTTACGAAAAATACTAATATTTTTTTGTGAATTTAAAATGTCAAAAGAAAATATTGTGTTGAATAATAGTAATAATGAGAAGTATACGGTATAACATGAAAATTTCCGTGTACATTTCGGATTCACCTCCCTTTCTAATAAATACTACAAATATTGACGTCAGGGGCGAATACTCTCTCGCTTACCCTCGGCGTAACTAATAATAACTGCACAGAAAGAAACAAAACTTCAACCTATGGAGTGCTACCATTTCGATGCCCAGCATTTGTGGATAACAGTGCTACAATCTTTTAGACCTAGCTTTAGGCTTAACGCTAATCTAAACAGTAAAATTCGTTAAAAGTAAATTACAAACCTCCTCAATAAAAATGTGGATACGTTTAATCGATAAAGCTCGCCACGAATTCCTTATTACCAGGGCTTAAAAATGCGGGTAGTGTAATATAAAATACAATAAACCGGGAGTGATCTCCCCTAAACTTTCTCGAGTATTCTTATATAACTCGGAATATAGACATGATTTTTAATTACTTAAACTTTTAAAAATAGAATAGAATCTCGTAGAAAAAAAGAATTGCGCACCAAGCGAACGCCAAAACAAAATTTGCATAATAGTGCGCAAAATTATTAGTACTCTATAAATTTACATGCGTTTTTTGAGAGATCGGAAATAGCGAAAATTCAAAGTAGAAAAAGTACCACTTCAGGTTATCGGAAATCGCTCAAAAGTTGATCAGGATCTACGATTTTGATAAAATACTTATATATGAAATTTCATCAACCTAGCTGTAACGGTACTCAAGTTATCGTGTTTACACACACACAGACATACGGACAAGATTGCAAAATTAAGTTTTTCCGAATCAGTGAGGTGTAAAACGTCGAGATTTGTAAAAATCTCTATTTTTTTTTTGCACGATTACAAGACTTTCTCTATACTTCGTATATACGAGAAAGTAAAAAGGTCCGGGCACGTCTGATATTACACTCACCAAAATGTCCCATAAAACACTCTAAAATATGCTAGAACAATAGGGCTTGTAAGTAGGTCACCAACTTTTTATACTAGCCAGCTAGTATTTTTCGAACCAATTGTAAATATGTTTATTAAATCGATAAAAGAAAGCAATACAAGTTACTTATGCTATTGTTAAGTTATTTAAAACCGTAAAAACTGATAATGATACCTTGAGAATTCACCTGACCCTGGCTAACGGGATTTCAAATTTTAAGTAAGAGAAGCAAAGAGACTTACAAGCTATATTACCATAGCGTCCAATAAAACTTACCAACATATCCTACAACAGTCTGCAAAGTTTCCTACACCACTCACCAAAATGTACTATAACACTCAACAAAATGTCCTACAAAACTCACCAAATGTCCTACACAACTCACAACAATGTCCTACACAACTCACCAAATGTCCTACAACACTCACCAAATGTCCTACACAACTCACAACAATGTCCTACACAACTCACCAAATGTCCTACAACACTCACCAAATGTCCTACACAACTCACAACAATGTCCTACACAACTCACCACAATGTCCTACAAAACTCACCCAAATGTCCTCCACCACTCACTGAAATGTCATAAAAACTCACCAAATGTCCTACACAACTCACAACAATGTCCTACACAACTCACCAAATGTCCTACAACACTCACCAAAATGTCCTACACAACTCACCACAATGTCCTATAACACTCACTAAAATGTCCTACAACACTTACCAAATGTCCTACAACAATCCCAAAAATGTCCTACTCACCAAAATGTCCTACTCACCAAAATCTCCTTACTCCTGCCGATGCGCTCCACCACGTCATGAACCAGCTCGTCTACGATTTGATTGGTTACCAACTCGCGCGCCAAATCCACACTCGCGCGGGAAAACGCCTGCCAACACCGCCTCAACGTGCTGACGACACTCTTGACGTAATCAGCGTCTGCCTCTCTCTCCTGCTGATCTATACTATCGTCTGCATGATCCAAATTCGCCTTGCGTAGATTACCTTTATACCGCTCAAAACTCAACTTACAGAACTGAGCATCGCAAAGTATCCGGCAAATGATAATTTTCTCTTTCTCTCTCTCACACTGCACTCTCCGATGCAACAAATTCAGCAGATTGTAACAAGCGTAATGTGAGGAATACTTCAGCCCCGTACAACACTGCACGGCTAGTTTGAGAACGTTGAAGAGACGAGCGTTGTCTTGGAAGGTCTTATGGACGTCGCTGACTTTGTTGGCTGGGGTTTCCAGAGAGAGCAGAGCTTTTTCGATTTCTTTCCACGCGGATGTCTGGGGAGACAAGAAGTTGCGAGCAATTGGTTTTTTAATGTCGCTGTGTTCCAGTTTAAGAAAGATATTATGCTGAGTTTCTTTCAGGATACTGCCACCCCCCCCCCCCCCTCACCTTCGCCCGTAGCACGTCCATCCCCCTCCCGTATGAAATTTAAAAAAAAAGTGTATAATTTATACAGGAGATTTATTTTTTTAATCAGTGTCCTTCGTCCGCCCCCCCCCCCCCCACCGTAAATTTCAGTGCATCCTCGGAAATTTCATCCGCCCTCTTTCCCCCCCCCCCCCCCCCCCGCGGAGAAAACTGTCTGAAAGAAACCCTGACAATACGGATACTAAATTGTTAGTTTTCAATGTTAGTATCGCTATTAAATATTAAAAAAACAACATTGTGGCACTTTGTAGCCATTTTGGGTGTTATAATTACGTTTATAATCAAGGTTTCTAGCAGTCATTTTTCTCCGTGGGGAGATGGAGGGGGGTATGGATTTTTGGAGAACAGAGATAACAGAAAAACACACATTCATGTTTCAAAACCTCGTAAAATGAACTTTCTACTGACTTGGACCCGGATTCGAACTCAAGACTTTCGGGTTAGCAGCCTAGCGCTCCATTGCTTAGGTCACGCCGTGCCATTAATTAAATATAGGCCTACTATCATGAAAATGATGAAGCAACAATGAATACAGAAGTAGCTTAATATGGACATAACGTTGATAGAGAACACTGGTTAGATGGTGAAGTAGAGTTATATGAAAGCAAATACAACTGTGTAAACTAACATCAGATAATGAGGAGAAAGCATCAGGAATTAACTGAATGTGGGCATAACATTGATAGACAAAAGAGGTTAAATGGTGAAGTAGTTATATGAAAGGAAATACAAAAGTGTGAACTGACTCAGATAATGAGGTGAAGGCATCAGGAACTAACTGAGTGTGGGCATAACGTTGACAGACAAGACAAGTTAAATGGTGAAGTAGAGTTATATGAAAGGAAATACAACAGTGTGAACTGACCTCAGATAATGAGGTGAAGGCATCAGGAACTAACTGAGTGTGGGCATAACGTTGACAGACAAGACAAGTTAAATGGTGAAGTAGAGTTATATGAAAGGAAATACAACAGTGTGAACTGACCTCAGATAATGAGCTAAAAGCATCCAATGGGAACCCTTCTCGTCCTCCAAAGTTCTCTCTCTCAGCCATCCTCTAGAACAAAATTTGAAGTCAGAATAAATTTAAAGCGAATTAAAGTAATTCAGTCTATTGTTATACATGACTTTGGCTTTGTGCAACAATTGAAAGAGGCTGTCTTTCAATCTGCTCGATGGAAGTCTTTTTCTTAATTATTTTGTTGGAAGAGATTCCCTCTCTCTAATACAATTAAGAATTACGTGACACCTTGTTCTGCTAAATATAAGCAGTTGACTTCGACTTTTTTTTCCGTCAAAGAAAAATAAATATATTGTCAACGAATGTTTAGAAAGCAAGCAATGCTTAAATGAATATAATTGTGTAAACCAAAGTGTCAGTGCCGAGCGGTCATGTAATATTCATTAACATTTAACGTACCTGTTTGGCATAGAAATTCCATTTACATTGTTTTCTACTTTAAAATTTAATTTTCCTGTTTGGCATAGAAATTCCAATTACATTGTTTTCTAATCTATTATTTAACTAACCTGTTTGGCATAGAATTTCCATTTACATTGTGTTCTAATTTCAATGATGATGTCCTCGATATTTTGGTTCTCAAATTCTGTGATATTGTACGGATAAATAAAAAAATAATTAGTGTATAAATATACAGACGTACACTATTGTATATATGTGCCTGCGTGTGCGTATGTTTGTGTGTGCATGTTCCAGCGTGCGCGCGTGTGTGTCTGTATATGTTCGTGTGTATGTGTGTATACGCGCGTGTGTAGTGAGTAACATCTACAAGAAACCAATGTCCAATGTACGACGCCATGCTAATTATATCGTTTATGAATGAAGTCAAGCAATAGGGCTGGTAAGTAGGTCACCAACCAGTTCTACGGCTCAATAAAAGGTTGGTGACCTACTTACCAGCCCTATTTTTCCCTCGCTTGACCTCCTTCTTGCGATGCTACTAAAAACAGCCACACCCTTTAAATACCGTAATGTTACCTTTGGTATGGAAGACGAACTGGGTGATGGACGGGGGAATGTTGCTGACCGTTTCATCCGTCAACAGGATGATGGGTCTGTCTGTGAAGTTGGGCAGGAACTCTGAGAATAATAAATTATAATATTATATTCGTGTTTATAAACAACTTTTTTATATAGGGCTGGTAAGTAGGTCATCTATGGCTCATGCAGGTTTTATTGAGCCGTAGAACTGGTTGGTGACCTACTTACCAGCCCTATAGGGAGGGACGGCTTGGCCGGAAAGTAGAGCTTACGACTGCTAACCCGAAAGTCTCAGGCTCGAATACCGGGTCGAGTCTGTAGCACGTCCCTAAGTTCACCCAGCTCTAATGGATACTTGAATCTCGTCAGGAAAACTAAAGACCGCTAGGCATAGTACTGGACACACTATCCCTTGATGTCTAGATTCTTGAAACAGATGAACTCTACTTCATCTGGCCCATGTGTCTTGTGGACAAACGGGAAAAAAATGATGATGTGTTACATAACACTTTGCAAACAATAAATAAAGTGTTAAATACAGAGTGATCAACAGTTCTGGGAATTCCAACTGGACGATCTAAAACGTTATTTAATCTGTTTCATTAAAGTATAATTAGTCGAGTTAGTGGATATGGTTGAAATGGTACTGGGTGGGTTTAAGAAATGAGATGTTACACACTTGCAATTTTGCTTCTTAAAAAAGACTAATAAATGGAGTTTTGTGTACCTTCTCTTGACTTAGTTTGTCTAGTTAGCAAATAGGTTGATCAGAAATCAATGGGTATTATACAACAGGAGCCTGGGCTTAAAACAACTCTCAATTGCCTATAGTGATGTAATCAAATATCTATATCTATATATATATATATATATATATATATATATATATATATATATATATAATTCTCTTCGTTGGGACCATACGAGACACCACTCAGCATAGCCACCACCCTCATCCCCACCTGTCAGGTGAGCTATGGTTCACCCCGAATGTTAGTAGAGCCGGTTCAAATAAGTGACGGCTATTAGGGGCAGGTAATTTAGTTTTTAAACGATTTGAAACTAAGGGTAGATAATAAGTTTTGATTGATATTTTGATTGTCGTCTGTAAACGGCTGCTTTCACTGGGCAGGGTGGGGTGGGGTAGGGATAGAGGTGGGGTGGGGAAGCAGAGGGGGTGGGGGGTGGGGGAGTGTCGATTCACGAATTATGAATTGTTGATAAGTAGAAAATAAAACAACTAGATAGCGGCGTATGCTACGTCGCGGGTCAGCTCGTCTCTTTTAAGCAACTCACCGCAGTAAAATATCATGTCCGGCCTGGATTGTTGAGTGAGGTATATCATGATAATATCCGCTGCATCAAATGTGGTTTTGGTCAGCAGTTCATAACTTTGGCTTTTGTGGACCACATTCACGTGTGGTCTTAGGAGCACCGACAACTGGAATTTGAAACAAAATAAAAACAAATAAGTCTTGAATGAAATGTTTAGAGCAGTGGTTCTTCATCTTTTCGGAGGTACCGAAACTCATCAGTTTCATTTCCGCATTCACCAAATCGCTCTTTATAGTTTCAACGTCCGCATGGATTTTCAATTTGGCGCCCCCTCCCCAGGAAACCTACTTTCAATTTGGCACCCCCCTCCCCCGGAAACCTACTTTCAGAGCAGAGGAGTAGCGACCCTTCCCGGCACCCGGGGACAGACTTTCAATTTGGCGACCCTCTTGGGAACAACCTTTCAATTTTCAATTTGCACCCCCCACCCAGGACAAACTTTCAATTTGACGCCCCACCCTCCACCATATTTTTTATTATTTGTAATGCAAAACTGCAGCTAAAATGAGGTTTTAATTTTTTTTCAAATCCATTTTGGCGCCCCCTAGGGTCGGCGCCCGGGGACATATATACCCCCCTCCCCGCCCCCCTCGCTACGCCTCTGCCTCACCGAAACCCTGAGTCTGACTCATCGAATCCCTGGGGTTCGACTGAACCCAGGTTAAGAACCACAGGTATAGAGCATATGACTGCTATTGCTAACCTGGACTTCTCAGATTCAGTTCAAGGGTTCGAGTCCTTTGGTCAAAACAATTGAAATGGGTACCACAGGGAGCGGCGTGGCCGGCAGGTAGAGCGCTCGACTGCTACCAAAATTCTCTAGTCCCTGAGTCTGCTTAGCTCTTATGGGTACGAAACTCAAGGTAAAGTAAAGCCGGCTGGGCATAGTGCTGACTATTTTATGCCTTTATATGATAAATTCACAGAAACAGGGTAACTCTATTTCTGCACCATGGACGATCACCTTCGAAAGTCAGTGGCGTCGCTAGATCGGGTATCACCCGGTGCGCCACCTCTTGGTGTCACTCCCTTTTATTTTCACTATAAATGTTGCAGTTGTTTTCACTCTAAAGGCGGCTGGGCATAGAGCCGACCACATTTTATCTTCATATGCCGAGGTCACATAAACAAGTGAACTCTACTTCACTTGCCCCATAGACCGTCAGGTTTGAAAGGGAACTTTCACTCTCTACCCCCCCCCCCCTAAAAAAGTATTAAAGTGTTCGCATTTAATAGTCGGCTGTCAATACACCAGGTTGTAACTTTGTCTTTCTCTATATTTTGCATGTTTACCTCATAGTCTCACCCCCGCCCTTGTCGGGATAATACATTTGTACTTAAAAAAATGTTTCTTGATGTCACCCCCATATATGGTGTTACCCGGTCACCACCCGCCCCCACCTCGCGACGCCTCTGCGAAAGGTGAAGTTTATTTTAATTTCATACTATTTCAAGACGTTTTTTTTTAAATAAACGATTATTTATGGTGCACTATACCTATTGTTTTTTTACATGCAAATAATTAATTATACTTATAATTGCCCATATAAGGTTCATCCATTTATTTAATTGGGATAAAACGCCTTCACTGGGTGTCCCGATTAAGGGGAGACGACTGTAGCACACATCCAAACACATTGGTGAACTTGATGAATTTCTACAAGCTTTTACTTAGTTCAGACCATGTGGTTATTTGTGGGTTTATGTTAAATATTTTAAACTCAATTTTACCCACTTATAATGTATACATTTTATTTTCTCAGACTGTCCAGGTATGTTTATTTCGGTTTAGCTGTCGTGTGTTTAGCCACGTCAACACACATAACGATATTTACTCCCCTTTTACAACTTTAAATAATCAAGGGAAATAACCTATAACTTTGTTACAAACTGTAGTTAAAATCAATAAAAACTCTGTTGTAACTAAAATTTAATAAAATTTAAAAACTTTAACTAAATTAAATAGGTGATTGTATAAATAATATAGTCTATTTAATCTAATATTTATATTTTACAGAATTTAGAATAATTATATGTGTAAGGCAAATTAGAAAACTGTGAGTAATTTTGAACACCAAACTTTTTAAATTGCGATTTACGTTATTTTTAATAATTCAAACCATTGGTTTCCGCGTCAAAGAAAGAATATACTAATTAAAAAAAATTAAAGATTAAAAAAGAAGTTCAAAAGATATTATTCATGACTGTCTTCACTATGAGAAACCCAAATGTTATAGCTATCCCTTCATATGCCGAGGTCAATGAATGAGATGAACTCTACTTCATCTGCCCCATGTGTCGTGGGCATGAACGGGATTAAGAAGAAGAAGAAGAGAAGAAATGGTAAAGTTGAAATAAGACATCACCTTGAGTCGGCTAATTTGATTCCAAAATGAATCAGACCTAAACTTGCAGAGCAGGAGTTTGGGAGATTAACCAAAAAAATATTCGTGTTGGCAGTGGCGTAGCGAGGTCGGGTGTCACCCGGTGCGGCACTTAATGGTGTCACCCCCCCCCCAGAGGCGCTGCGACCCTTCCCGGGGACAAACTTTCATGTTTTCGATTTGCACCCCCCCCTCAAACTTTCGATTTGCACCCCCCCTCTCAAGTTTTTGATTTACACCCCCCCTTCAAACTTTCGATTTGCACCCCCCCCCCATCAAGTTTTTCTCTATATATTTTGCTATTTTTTGCCTTGGTGTCACCCCCCTAAATGGTGTCACCCGGTGCGGTCCGCACCCCCCGCCCCCCCCCCCCTCGCTACGCCCCTGCGTGTTGGTACAGTCAAACATGACAAGGTACCAGTTGTTGAGTCAGGCAGATTAAAAAAAAATAGAAACATGATTTAAGTTGCTGCAGTTGCTCCTAAACAGCAGAGTTTCTTCCAGGCATCTCTTCGGGGGAATGGACCCCCCCCATTCCCCCCATTCCCCTCCCCGCATCACCCCCCCCCCCCCGAAGGTTTCAATCAAACAGTGACGACCATCACCACAGCTTTAGAAATTGTATTTCAGCCAACAAAAATGAAGTTTAAGTTTGACAAAAACAATTTGTTCATATCTTAATAAATGTCTTATTAAAAGTTAAATAAAACAAATGTAAAAAAAAAACACATCCTGGCGAGTTTGCAAAACTAGTTAACACAAAAATCTAATTATTGCTAAAATTTTGGTTTGAATATAAGAATTGAAATAGCTTATAAGAACGTATAAGAAATAATTTAAAAAAAAAAGACTAATTCCTTGCCTTCTGAACTGGTGCAGTATCAACCTCTGAATAAACGATGAAGACGTCGATTTTGGTTTGAACTTTGGAAATCTTTTGTGCTGAGAAAATAAAACAATGCTACTGGTTAGTATTCAACAAATAACTCAAAAATATACATAACTTCTGTTTAGTTTGAACACTATTTTTAACAAACAGTTATTGTTACACACTTTGGTACGACGTAGCCTAGCGGTAGAGAGCTAGACTACTAACCCGAGCGTCCCGAGCTCAAATCCAGGTTCAAATAAGTGGAACGTCCTGAGTCGACCCAGCTCTGATAAGTAACTGACTTAAGTTACGGAAAAAAGCTGACCACATTTACTCTTTGTATTCCTCGGTCATAGAAACAGATGAACTCTACTTCATCTGCCCCGTGTGTCTTTTGCACAAACATGATAATATGATTATTGTTACAGATTATTATTTCAGGATGCTTTTCGTTCTGGATTTGCTTCCATTGCAGCAGTTGTTCGATTTTAGAATTGTCTCTCCAAAATGGGATGCTATCCCCAGTTATCGAGCCTCACTCGCAGGGGGGTTTGCACTCGGGACCACATTACGCCGACCCCTCAGCCCCTAGGTGTTTTTCTTGTTTCCAATGTTGAGAACATAATAGTCCTGTCGGCATTCATCCCCCACCCTTTCAGCTTCTAATGTTGTGTTCAAATTTGATCGAACGATAAGTGTCAGCGTGGTCGAGTCGGTTAAGCTCAAGGTTGCTAAACCGAAGAGTCTCGAGTAGAACCCTCGGGCAGATGAGGCTCGTTATCTGGGGACAGCCACTATTCTAGGAGAGACAACTTGTAGTTTGTTCTTGATATAATCCAGGCGGAAATCGGAGTCAATGGCCTCAATGGCGCATAACCAGTTGACACGTATCCTTAATTGTGTTGGAGGGGGATCCCTTCCGATACTAAAATTAAGAACGAAGAAGATCGAACAATTTTTTTTTAAAAGTTTGATAGGAAGGAGCATGATAACTAAAATTTAGTAACTTTTTAATCTCACTGTTATAATTTAATTGCATCTTCTCATCTAATAACGAAAATCTGTTTCTAATTATAGTGTTGTCAGTTACTTATATTGTGTTTGTATTTTGTTGGAATTTCCGCAGTTGACAAACCGTCTAGCTGTGCCCTAATCTAAGTCAGTAATTTAAAAAGAAAATACGTTACTTGTAAGTGTGGAATCGGCCATCTTCTGTTTCAGAGTACAAGCCACAAGGTTGGAAAAATCCTGCGTCGTTTCAAATGTGTTGGCATAGGACGCTATATACTCCTGTATCTGCTTACTTTTCTATAATTGAAATATAATATATAATTTAATTTAGAGGTACGTCGAGCAGTACTTTGTATCGTTTTTAGTAAAATCATTCTAAGTAAATTTACATGAATTTAGAAGTTATTGTTTGTAAGACTTTAACAAACGCCCCCCCCCCCCACTCAACTTCCCCTTCTCAAAATAAAGTATACATCGATCTTTATACACATATAATACGTATTTTATATTATGTGACTTAGTTATAAAGATGAAAAAAACGTATTCTTCTTTACTCTAAAGACACCTAGTGACGCACTCAGTTATTTCTTTTATTCGTTCTCAATTATATCAAATAGTTGACTTAGCCTGATTTTCTCTCTGGATATGTTTCCATAACCTACTTTCACGACATAAAGATAGATTTAATTTTGATGTTATGGAGTTTTCTCTCGTAACTGCCTCCAGGTCACAAGTCGCAAACTGCCCAATGACCTGACAACTGAACATTTCGCAAACTGCCCAATGACCTGACAACTGAACATTTCGCAAACTGCCCAATGACCTGACAACCGAACTTTTCGCAAACTGCCTAAAGATCTGACAACCGAACATTTCGTAAACTGCCCGAAATTCGGAGGAACGAACTTTCTGTTTAACACTCATTCGGGCTATCTAACCGCCTAAAAATAGACCCATCCTGCTTTACCTTTATACGGCTCCACATGAACTCGTCCACAGAGAGACGAAGCACCGTGTGTCCGGCGATCTTCTTCTCAGCCTCGTCCCCGTACTTAAGCACGTCCAGGGCCAGGGAGACCAGGTCCACACGCTCCTTCTCCAGCACGCTCTGGATCTTCCTGTCCAGACAGATCTTGTACAGGGCCTCTAGTATCTCACAGGCACTGTGGACAGATGAGATTATGGACTAACCTGACTGTTCTAGAGGCAGAGGCGTAGCGAGGGGGGGGGTGGTGGGGTGCGGACCGCACCGGGTGACACCATTTAGGGGGGGGGGGGTGACACCAACGCAAAAAATAGCAAAATATATAGAAAAAAACTTGACAGGGGGGTGCAAATCGAAAGTTTGGATGGGGGTGCAAATCGAAAGTTTGAAGGGGGGGGGGGGGGGGGTAGCAAATCGAAAGTTTGAGGGGAGGGGGTGCAAATCGAAAATTTGTCCACGGGAAGCGTCGCTGCGCCTCTGTGGGGGGGGGGGGGGGGTTACACCATTAAGTGCCGCACCGGGTGACACCCAACCTCGCTACGCCACTGTCTAGAGGTATATAGGCCTATATATATATATATATATATATATATATATATATATATATATATATATATATATATATATATATATATATATATACTAATAACCTTAGGGTTTATAAGACTGTTTATAGAAAACAAACTATGACAATAGTATCAAAAGACACTAAAAATCATATAGTGGTAAAATGTATTTGGTATATGCGACATTACTAAAGCCGTATTTAACCAATGCTAACTGTTATAAGAAAAGAATAATTGTATATTTTTAAAAATTAAATATGTAATTTTTACAAAAGGAGATCGATTATGATTTTCCGACTTTCGGATTCAGTCGAATAGAGATCACTTACTCAATGCATGGGCATATCTAACGTCACCTGGACTAACATTACCTGCTTGCTTGCAAGACTTAAATGATGTCAACTGCCTCATGTCACGAGTCACCTGATGTCACCTGCTTGATGTCACAACTTACCTGATGTCACCTGTTTGATGTCACGACTCACCTGATATCACCTGCCTCATGTCATGACTCACCTGATGTCAGCCACTCTGTGTCTCGTATCCTCCCACTCATCTCTCGTGGCCGGGATGATGGTGAACGCCGAGTGGTTTAAAGTCAAGAGATGGATCTGGCTTTTGTCTACCATATAGGCCAACGTCAGCAGTACCCTCAAACTCAGCTCTAGGGGGAAAATATAGTAATGTATGTAACGAAACAAATATAGGAATGTATGTAACGAAAACAAATATAGGAATGTATGTAACGAAACAATTATAGGAATGTCTATAACGTAAAAAATGACTATAACGAAAAAATAAAATTAAATTTCTATAACGAAAAAACGATGTCTCTAAAGAAACTATTGTAGAAATAACTATAAAGAAAACAATATAGGAATGTTTATAACGAAACAAATATATGAATGTCTATAACGAAACAAATATAGGAATGTCTATAATGAAAAAAAATATAGGAATGTCTATAACGAACAAATATAGGAATTTCTATTACAAAAAATACAGGAATGTCTATGAAAAAAAATATAGGAATGTCTATAACCAAAAAATATAGGAATGTCTATGAAAAAAAAATAGGAATGTCTATAACCAAAAAATATAGGAATGTCTATAACCAAAAAAAATATGTCTATAACGAATAAATTATAGGAATGTCTATAACGAAAACAAATATAGGAATGTCTATAACGAAAAAAATATAGGAATGTATATAAAGAAAAAATATAGGAATGTTTATAACGAAACAAATAAAGGAATGTCTATAACGAAAACAAATATAGGAATGTAGGTCTATATAACGAAATAAAATATAGGAATGTCTATAGCGAAAACAAATATAGGAATGTCTATAACGAAAAAATACAGGAGTATCTATAACGAAAAAAAAATATGAATGTCAATAACGAAAAAAAAAAATAGAAATGTCTATAACGAAAAAAATATGGGAATGTCTTTAACGTAAACAAATATAGAAATGGCATTATAAAAAGAAACTGATTCAACAGGTTGTTTGACTAACATCCCAAGAAATGATGAAGCCTAACACAACACCGACAAACATCCCAAAAAATGATGAAGCCTAACACAAGACTGAAACATAAAGACGGAAATGTTCAGTAAAAGTTTACCAGGCTTCAGCGAGAGAAAGTTGCCCAGAACGTCCACCAACTTCCCCATGGTTTTCCTGTCTTCGTCCAACCTTGACCTTGCTATGTTGTAGATGGTCGTCAGACTCGAAGAAAACAAGAAGGAATCGTCCTGTGGATGAGAGACACATATGGTCCATACAAGGCTGGGTTGGGAACGGTGTGGTTGAGTGGTAGAGTACATGACTGTCAACTTGAAGAATACCCGACAGCAGTGTCGTCGCTAGTTCGGGTGTCACCCGGTGCGGCACTTCATGGTATCACCCCCCCCCACCACCCCAAAGAAATAAAGTATATATATATGCTATATAATTACATATATTTGTGTATGCGTGTGTATCGGCCTACATAGACCTATAATTTGAATGCTACACATACGTACATGTGTATGAATAAGATTTAATCACTGCAGACGTAATAATAATGATGTTTATCAAAAGTAAGTTAAAATTTTAGTTGGATATAGCATTTTTTTTCTCTATAGTTCGCGCGTTTACAATATGGTGTCACCCAAACCCTCTTGTAATAATCATCAATTTGTACTTAAAAGACTATTTTACTTTAATTAATCGTTAATGGAACTGGCAAAAAGGCATTTTTCTTCTGTACATTTTGCAATTATTTATATTGGTGTCACCCCTCTAAATGGTGTACCCGGTGCGGTCCGCACTCCCCGCCCCGTCCTCGCTACGCCTCTGCCAGAAAGTCTCGAGTTTGCATCTCGATCCGGAGTTGAGTCAGTAGGGCTTCCACTTCCAGCTTAGTGCTTCTACATAGTTAATTAGGTCTAAAAAGCAACTTAACTTTTTAAATACTTTTTTCGCAAAAGAACTTCATCTCGTTAAGGGACTTTACATCTCTTACTAACAAAAATCTCATTAATACTCTCTAGGACATTTATCTCTTTAAATGACAAAATTGAAACTTTTTTCGCGACTAGTTCCTGCTCAATCTTGTCAATTTAATGTTTTAAGAACAACTTCCCTATACGCCATGTATCACTTTAAGGGAGGGGGAGAATGTTTACACCGGTATCCGATAATGGAATCTTCTTTAAAAAGGGTTGTTAAGTTACTGGTAGTTAACTAAATACACACATGGCTGGCTAATGTCAATGCTAACCCTGTCCCTAACCCCAACCCTGGTCCTACCATACGCCTAACCCTAATTTTTAAACATAAAATTAGTCGAGATTGCAATACTACTAGCAACCCAACACCACTTTTTTAAAGAATATTCTAATATCGACACCGGTATCTATAATCATCCGAATTACTTAGATTAAAACTTCCCTATAGGAAATTTATTTAATTTTAACAACTGAAATCATTTCTCCCTACCAGATCTTGCTCAGTCTTGTCAATTAAATTATTTTAATCAAAACTTCTCTATACCAGAGGCGTAGCGAGGGGGGGGGGACGTCACATATGTCCCCGGGCGCAGACCTTAGGGGGCGCCAAAATGGGTTAAAAAAACAAATTAAAATCTCATTTTAGCTGCAGTTTTGCATTATAAATATAAAACAATATATGGGGGGGGGGGGTGCAAATTGAAAATTGAAAGGTTGTTCCCGAGGGGGGCGCCAAATTGAAAGTCTGTCGCCGGGCGCCGGGAAGGGTCGCTACGCCTATGCTCTATACGACATTTATTTTAACAACTGAAATCATTTCTCCCTACCAGGCCTGCTCAGTCTTATTAATTAAATTGTTTTAAATCAAAACTTCCCTAAAGGACAATTATTTATTTTAACAACTGAAATCATTTCCCCCTACCAGATCCTGCTCAGTCTTGTCAATTAAATTGTTTTAAAACTTCCCTATAGGACATGTATCACTTTAAGTTAGTGAAATCATTTCTCCCTACCAGATCCTGCTCAGTTTTGTCGATCAAGTTAACCAGATCCTGGTACAACTCCTGCACGACGCCATCTTTATCCAGCTGACCTGCCACCTTGCTACTGGCACGTGACAAACTGGCCCAGAATTCCCTGACCAGCTCCAGCGTCTGCCTCTCGTCGAAAGAAATTTTCTCCAAAAAATTGACATTCAGATGTTCCAGACCCGCCTTCCTCAGCACAGATTTGTACTTGATGAAACTTTTTTCAACAAAACCGATGTCCGACATAAAATCTCCGAAAAATTTCATCTCTGGTATTGATAAGTGGGCGCATCGTAGCTTCAGTAGTTCCAGATTTGTTAAAAGTTCATTGTCTTCTTTGGATATAAATCCTTCTATAATCGTGATTCCTAGTTTTAAAAGATGAAATGTATCTTCTGTAACTAAATTGGGTTGAATTGAATAATCGCGGTCTAAATTAAAGTTGATTTTTTTCAGTTCATTTTTCAAATCTTGCGGTACTGTGAACATTAGAGAGTGTTCTTTATTTACTTTTGTGATCTGCAATGTTTCGATGCGGAATTCACCTGAAATAATAATTTCTGTTCATTACACATTACTAGAAGTTTCGTCTTTTAGAAAAAAAAATATTTTCCTTAAGCTATTTATCGTAGCTAATTTTAGGATTTTTTTCAAATATCTTAAAGCATTTATTTTCTTATCTCGACATAATATGTTGTGCCGACAGTTAATTAAAATGTAAGCATGATAATTCCAAAACAAAAATAATTTTTTGTTGTTGTATTATATTTTGCTATGTATCTTAAAAGATATACACAATAAAATACTACTAATATTTTCTAAAAATATTTTTTTTGGTTCTTTGGTGAGTCAGCTTCCCGTGAGTTTCTTTTGTTTTCCTATAAAGATCATTCTGGATAGTTGAGTTTATTAATTACAAATTTCCGGGAGGTTGATTCTGCTTCTTGTAATATTTATACGGTTTCCTACGAAAATTGTTCTGGCAAGGTGAGCTTATTTACAACTTACCTGGAGAATGATTCGCCTCATAGTAATCACGTTTAGACAACCTACTTTCAAGTTGCGGGCGATTTGCTACCTGAAATAGAAACTTGATGTCATTAGTTTTTTTTTTAATAAATACATTTACCAAATAGGAAAACAGAGAAAAAGAGTTTGTATCAGTCGGATAACAAGATTATTGTTGTTAGTGCAGGCGACATTGGGCATGGCAATCTTTTTTACGTAACGAGCATCAGGCCAGTGGCGTAGCGAGGTCAAGTGTCACCCGGTGCGGCACTTAATGGTGTCACCCCCCCCATGTCGAGATTTGTCAACTTTGCTCTTAAAAGACTATTTAACACTCTCATTAATCACTTAATTAAGTGGGACTATCATTTTTCTGAATATATTTTGCTATTTTTGCCATGGTGTCACCCCCCCCCCCAAGATGGTGTCACCCGGTGCGGTCCGCCCCCCACCCCCCGTCGCTACGCCTCCGCATCAGGCACCAGTTTTGTTGTTGCCTTTTTCGTTTACTTTAGTGGCATCTAAAACAGGTCAGCACCAGAGGCGTAGCGACCCCTCCCGGCGCCCGGGTACAAACTTTCAATTTGGTGCCCCCCTCATATATTTTTTTGTATTTATAATTCAAAATAGCATCTAAAATGAGCTTATTATGCCCCCCCCCATCCCGTCGCTACGCCTCTGTCAGCACTAGTCAACAAATACCCCAACTACGCCACGAGCTTAGCCATATGAAGGGCTCAGTGGAAAAAGTACTTAAGTTACATTTTTTCAAAAATGAGTTAAGACCGGTATATTATTTGATTACCTCCCCTTAACCATCCCTGTAAATTTGGGCCATGGAAAGAGTACCGAAGTAGCTTAATTTGAATACTCTGCATCAGCTGTTTTGGTAAAATTTTGAAGAAAAAGTTCTTAAGTGCTGATCTTTAGGGGAAAAAGTTCTTAACTGTTACCAACCAATCACAAAATTACTGCCAGCCAATAAGAATGCACCAAAAAGGCACACCCTTCCTGTTACTTTCTACAACAATGGCTGACAACGTAGTTGAGAAAAGTGAAAACAAAACTGGGAAAAAAAGAAAATCTACACCAAATAAATGGTCAAAGACTGCAATAAAGCGTGCCAAAGCTTCAGGTATGTTGTTTATTGAGTAATCAAAATAATAAAATTAAAGATAGCTATGTATACTAATTTCTATTTAAAAATAACATTCACTTTGTAGGGTAAAGGAGGGCGTTAAGAGCCACACTTTTTAGCACCTGTACATTTTTAAAGATTTCTACTAATCTAAAAAATGTTTATTATTGAAAATATGGAAAAATTATTCTAACATATCTTACACAATATAAAAATAATAACAAAGTCTATTGAATATACTTTAAATGGGTTTAATTGAACATTTATTGTCATACCCCCGAAATCAGCATTTGGGGTGATAGGAGCCGGACAATGGGGCGATAAGTATTATCTCCTAGTTTAGACTAACTCCGCAATAAAAATAATTAATTTCTAACTCCAAAATAGTAAATGCTGTGTACACACACTTTAACTGATACTAGCTATCACTAGATCCCAATGGGCCCAGTCTACAATTGATACAATTGCAGGTGTACATAGGGCCTACAGTCTAGTAGTTTACAGTAGGCACATTAGTATGCCTAGTGTGTAGCTAGTATACTAGTGTGTAGCTGTCCAGAGTTAACATTCTTGTATGTAAAAAGGGGTGGTACTAACTAATCTGCCTAAATGTTTTCCCCTGATAAGCCATGTGTGCTATACATTACATAACATGACATGGAGGTGAGAAATGTTGAGGGGAGAGCAGTGGTACTGGTTTACCCTTTGTTCTCCTTGCTGGACCCTGAGGGCCATAAATTACATAAGGAGATGCTATTTCTGGTTGGCTGAGATCTAAGAACTTAGTCCATGCTACCTACAAAGAGATAAGTTTTATGGTGGGTTAGATACAGGTGGGGGTTGGGTATCATGGGGGTGAGAAATGTTGAGGGGAGAGCAGTGGTACTGGTTTCCCCTTTTTTCTCCTTGCTGGACCCTGAGGGCCATAAATTACATAAGGAGATGCTATATCTGGTTGGCTGAGATCTAAGAACTTAGTCCATGTTACCTACAAAGAGATGAAGTTTTATGGTGGGTTAGATACAGGTGGGGTCTGGCTATCATGGGGGTGAGAAATTGTGAGGGGAGAGCAGTGGTACTGATTCCTCTTTGGTCTCCACCCTGCTAGACCATAAAGGTCATATATTACATAACATGCCACCCCAGATTGTCTGAGATCTGTAACTGTAATCCATGTTACCTACAAAGAGATGAAGTTTTATGGTGGGCCAGAAACTGGTGGGGGCTGTGAATCATGGGGGTAAGAAAATGTAAGGGCGGGGGGGGGGGGGAGCAGTGGTATTAATGTGTCTGTTTACTTCCCTGCTGGACCATGAGGGTCATACATTACATAACATACCACCCCAGATTGGCTGAGACCTAAGAACATTTATTCCTGTTACCTACAAAGAGATTAGAAGTTTTATGGTTGGTTAGAAACAGGTTAGAAACAGTCGGCTGTATTGCCCCTTAGGGGTAATAAGTATGTGTACCATTTAAAAAATTACCTGGCTAACATCACATGGCTGAATTTTTACTTTTTAGCAGATTAGAATTGTATTTCTATCATTTAGACACAAGTCTGTTTAACAATTAATACATTTTGTGTTAACTATTCCTATACTAGTGTCATATTCAGTGGTCTAATAAATGAGAAACTTGCACATAGGGTTTCAAGAGCCACATAACAGTATCTGTTATAACTTTTCTAAACAGGCAAGCTTTTGGACAAAATTAATGTATTCATGTAGATTTAGTTATTATCTAACAAATAAAACCATTATGGTAATGATCAGTCAAGTTTTACTCAGGTAATGATAAAAACTTTATAGCATGGTAAAATGGGACAAATGTCGGCCATTTTGTTTTGGCACCAATAATCACTGTGCAAAAAAAAATTCACCAAAATAAAACTATTCTAACCATAGCTATAAAAATAGTGTTAAAATGTACAACAACCAATGCTCTAATACAGGAACAATGAATGGGCTTGAAAAACTCATTTGGTTTATTACAAAGTGAAGTTTCCCAAGTTATGTCTTTTTGGAAAAAAAGTTCACAAAATGGTTTTATGGAGATGAGAAATTTTAGGGAAAGAGCAGTAGGATTAAATCCTGTCTCATCCTCTCCCTATTGGACCTAGTGGGTCATAAATTACATAAAATGAATCCTCTGCTTCTCTGTTATCAAAGAACAGCAGTGGTTGTTACCTCAGCAGTAGATTAGCAGTGTTATTGGGGGTTTTGTGGGGGTGGGGTGTTGATTGGGGCTTAATACCACACGGCTCTTAACGCCCTCCTTTACCCTACTTTACTTTCTTATCATGCCATGCTATGATTTCGGCTTTCATGCTGTACTGTACTGTTATCACTGCAGAATTTCGGCGATTTGAGGACTATATTATTAATATTATGTAAAATCTAGATCTAGTCTGTTTTAAATTATACGTTTATTAGCCTTAGGTACCTTTCTATTGAATTAAACAGCTCTCAGTTCTATTTTAAATAGTAGGCCCTATCTAAAATGTGATTTTTTTTTAATTTATAGAATCTAGATCTAATTACTAGATCTAGTATTAGCCTATCTATACTATTAGTATTACACCCTCTTCACCTCACTCATATTATGTTGTAACCTAATGAAAAATGTAAACTTTCTATTTGCAGGCGATGCTCACAAAAACCATGTTGGAAAGGATGTTGATGAAAGGAGCCAGCACTATGTGGACTGCAGGTGCAAATGTCTAGAGAAGTTTAACGATGGAGAAAGGAGTAATATTTTAAAAGAATTTAATGAGCTTGCCGAACATGAGAAACAAAACATTTATTTAAGGGGTTGCATTTCTGTAAAAGAAGAAAACACTATCAGGCGAAAGCAGAGTCAGGCAGCCCCCAAAACATTCCGTAGCAGCTACAGCTACACAATAAAAGAAACTGGCTCACCTATACCTGTGTGCAAAAATGCTTTTTGTGCTCTGCATGGTATTAAGGAATCACGCCTGAAGAAAAAAGTCCTGAACTTTGAAGACCCCCTACAAGACTTAAGAGGAAAGCATGGCCATCACAAAAAACTTAATGATGAGATTCGCCAAGCAATCCGTCAACATATTTCTTCATTTCCTGCAAGAGAAAGCCACTATTCTCGAGCAGACAATAGAAAAAGGATCTACCTAACCTCTGACCTTAACATTTCTGAGATGTTTAGGTTGTTTTTGGAACAACACCCAGACATGAACACTATGGCCAAAGAATGGATCTATAGAGATATTTTGAACTTTGAATTTAATATTAGTTTTGGGTTTCCACGCACAGATATATGTGACACGTGTGAAAAATTTAATGCTGATATTAAATCTGCCACTGTCAACAGAAATAATGATTTGGTTTTCAAACTAAGAACTGAACATGAAGTTCACAAAAGAAAAGGGGATGCCTTCTATGAGCAGATAAGAGAGGATAAGCATCTTGCTCTTTCTACTAATGATACTAAAGTCATAGCTATGGATTTCCAAAAGAACCTGCCTCTACCTGTTACTGGGATTGGCCAGGAGTACTACAAAAGACAGCTGGCTGTGCATAACCTTGGCATTCATGATGTTTGCTCTGGAAATGCTTCGATGTACATTTATGCAGAAAATTTTGCTAACAAAGGACCCAATGAGGTTCTTTCATGTCTGGAACACTATATAGAAGAATTGCCGGAGTCGATAAGAAAACTGGTCATTTTCACAGATAATTGTTTTTCTCAAAGCAAAAACCGATACATTGTTGCTTTTTTGCAAAATTTATGTAATACTAAACTGACTGAAGTTGTTATTAAGTACCCAATTCCTGGTCACAGCAGAATGCCATGTGACAGAGACTTTGGCAGAATTGGAAAAAAAAAATTAAAAACAGATAAGTTTTATAAGCCTTCTGACCTGGTAAATCTTATTGCCAAATCAAGCATTAATAATTCATGGAAAATTGTGTATGTTGAACATCCATTTACTGACAATTTGGAAATGGACAGTAGACCTGTTGTCAGGGTTAAAGATTTTAAATCTAGCCTGGACAAAGTCATTAAAGCGCCAGAGGGTATTGCCAGTCTCAGAGGGATTTTATTTGAAAGGCCGAAGAACCCTGTTGGCAGAAGCTCAATGACTGGCCCTCTTACTTTCACTTTAAATTTATTAAAAAGGGGAAAATCACTGAACACCTTAAAATCAGCTATTCAAGATTGCCCTTTGGCATTCAACGGCTTTCTTCCAATAAAGAAAGCAAAATTTGATGACATTATGTCACTTTTGTCCCATGTCCATCTTCCAGAGAGTGTAACTTTTTACACTTCCCTCAAACCTTTAGAAATGTCTACAGAAGAGGATGAGCAAGCTGATGATTTTGAATAGGACATTTAATTTAATTTTGTATAGATAATTATTGAGGTAAATAGTGTTACCATCAAGATTATAAATAATTATTACATCACATTTGTTTGACTATTTCTGTTGACTCTGTATATACCAATAATTTAAATTCATTTTGTGTTTATACCTTTGTTGTTTAAAATTTGAATGGAAATAAACATTTTGACATAATCATAAACAGAATCTTGTCAAAGTGTGTTTATCGTTAAAGAATATTACTATTTGCCATTAGATGTTTACTTTAAAGGCAGTCTTTTAATAAAATGATTTCCAGTTGGTATTATTCAAATGGTAGCTGTAGATAGATCCATCTTATGTAACCTACACTAATAGGCAGATGATCACTGATGAACTTAACACTGGCAACAGAAATGTTATCTACCTATTATTTAAACATCATACTAACAGCTGCTTGAATTATAAATAAACAGGGTGTGAGTAGGGGACTATTATTGACTGACAAAACATTTATGGGTGCAAAACATTGCTAGTAAATTTAAAAATTAAGTTGAAAATAAAAATTCAGGGCAAAAAGTACCTAAGTGCAAAACCTCTTATTTATCACAAAATCATTATTTTTTACAAAACAAGTATAAAACTTGGTTCAGATATCTAGCAGTGTGTGCTGTATATAAAAAAAAATGTTACAGTTAAGTAAAATGAATAAAAGGTATTTCAGCTTCAATTTAAAAACTTTGACCTCATTTTTCTCAAAACTCTCAAAATACACTTAAGTACTTTTTCCACTGAGCCCTTCATATATAACCATATATGTTGCCGTCGTTGTGTATAGCATCACGTACTATGTGATGTAACCGTTCACCAGAGTTTGTAATAAATGATTTTAAACAATTAATTTAAAATTTATTTATTTTTGAATTTTAATGTAGTAAATTTTTCGCAATAATTGACAAATAGTTTTCTTGAAGTTTTTTTTTTAAAGCAAAACACGTTCTAATAAAAATCTTAGCAGTCGGTTGCTAAGAATTAAACCTCATGATACTCTCTATATATAATTCTCTTCAGGGAGACGTTAGAAAACAAGCTGTAAGCGCGCCGAACAGTCCCCTCTTTTCCTCTCTAGGCATATCGCAACCACCCCCACACCCACATGGTCTGGTGAGCTGTAGTTCACGCTAAATGTTTACATCGTAGAGCCGGGTTTAGTGACGGCTATTAGGGGCAGATAATTAATTAATATTTTATACTTAGGGGAAGTAACTAAGTTGAGGCTGCTTTCACGTGGGTGGAGGGGGGGGGGTAGGGGGAAAGGAGGGTTTTTAGTGTTTTAAAGCAAATATTTTCAGTGGCAGCATTGGTACTGTCGAATCCACAAATTATGAATTACTGAAAAGTAGAAAATGACACAACTAAATAGCGGCGTATGATACGCCGCGGGTCGGCTCGTAGATTATAATAAATGAAAAAAATAACAAATACAAACTTTGTTTACAGGTACAGGTTCTGCTTCACCATCAGCACAACTTGGTGTGGTGCTGCTAACTGATAAAAAATTAAAATAAAAAATTGTTAAAATTTCCGACTAAACTATTGAAGTCGCCACATTAGTATTAGCTTTTAAGTCAATATAATTGTAGATAACAACTGAGCATAATCAAAACGAGAAACCTGACTGGGTATGGGCATGACTTAAGAATAAACAGCCTACTACTATCCTAAACAATATTGTAAGGCGCTGTACTAGGAGAGAGAAGAAGGGGAAGACAAAGACGTCACTGGATGGATGACCAGAGTTTCTTCCAGGCATCTCTTCGGTAGGTCTCCGCCCACCCCCGAACAATATCTTCCGCCTCCCCCCCCCCCCCCTCCCTCCGAACGAAATGAAATTTATAAAGAAAACATACTTTTACCAGTGTCCGCACCCCCCGTCATGGTCAGGTTTTGAACTCTAATAGTTTACATCAAGCGTACAAGATAATGTCAACTAAAAGATGGGTCCAATATAACAACCACCTACCTGGCAATACGATCTCATGTTTTGACAGGGCTTGTGTTAGATCTTTATCACGCTAGAAGTGAGACATTTTAAACGTCAAAGTCAATTCAGTTTATGTATTAAATCTTTATCACGCTAAAAGGGAGACATTTTAAACGTCTAAGTCAATTCAGTTTATGTATTAAATCTTTATCACGCTAAAAGGGAGAGATTTAAAAAGTCAAATTCACATCACTTAATGTATTACATCTTTAAAGTGAGACATTTTCAAAATAAACTACTTTATCTGATCTGTCTTATGAGCAGTCTGGTTTAAAACTGATCTTACACTCTACTACTTGCAATAATTTTTACCTGAGTCTATTCCTCATTAAAGTCAAACCAGTTCACCAATACAGATAGTATCTTCTTCCTCTTCTTCATTCTTAATTTTAGTGTTAGAAGGGATCCCCCTCCAACACAATTAAGGATACGTGTCAACTAGTTATACGCCATTGAGGCCAATTACTCCGATTTCAGCCTGCTTTTCTTTTTGGATTTGCTTCCATAGCCTTTGTCCAACCAAGAACAAACTACAAGGCAGCAGTTGTTTGATTTTGGAGTTGTCTCTCCTAGAAGAGTGGCTGTCCCAGCTAACGAGCCTCATCTCGTATATTGGCGTATATGGTATATTATCATTCGATATAGATAATAGATCCTCAGATAGGAAAAAAAACAATACTTTAACAATTCTATTTATTGCTTACCAGTATAGCGTCGCGACAAGCTTTAACTATGGCAAGCTCCACAACGATATTCTTGGCTAAAACGATTTCCTTTGGCGTCCCTCTACTGAACACGTCTTTCATCAGAGTCAAAATCTGCAGCCTCACCAGCTGACTTTGGTAATCTGCCGTCTTCGATAGTTTGTGCAGTCCGTTTAACAAATCTGACACACTTGTAAACAAACACAACAGTTGGGAATTAAATCAGTAGTTAATTATTAGTCATGTTGAGATGTGGGTCATGATGTTGGTCATGATGTTGGGCATGATGTTGGGCATGATGTGGATCATGATGTGTGATGATGTGGGTCATGATGTGTGTCATGATGTGGGTCATGATGTGGGTCATGATGTGGGTCATGTTGCGGGTCATGATGTGGGTCATGATGTAGGTCATGATGTGGGTCATGTTGCGGGTCATGATGTGGGTCATGATGTGGGTCATGATATGGGTCATGATGTGGGTCATGTTGCGGGTCATGATGTGGGTCATGATGTGGGTCATGATGTGGGTCATGATGTGGGTCATGATGTGGGTCATGTTGCGGGTCATGATGTGGGTCATGATGTAGGTCATGATGTGGGTCATGTTGCGGGTCATGATGTGGGTCATGATGTGGGTCATGATATGGGTCATGATGTGGGTCATGTTGCGGGTCATGATGTTGGTCATGATGTGGGTCATGATGTGGGTCATGATGTGGGTCATTATGTAGGTCATGATGTGGGTCATGATGTGGGTCATGATATGGGTCATGATGTGGGTCATGTTGTGTGTCGTGATGAGGATCATGATGTGGGTCATGATGTGGGTCACGATGTGGGTCATGATGTGGGTCATGATGTGGGTCATGATGTGGGTCATGATGTGGGTCATGATGTGGGTCATGATGTGGGTCATGATTTGGGTCATGATGTGTGATGATGTGGGTCATGATGTGGGTCATGATGTGGGACATGATGTGTGTCATGATGTGGGTCATGATGTGTGTCATGATGTGGGTCATGATGTGGGTCATGATGTGTGATGATGTGGGTCATGTTGTGGGTCATGATGTGGGTCATGATGTGTGATGATGTGGGTCATGATGTGGGTCATGATGTGGGTCATGATGTGGGTCATGATGTGTGATGATGTGGGTCATGATGTGGGTCGTGATGTGGGTCATGATGTGTGATGATGTGGGTCATGATGTGGGTCATGATGTGGGTCATGATGTGGGTCATGTTGTGGGTCATGATGTGGGTCATGATGTGGGTCATGATGTGGGTCATGATGTGGGTCATGATGTGTGATGATGTGGCTCATGATGTGGGTCATGATATGGGTCATGATGTGGGTCATGATATGGGTCATGATGTGGGTCATGATGTGGGTCATGATGTGGGTCATGATGTGGGTCATGATGTGGGTCATGATGTGGGTCATGATGTGGGTCATGATGTGGGTCATGATGTGGGTCATGATGTGGGTCATAATGTGGGACATGATGTGGGTCATAATGTGGGTCATGCTAGCTGCATTATTAAATAAGAGATTTAAAAAAACACAGTAATTATTAATGGCGTAGGAAGAGTGTGATAGCGAGGGTTATAATATCACTACCGACTGAGTTTTATGACTACCTCCCCCATCAAGGGTTATAATACCTCCCTCACCGATGGTTATAATTCCTCCTTACCGAGTTTTATCATACCTTCCCCATCGAGGGTTATAATACCTATCCCCAGTGGCGTAGCGAGGTCGGGTGTCACCCGGTGCGGCACTTAACGGTGTCCCCCGCCCCCCAGAGGCGTAGCGGCCCTTACTACAAATTTTTTATTTGCACCCCACCCCACCCCTCGAACTTTCGATTTGCACCCCCCCCCTCAAGTTTTTCTATATATATTTTACTATTTTTTGCCTTGGTGTCACCCCCTTAAATGGTGTCACCCGGTGCGATCCGCACCCCCACCCCCCTCGCTACGCCTCTGCCTATCCCCTTGGGGTTTTAATACACCCACTCACCACCCCACTCAGGGATCTTTAAAATTAGCATTGACTTTCATTGGGTTACATCTATTGACGACGAAGTATCGTGTCGCTTTATGTTCACAATTAAAATATTTTGAATGTCAAAAACATCAATATAATGTTCTTAGTATATGTATATATGTATATATGTATATATATATATATATATATATATATATATATATATATATATATATATATATATAAATATATATATATATATATAAGTAGTATATTAGGTCACTTTTGGGTCGTATTTGGGTGGCGCAAAGGTTATATAGTAAAATACTCGGGTCGGGAGGTACAATGACATATAACAAAATACTCCCTAGGGTGGCGCAAAGACATATAGTAAAATACTCCATGACCTAGTTACGTAATTTTAATGGGTTTTTAATTAGGTTTAATGAGTTTTTAAAAGTTTAATTAATTTTTTGACCTAGTTACGTAATTTTAATGTGTTTTTATTACGTAATTGTTTAATTTGTTTGTGTTTTGTTTGTTTATTTTTAATAACTTTAATTAATTTGATTTTTATTTATTTTGTTTTGTATTTGATTTTAATTTTTTTTTAATTATTTTTATTTTGTTTTTTAAATTTTAATTAATTTTAGTTTGATTTAATTGATTTGATTTTAATTTTAAATTTAATTGATTTTAATTACTTTGTTTGTATTTTGTTTGTTTATTTTTAAGAGTTTTAATGAATTTTTAAATTTTTAATTAATTTTTATTATCGAGTTACGTAATTTAATTACGTAATTTAATTACTTTGATTGTATTTTAATTATTTTAATTTTGTTTGTTTACTTGTTGTTTAATTTAATTACTTTGTTTATATTGTGTAATTTTTATTAACGAGTTACGTAATTTGATTATTTGTTTACTTTTTAATTATTTTTATTTTGTTTATTTTTAATTTAATTTAATTTTATAATTAGTTAAATTATTATTAACTAGTTACGTAATTTGATTTTAATTACTTTTGTTTATTTATTTATTTGATATATTTCTTTTCTTTGATGTATGGTATTTAAAATAAAAGACACTGTTTATTTGATTGTATGTATGTTTAATAGTAAACGGATAGGGGTGTTGGTGGATGAGAGGGGGAGTAATGATGGGGTTTGAGGGTAGGGGTGCGTTAGCGTGTACTTTGTGAATAACATCCATTAACCAGACACGTAACACCTGTTACGTATCGACCGCCCGCGAAGTTTTCCGGGCTGCGTGTTTTTAATGGGAATGTATTGATCGCACCCAATGGGCCATCACAGCATGATGTCCCACCTAATTAAATTTTTGTTATGCTTCACCGAGTTTCCCCCACTCGGTTGACAGGTTATGGTAATTTACGACGTACATTAAGTGGCTTTCCGCGAAGTACGTAGGTCATTATGCAACAGCTGTGTAATATCGATCACATCCACTGACCATCACACCTAATTAAATTGGTCACACATCGTAAGTGTAGCGACATCGGTAACTATTCGCTTATAGCGAGGTCAGCGAAAACCGATCGATTTGTCAGCTCCGTGAAGCCCTTAGGTAACAGCTGGTGCTGTAATTAGTCACGGCTCTCGGCTTTTTTCATTAGATTACAGCTGTCCATGAACTATCGAGTTACGTAATTTGATTATTTGTTTACTTTTTAATTATTTTTATTTTGTTTATTTTTAATTTTATTTTATTTTTAATAAGTTTAATTAATTTGATTTTTATTTATTTTGTATCTAGTTACGTAATTTTAATTTTATTTTATAATTAGTTTGAATTTTTATTGACTAGTTATGTAATTTAATTACTTTGATTGTTTAATTAGTTTGTTTACTTGTTGTTTAATTTAATTACTTTGTTTATATTGTGTAATTTTTATTAACGAGTTACGTAATTTGATTATTTGTTTGAAATTCATTTTAATTAATTTGATTTTAATTACTTTGTTTAATTTATTTATTTGATATATTTCTTTTCTTTGTTGTTTAATTTGTTGGTTTGTTTATTTGGTTGTATGTATGTTTTAAATTCTCCCATACAACGACCGTGTACAAAAAACAGGTTAAATTCTCCACCACAACGAACGTTACAAACATAGAACATTCATTTAATCACATCTGTTACTTAGCGATCCGCGATCCTTTGTTTTTGACACGCGCTCCCCGGTTTTTAATGGGAATGTATTGATCGCACCCACGGGCCATCACATCTAATTAAATTTTGATAGGTCATGATGATTTATGTGGGTTCGCGAAGCGATCCCACCAGGGGGTATGGTAAACGTAATTTAATTACTTTGATCGCATTTTTATTTTGTTTAATTTGTTTGTTTACTTGTTGTTTAATTTAATTACTTTGTTTATATTGTGTAATTTTTATTAACGAGTTACGTAATTTGATTATTTGTTTACTTTTTAATTATTTTTTATTGAGTAGTTACGTAATTGGATTTTAATTTTTTGAATTTTTAAATTTTTAATTTTATTTTATAATTAGTTAAATTATTATTAACTAGTTACGTAATTTGATTTTAATTACTTTGTTTATTTGTTTATTTAATATATTTCTTTTCTTTGTTGTTTAATTTGTTGGTTTGTTTATTTGCTTGTATGTATGTTTTAAATAAAAGACTAACACTAGCGTGGACTTTGTATAGGGACCATTCAGCAACACAACGAACGGTTACCGAAAATAGAACATCCATTTAACCACACCTGTTACTTATCGATCCGACACCAAAGCTTTTCGTTTGACTGGGACCGTACACGTCCAGAGTTAATATTGGTCACACCCACTGGACCATCATCAACTTGATAGCCCGCCTAATTAAATTTTGACACCCGTCATTGATTAATGGGGTTCACTAAGTGTCTCTCCGCGAAGCACTTAGGTCATTATCCAACAGCTGTTGTGCGACAGCTGGTGGTGTAATTAGGTTGAGCAACCGGACATTACCTTGATGGTTTTCTAGTACGCGTATGCTACACGTATATACACACACACACACACACACACACACACTAAAATTAGAACAAAAGTCTTCTTATATTTTATTTGTTTATTAACGTTTTTCCAATTCATCAAAGGCTTTTAAAATTTCATCCTGTAAACTTAATAGGCGCTCAAAGCAGACGCGACTCATACTAACACCAGAATTTGTAGGAAAATTAAGATCGGTCCCATCTATAAGCTCTCTAAGATTTAAAGTGTTTTTGTTCATGAATTGACTGACAATCGCCAATTTAAATCCGGTGTGATTCATCGTTCGTATTTCCGTCACTTTATTGTTACCTCTGGCCACAAGTATCCAATCTTCATTAGACATCTTGAAATAAGCTTTTATAATTAGTTCCAATAATTTGAAGTGTTAAACGTAATATAATACGATCGTTAATATATTGACGATTCGCTGACGCCGAAAAGGGTTGTAATATAACTTTTAAATTTGCACCGCGCGTTTAATCGAAAGAGCTAAGTAGTTAACCGCAAAGCTACCGTTAAGTGTGGCGACAGATGTTACCAAGCGGGTGGTGGTGGTGGTGGTGGTGGTGGTGGTGGTAAATTCGCTTAAGATTATAAACTTCAAGTTTTAAAAAGCAACAACGTTATAGTACGTCGTGTCAAATGACACACAGTTTAAAATGTCTACATTTAAATTTCACCAAAATAAGGATGTATAAACTAAATATGATATGACGTTAGCATACATATCATTCAATCTAATCATTCTAAAGTACAAATCAATAATTTTTATTGATTAAGGGGCTGGGTGAGTTATTTTTATTCGGGTGCGCAGGGAAGGTTTGGAGTTGGTAGGGACAGATTTTATACACGAGTCGGTGACGTTTTCACCGAGCCAGGGTTCGAGGCTAGTCCATGTATGTTTTAGAATTGTTAGGGGTCCAGTCTATAGTAGGGTCGGTGGAGTTTTGTTAGCACTGAGGCAGCTTGGAACGTTGGTACATACATGTTTGGGAATTGTTGGTAGCCGAGTTCATACTAGTGTCGGTGAAGGTTGGTTTTGAACTCGGAACATGTATGTTTTAGAATTGTTGGTAGCCGAGTTCATACTAGTGTCGGTGAAGGTTGGGTTTTGAACTCGGACCATGCATGTTTAGGAGTTGGATGCGGTAGAGTTTACACTAGGGACGGATGTGTTTTGGTTACACCGAGGGTGGTTTCAAAGTTCGTACATGCAGCATTGGAATTGTTAGGGGCCGTGTTCATACCAGGGTCGGTGAAGTTTTCACCGAGAGTGCTTTCGAACTCAGAACATGTATGTTTTGGAAACGGTAGGTGTAGAGTCCATACTAGGGTCGGTGAAGTTTTCACCGAGGCAGGTTACAAAGTTGGGACATGTATGTTTAGGAATTGTTGGCAGTCGAGTTCATACTAGGGTCGGGGAGGTTTGTTAACACTGAGGCAGGTTACAAAGTTGGTATATGCATGTTTAGGAATTGTTGGTAGCCGAGTTCATACTAGTGTCGGTGAAGGTTGGTTTTGAACTCGGAACATGTATGTTTTGGAATCGGTAGGTGTAGAGTTCATACTAGAGTCGGTGAAGTTTTCACCGAGGCAGGTTACAAAGTTGGGACATGCATGTTTAGGAATTGTTGGCAGTCGAGTTCATACTAGGGTCGGGGGTAGGTGTAGAGTCCATACTAGGGTCGGTGAAGTTTTCAGGTTACAAAATTGGTACATGCATGTTTAGGAATTGTTGGTAGCCGAGTTCATACTAGGGTCGGGGGAGTTTCAGAGTTGGTACATGCATGTTTAGGAATGGACAGGGGCTGTGTTCATACTAGGGTCGGTGAAATTTTCACCGAGGGTGGTTTCAAAGTTACTACATGCATGTTTTGGAAGTGATAGGGGCCGAGTCTATACTACTGTGGGATGGTTTTATTTTCACCGAGGCAGATTTCAAACGTGGACCATCCCTGTTTCGGAGTTGGTCGGGGTAGAGTTTACACTAGAGTGGGACGGTCTTTGTTTTCAACAAAATTGGTACATGGATGTTTGGTACAGGACTGTTTTGGAAATGGTGAGGCAAAGTTAAACTAGGGTCAGGGGAGTTTTCAACGAGGCTGGTTTCGAAATTCGGCCATGGATGTTTTGGAGTTGGATGGGAACGTTGTCACTTGTAACATTAGTTGAATACAGATACAAGTTTGTCTGTTACTTTGTCTGTCCAAGGGAATAGTGTGGGTAGTGGTATGGTGTGTTTATCTATCGGTTGTTTAGGGATGGGGTGAGAGCGGCGGACAAAGTTGTCGATGTAGGTAGGGCGCCTATGGTATTCATTACGGAGTGGTGTCTACAAGTTACATATCTCAGTCTGTTGAAGTAGTGTCTAGGAGTTGTGATATTAGTTGAATAAATATTTGTCTGTAGGATTGTCCTACAGCCTTTGCCTCTTTAATGGAATAGAATGGGTAGTGGTACGGTCTGTGTATCTATTGGTTGGTATTGAGGTTAGGGATGAGAGAAGGGGAAAGGGGTTGCGGACAAATGGAAGGGGAAGGGCGAATAGTGATAAAAATAACTCACCCAGCCCCTTAATCAATAAAAATTATTGATTTGTACTTTAGAATGATTAGATTGAATGATATGTATGCTAACGTCATATCATATTTAGTTTATACATCCTTATTTTGGTGAAATTTAAATGTAGACATTTTAAACTGTGTGTCATTTGACACGACGTACTATAACGTTGTTGCTTTTTAAAACTTGAAGTTTATAATCTTAAGCAAATTTACCACCACCACCACCACCACCACCACCACCACCCGCTTGGTAACATCTGTCGCCACACTTAACGGTAGCTTTGCGGTTAACTACTTAGCTCTTTCGATTAAACGCGCGGTGCAAATTTAAAAGTTATATTACAACCCTTTTCGGCGTCAGCGAATCGTCAATATATTAACGATCGTATTATATTACGTTTAACACTTCAAATTATTGGAACTAATTATAAAAGATTATTTCAAGATGTCTAATGAAGATTGGATACTTGTGGCCAGAGGTAACAATAAAGTGACGGAAATACGAACGATGAATCACACCGGATTTAAATTGGCGATTGTCAGTCAATTCATGAACAAAAACACTTTAAATCTTAGAGAGCTTATAGATGGGACCGATCTTAATTTTCCTACAAATTCTGGTGTTAGTATGAGTCGCGTCTGCTTTGAGCGCCTATTAAGTTTACAGGATGAAATTTTAAAAGCCTTTGATGAATTGGAAAAACGTTAATAAACAAATAAAATATAAGAAGACTTTTGTTCTAATTTTAGTGTGTGTGTGTGTGTGTGTGTGTGTATATACGTGTAGCATACGCGTACTAGAAAACCATCAAGGTAATGTCCGGTTGCTCAACCTAATTACACCACCAGCTGTCGCACAACAGCTGTTGGATAATGACCTAAGTGCTTCGCGGAGAGACACTTAGTGAACCCCATTAATCAATGACGGGTGTCAAAATTTAATTAGGCGGGCTATCAAGTTGATGATGGTCCAGTGGGTGTGACCAATATTAACTCTGGACGTGTACGGTCCCAGTCAAACGAAAAGCTTTGGTGTCGGATCGATAAGTAACAGGTGTGGTTAAATGGATGTTCTATTTTCGGTAACCGTTCGTTGTGTTGCTGAATGGTCCCTATACAAAGTCCACGCTAGTGTTAGTCTTTTATTTAAAACATACATACAAGCAAATAAACAAACCAACAAATTAAACAACAAAGAAAAGAAATATATTAAATAAACAAATAAACAAAGTAATTAAAATCAAATTACGTAACTAGTTAATAATAATTTAACTAATTATAAAATAAAATTAAAAATTTAAAAATTCAAAAAATTAAAATCCAATTACGTAACTACTCAATAAAAAATAATTAAAAAGTAAACAAATAATCAAATTACGTAACTCGTTAATAAAAATTACACAATATAAACAAAGTAATTAAATTAAACAACAAGTAAACAAACAAATTAAACAAAATAAAAATGCGATCAAAGTAATTAAATTACGTTTACCATACCCCCTGGTGGGATCGCTTCGCGAACCCACATAAATCATCATGACCTATCAAAATTTAATTAGATGTGATGGCCCGTGGGTGCGATCAATACATTCCCATTAAAAACCGGGGAGCGCGTGTCAAAAACAAAGGATCGCGGATCGCTAAGTAACAGATGTGATTAAATGAATGTTCTATGTTTGTAACGTTCGTTGTGGTGGAGAATTTAACCTGTTTTTTGTACACGGTCGTTGTATGGGAGAATTTAAAACATACATACAACCAAATAAACAAACCAACAAATTAAACAACAAAGAAAAGAAATATATCAAATAAATAAATTAAACAAAGTAATTAAAATCAAATTAATTAAAATGAATTTCAAACAAATAATCAAATTACGTAACTCGTTAATAAAAATTACACAATATAAACAAAGTAATTAAATTAAACAACAAGTAAACAAACTAATTAAACAATCAAAGTAATTAAATTACATAACTAGTCAATAAAAATTCAAACTAATTATAAAATAAAATTAAAATTACGTAACTAGATACAAAATAAATAAAAATCAAATTAATTAAACTTATTAAAAATAAAATAAAATTAAAAATAAACAAAATAAAAATAATTAAAAAGTAAACAAATAATCAAATTACGTAACTCGATAGTTCATGGACAGCTGTAATCTAATGAAAAAAGCCGAGAGCCGTGACTAATTACAGCACCAGCTGTTACCTAAGGGCTTCACGGAGCTGACAAATCGATCGGTTTTCGCTGACCTCGCTATAAGCGAATAGTTACCGATGTCGCTACACTTACGATGTGTGACCAATTTAATTAGGTGTGATGGTCAGTGGATGTGATCGATATTACACAGCTGTTGCATAATGACCTACGTACTTCGCGGAAAGCCACTTAATGTACGTCGTAAATTACCATAACCTGTCAACCGAGTGGGGGAAACTCGGTGAAGCATAACAAAAATTTAATTAGGTGGGACATCATGCTGTGATGGCCCATTGGGTGCGATCAATACATTCCCATTAAAAACACGCAGCCCGGAAAACTTCGCGGGCGGTCGATACGTAACAGGTGTTACGTGTCTGGTTAATGGATGTTATTCACAAAGTACACGCTAACGCACCCCTACCCTCAAACCCCATCATTACTCCCCCTCTCATCCACCAACACCCCTATCCGTTTACTATTAAACATACATACAATCAAATAAACAGTGTCTTTTATTTTAAATACCATACATCAAAGAAAAGAAATATATCAAATAAATAAATAAACAAAAGTAATTAAAATCAAATTACGTAACTAGTTAATAATAATTTAACTAATTATAAAATTAAATTAAATTAAAAATAAACAAAATAAAAATAATTAAAAAGTAAACAAATAATCAAATTACGTAACTCGTTAATAAAAATTACACAATATAAACAAAGTAATTAAATTAAACAACAAGTAAACAAACAAAATTAAAATAATTAAAATACAATCAAAGTAATTAAATTACGTAATTAAATTACGTAACTCGATAATAAAAATTAATTAAAAATTTAAAAATTCATTAAAACTCTTAAAAATAAACAAACAAAATACAAACAAAGTAATTAAAATCAATTAAATTTAAAATTAAAATCAAATCAATTAAATCAAACTAAAATTAATTAAAATTTAAAAAACAAAATAAAAATAATTAAAAAAAAAATTAAAATCAAATACAAAACAAAATAAATAAAAATCAAATTAATTAAAGTTATTAAAAATAAACAAACAAAACACAAACAAATTAAACAATTACGTAATAAAAACACATTAAAATTACGTAACTAGGTCAAAAAATTAATTAAAATTTTAAAAACTCATTAAACCTAATTAAAAACCCATTAAAATTACGTAACTAGGTCATGGAGTATTTTACTATATGTCTTTGCGCCACCCTAGGGAGTATTTTGTTATATGTCATTGTACCTCCCGACCCGAGTATTTTACTATATAACCTTTGCGCCACCCAAATACGACCCAAAAGTGACCTAATATACTACTTATATATATATATATATATATATATATATATATATATATATATATATATATATATATATATATATATATATATATATATATATGTTTGTATGTATATCAAATAACATTTTCTACCTGAACTGGTCAAAACTGCGGTTTTCAGTCATCAAAGCACGGCTGGCGATCAAAAGAATTTTCCTCACTGTCTCGTCACAGCTGACCTGAAGCTTGACCTTCATGACGTCATGAATCAGCACCAGCGACAATAGAGCACACACCGGCAGCACTTGAAGCAGGAAGAAAATATTTTAGATGTTGCTAAGTAACTTTTTTTTGTGTTCATAGCGACATACAATAAAAACAAACTCCAGACTTTAATTAACAGATGCCTACGTGGCATATTGAAGATCAGGTGGCCTGAAAAAGTTACCAATGTGGAGGTAAATTGGACAAGTCATTGTCGGCCAAAAAATACAAAAGCTCCAATGGGGATGAACATAGACACACATTGCGTAAAGACACTAGCAATATCACTAGACAGGCACTCGATTTGAATCCCCGATGAAAGAGGAAAGTAGATGGGCCAAAACAAATTTGGAAAAGATCAGTTGTCAGAAAGCAGCCGGAGCTTAAAGGAATCGCCAAAAAATACAGCCGGAGCTTAAAGGAATCGCCAAAAAAACAACCGGAGTTTATAGGAACAAGTTCGCCTTGCATGTTCGCTTTAGTATTACAGTTTTCATCATCGTCTTGTGATGAATGATGCAGATTTACAATAGAAATACTTATTTCTTATTTGTAGCCTGCTTTCATTCATTTAAGATGGGTTACTTTTACATAGAACTAATACAAAACGTCTAATTACAGTTTTATTTTATTTTTAAAACAACCTGAAAATGCAAATGCGTAATTAAAATATTTGAGATCCACTATTTCAGCAAATTATTGTAGCATTGGGAGAGTGATGGTGATGATGATGTTTCACATTTTTAAAAAAACTGGAGTGATCTCCCCTAAACTTTCTCGAATATTCTTATATAACACTACGGGGGGTGGCACCTCGGGATATAGACATTGATTTTTAAATGTTGTCTATATTGAATTGATCTTTATTGATTGAGATTTTAAAAATTTAAAGCTAATCTTGTCATGTTGGTCAACCAGTATTTGTGGTAACAACAACAAAAAAGTATTTGTATTAACACCAACCTGAGGTTGTTTTACTATTTTCCTTTATTCTACGTTAAGTGGACAATCCAGGGAAATAGTAGAGTAGGTTTACATAAGAAACACACTTGATATGCAGCTAAACCATGTATTTAAATAAACCGTTTGAAACGAGTATAAAATAAATTATATCATTAGCTTTTTATAATATAACTAGCGTACCCGACCCCCGCGCGTTGCCGCGGGGATAGAAGAAAGTCTGACGAAAAATATTAGAAGGATATCACCAATGCATTACCAATCATATGTTCTTAGACGCGTCACCTTGTTTTCTAAAACTGTGTTATTTAAATGTTAATAATGTCTGCGCTTGGATAATAATTATCGGGACACGTGTTTTCCTACACTACCGCATGAAAACCTTGAGTGTATATTAATCACTCACCGAAATAATTAGTTAGAACACACTTCGGTGACCACCCATATGTCAGGGACGTAGAGGGGCGCATTCAGGAGCCCCCCCCCCCCTCCCCCGATAACACTACCGCAGAGGCGCAGCGTAAGGCCCCTGGCTCCTTAAAACTAACATGCGCCATCGTGCTCATAGGATAACCCAGTGTGTAAACAATGATGCAGATTTCGTCATTCGCTAAAGTGACACAAATGAACAGGATTTTTTTCTTTAATACATACACAAATTATTTGACGTGTTTTCAACATCAGTGTGACTGATGCAATATGCTAGCGTTACTAATGGTCTATTAATAGATGCTCGGTCTCATTTTCGGCCTGGATCGTCTAATAATAGATGCTTATTGCATCATTCGCAAAGTGACGAAACTCTACAGTAGGTTCCTCATATTAAAACAGTTATTTTTTCATCTTTTGCTAGGTGACGAAACTGTACAGGATTTCCTCGCGTTACAAAGTTATTTTTAGAAGCCTGTTGTAGTTTTACCGCCGAATATAGTAGTAGCCTACCCCATGCAGGACGCTCGATTAACGGATGCCAAGTGCCAACTTAGTCGCTCTAAAACTCTGGGCGCCAAACCGTGTATTGACGAAAGTTGTACCCTATATGGCGCCGCCCGTAAGAAACTTTAGTTTTCTTTTTCGCAGAAATATTCTCGGGAGTATTCTCATCTACTCCCTAAAGTTTCATGGCACTCGGATGAACCGCATCCGAGTTTTATTTTTTATATACCGTGTATAGAGAAAAAATCGCCCCCCCCCCCGGTGGTGCGCCGCCCTTGCAATATTAAACAAAATTTTTTGCAGAACCCTACCATTGAGTGATCTGATCATCTCCCCAAAGTTTCATGGTACACGGATGAACGGTGTGAAAACTAAATTTTATAAACCGTATATAGAGAAAAATCGCAGCCGCCCGTGGCGCCGCCCTTGCGAAATTAATAAAGGTTTTTTTTACAGAACCCTTCCCTGAATTGTTCTAATCAACTCCCCCAAAGTCTCATGGCTATCGGATAACGGTGTCTCATTCAAAATCGACTTTTATTTTTATATACCATATATAAAGAAAAATCGCACCCTCCCGTGGCACCGCCCTTGCGAAATTAAAAATGTTTTTTTTTACAGAACCCTTCCCTAGAGTTTTATAATGAACTCCCCAAAGTCTCATGACTATTGGATGAACGATGTCAAACCAAAATCAACTTTTATTTTTATATACCGTATATAGAGAAAAAACAAATTGCGCCCTGCCGGGGCGCCACCCCGGCGAATTTGAAATTTTATTTTCGCAGAAACCTCCTCAGAAATATTCTTAACAACTTCCCAAAGTTTCATGCCTATCGGATGAACGGTGTCACTGCAATTCACTTTTATTATTTTTATATACCATATATAGAGGAAAATCGCACCCTCCCGTGGCGCCGCCCTTGCGAAATTAATTTTTTTTTTTACAGAACCCTTCCTTAGAGTGTTATTATGAACTCCCCAAAGTCTCATGGCTAGCAGATGAACGATGTCAAACCAAAATCAACTTTTTATTTTTATATACCGTATATAGAGAAAAACAAATCGCGCCCTGCCGGGGCGCCACCCATGCGAATTTGAAATTTTTTTTTCGCAGAAACCTCCCCAGGTATATTCTCAACAACTTCCCAAAGTGTCACGGAGATGTGATGAGAGGTGTAGTAATGCATAAAGGACAAACACACAGACACACATACATTGCTTTTTATATATATAGATTATTTGCAACCTTTAAAAGCACAAACAGGTCGATTAATCTCATAGACTGAGTGAGATAAATATTATCATCTGTTGTCCCTTGATTTCAAGTGATCCAAAATTTGGTTTATTTGTGTATAAGCATGTGAATATATGAGGATGGTTTCAATTCTTTAAATATTTAGCAGGTCATTGAGCTAAAGCTTTTCTACACATTTTAAAGCAAACTAATTATTCAGATATCCAAAAATTAGCAACAATGAACAGAATATTACCTTAAAACATATTATTAATTGTGTTTAATATAATAATTAAAACAATTATTTTCGTTTACATTGTATTATTACTATAGTTATAATGCAAAAAAATCAGTATATAGGTTGCTTCCCCTGGTCGCAATACATGTTTAAATGGGAAACAACTAACAAAAGAAAATATTCTCTTGTTTATCCATTCCGTACAGAGATTTGCCGTGAGAAATTGTCCGTCAACTAATTTTACGCCGCTATGAAATCTAAAATGGAGAATTTAAAGTGTCTTATTGATGTGTCTAGCAGTTAGGGCACATTATTCCTCTATCTTACAGTCTCCACCTCTCCCCCCTTCCTGCTACCCACAGGTAACGGTACACACCTGGACCTGAGTCCAGTGGTATCGTAACGCTGACTGGGCCTCGACCTCAGACTGCGGTCATGAGGGCGGAGCCTGAGTCATGTGACCTGTAGGGTAGGGACGCTACAGTCCGGTCACTCTACCTTCTCCCATCTTTGGAGGTACACGTTTTTTTTCTTTGGTGCTAAGGCACTAGCCAACATAACATACTAGGCATGCTGCCCAGCTTCGCTTAGGCTTTCGAAAACATTGAGAATTTGAATGCTTAATTAATTCGCCCGAAGGTCGGTCTACGACCTCAAGAGTTATGAAGAGGTTCCTTGGTGGACATTTTTTTTCGATTTATAGCTCATATAAGGTACCGGTCAGTCGAGGTCAGTTTTGACCCCCACATCGTAGACTTTTCGGCCAACCGGCCCCCGTGTTCTGTCGCACCAAGGCAAGATCATGCCAAATTTGAAGCGCCTGCGGCGCCGGGAAGTGCCCTATCGGACACCCGACAATCTAGATCTAGATCTAGATTCCTAAAAGAATTTTTTTTTTAAATTTAGCCCGAGCATAATAAAAAAGAATACATTAACCAAGTTGACTTGCTGTGTCTCGAACCCGCACCACCTGCGTGGTTTAATGTACACTAACATCTCCGCTATTTAGGCACCTTATAAAATACGGAGAATGAAACACGTATTTTAAAATCTTAACTTACGCGAATATGCCTATTCTTTCAAATTAATTTTTTATCCCAAATTAGCCAGTTCCAAACAAAGATTTTGTATAAAATAAATAAGTCTTGAAATAGTTTAGTCCTAATATAGACATTTATTTTTGGAATTGATTTTAGAGAAGTTAGAGTCTAAATCTAGATCTTAGCGTCTACGTCTATATCTAGATCTAGTTATTGCGTAGATTTAGATTTAGATTTAGTCTAGATCTAGAATCTCTAGATCTAGAATCCAAATACATAAAATAAATTTTATGAGTTTAGGCCGGAAAAATTGTATTGTATACATTTCATAGTGTACGTAGATCTAAATCAAATTTGAATGAAATAGTTCATTTCTTTTCATTCTTAACACGGCAGATGACGTCATTAGTTAATGTATAAGCAATAGTGACGTCACAGTTTTATGCGTTCTTTTTCACATATATTAATGCTTTTCCGGTTGCATAAATAATACTGTTTCTCTACATTCGAATACGCCTTTAATTTTTATTTTTCTTCTTTAAGTAAAATTGTGGTTATACATTTAAAACATCTAACATATTATTTTCAACAAAAGTCCGTAAAAAGTTCTCCATATACCGCTGCCGATTCTGACGTGATGTCCGGCGAAAATTTTTTGCGGACAGAGAAAGAGAGAGAGAGAGAGAAGAGCGCACATGGCCTTTTATAAATTAGGATTATACTTTATTTGGTGCTACGGCACTTGTTCTCCTCGGAGAAATTAAACGTACGTTTGGCAACGTGTGTAGAGGATTGTGTGGCTTCATTGGAAGGTAATTAACACTTACTTTTATTAGCTGTACTGTTATAATATTAATTAATAAGTATGGAATGAATATAAAACAATGTATGAGTGAAAAGCATATTTTCTAGTAATGTTTATTGTAGGCCCTATGTCAGGCTAACGTAAATGTAATATTATCTTTGTTACAATAATAAAATTGTATGTCTGAAGTCTGAATGAATGTTTATAGCACCCAGATGTTAGGAACTTTGTCACATGTATTTTACAGCCGGCCAGCTTGGCGCTGAAACTTAGACAGTACAGAGGTCTGTGTGAGCAAGTGTGACCATGCCGCCCTGAAGACCAGTCGCCCATTCCAGGCTAATCTAAGTTGTATCATTACTCCAATGCCAATAATTCATGTATTAAAAGTTAAACGATTGTGAAACTGAGTTAATTACTTAGTCATACTTTTAAACCTTTTTCACTGAGCCAAATATCGGTAGTCAGTCAATAATAATAGCATAACATTAATAACGCACAATATTAATTATTAAGGGACCTCTTGTCCAACGAGACAAACCATTTTGTCTTCATGTTTGTTGATAAAGACATGGATGAAGTGTGGCTTCTATGCAACTGAGTTCTTGGGTTTTACGATAATGATGTAGGAAATTTCATCCGTAGATTTTAAAATGTTTCAATCTGTGACTGGCTCACAAAGTTCTGTGAGAGCGTCCTCTAACAGCTCAATGATTGTATCAACGTACTTCTGCGAGTTTTGTTTTTTCTTTAAGTTTTTACTAGCTGTTATGTTTCACTTAAATGTTTAGCAAACTTTGCGTTCTTTTTTAGTTCTCAGTTATTACTTTCTCGTATATACGAAGTATAGAGAAAGTCTTGTAATCGTGCAAAAAAAATCGAGATTTTTACAAATCTCGACGTTTTACATCTCACTGATACGGAAAAACATAATTTTGCAATCTTGTCCGTATGTCTGTGTGTCTGTCTGTGTGTCTGTCTGTCTGTGTGTGTGTAAACACGATAACTTGAGTACCGTTACAGCTAGGTTGATGAAATTTCATATATAAGTATTTTATCAAAATCGTAGATCCGTATCAACTTTTGAGCGATTTCCGATAACCGAAAGTGGTACTTTTCCTGCTTTGAAATTTTCAAAAGCCTATAACTTGAGTACTATGTCAGATAGATAAACGAAATTACACACGTAAGTAAAAGATCTAATTCTCTACCTTCTGTTAAATTTTGAGTCCTTTCCGTTGACCGGAAGTAGTAATTTACGCTACTTCCGATTTCTCAAAAAAACTAATGTATATTTTTAAAGTACTAATAATATTGCGCACTATTATGCACTTTTTTATTTAGTGTTCACTTGGTGTGCAATTCTTTTGTCTACGAGATTTTATTCTATTTTTAAAACTTTAAGTATTTAAAATGGATTAAAAATCATGTCTATAGCCCGAGTTCCCATCCCCTGTTATTTTACATAAAAATATTCGAGAAAGTTTAGGGGAGATCACTCCCGGTTTATTCTGAATGTGACAAAAGCTGTTATGAGCAATTATTTTTCTTATATATTTTTTTACCTAGTCATCTGTGATGGTCAAAGTGTTAACCCGCCATCTTGCCTTAGTCTATTTCCCCACCAGTTACCTCATTATTATTCCGTCTCCCCCTTCACTTTATGTATGTTATTTAAGCACACATGTTACTGGTCATCTGACTTAGTGGCCAATCATGACATTGATTTGACCAACACGTGGACACCTAACACACTGTCCAGTCTGGATAGAGGCACGTGATACACATAGTACAGGTGTGTGTTAAAAGTGGGGGGGGGGGGGGAGAAAACCTGAATCGCTTTTACTCTTTTCTTACGGGCTTTCGCACACGGAGCGTAGGGCCATCACCGTGTATGATAGATCAGCGTCCGAGTAAATTTAAGTCTATCTCAATGTCTTGTTCATTGATCACTTTGATTTACTGAGTTTTAAATTCCGTGTTTCACACTGTTGTCAATCATTGACCGCGTACAAATGTTACTTCAACTGTTGTGTTACTAATGATGTCTATATTAAATTGACCTTTATAGCTTGACATTTTTTAATTAAAGCTAAACTTGGCCGTGTCGGCCATGTTGGTCTAGCAGTTTCTGGGGCAAAACAAAATAAAGCGGGAGTGATCTCCTTTAAACTTTCTCGTATTTTCTTAAGTAACATTAAGATTTCGGAAGTGCAATCGGGCTATAGAAAATCAGTGACAAAACCCTTGTTTTTTTAACTTAATGCGAGTATGATATTAAATTATCAAATATAATAATAAAAGTATCAAATTATGAAGTTTTTTTAAGAGAACGAATATAGGCCTACATAAGCATAATTTCGTCAACCGATTTTAAACGGTACTTAAGATATGGTACCTGTTCCGCTTACCGGAAATCGTTCCGAAATTTAGAGAAAACTACGAATTTGCTATAATAATTATACATGAAATTTTATCAAGCTAACTGAAATGGATAGGATTGCAAAACAACGTTTTTCGGCCTCCGGATGGTCCAAAAAGTCCAAATTTTTCCAAATCTCGATTTAGAAGTTTTCGCAAGATTGTAATTCATCCTTTATACTGCGTATACGTTAAAGTAGGGTGTGAAAGACGGTATAAACTGTTAAAATTTTATTAAATGTGTTTGCTCAATTAAAATACTTTCTCCATACTCTGTATACGAGAAGGTACAATGGTACTTGTATTACCACCCACCTAGTGGATTCTCCATTAAATGGAGAACGGAGGAGAATACTAAAATAATTTACATAAGAAACAAGCAAGGTTAGCCGTTGAACCATTAACAAAAACATTTTTAACAAGTCTTAAATAAATCATGGTATTAAATTATGCTAATAAAATAATTGTTTGCTAACTACGAGTGCAGCTACTTGTCACTTAAGATCAACAACAGATATTTTACATTTAGATGTTGTCCCTTGTTTTCAAGGGATCCAAAATTAAATTTATCGGGCAACTATAGAAATGCTTTTAAATTGAGGTTTACCTACTTTTACAATTCACCAAGTCTTTGAGCTAAAGCTTTTCTATATATTTTAGAGTCAAATAATTATTTTAAAATCCAATAATATTTAAGAACTGACAAATTTTTCATATCAATATATAAATACTTGTGTTTAATAGTGAAGATTTAACAATCAATTTGGTTTTTTTTTGTATTACTTTGTCCTTCTTTAGCTAAAAAAAAATATTGTTTTTTTCCCCTGGTTTAAAAGATTTTTCAAATGGGAAGCAACTACTACAAATAAATAACTAATGTTAATCGATTAAATTTTTAAACAATACAATATATTTAATGCTAATATTTATTAAACATAATTTGTGAATTAGGCACTACTAATGCTGCGACTGAAAATATTTAACTTTAAGACACTATCAGTAGCTCGTGAAGGACGATTATCCTAACTCGCACATCCCCACCCCCCACCCGTGAAAGCCGTCCGTGACGACAGTTTACAGACGACAATGAAAAAATCAAGCAGAACTTTTTATTACCTCCTCTTGGTTTCAAATCGTTTAAAAACTAAATTATCTGCCTCTAATAGCCGTCACTAACTCGACTCAGATCTATGGTTGTTAACATTCGGCGTGAACCACAGCTCACCAGACTGGTAGGGGTGGGGGTGGTAGCGATATGGTCTGTTGAGCATGCCTGGAGAGCGAGGGAGGGGGCAGAACGGCGTGCGTATACGTGGTGGTGTGCCGCACAGAGGTGTAGCGATGGGGGTGCAGGGGAGGACCTTAGGGGGCGCCAAAATGGGTTGGAAAAGTAATCGAAAGTTTGAGGGGGAGAGGTGCAAATCGAAAGTTTGAGGGGGGGTGCAAAACGAAAGTTTGGAGGGGGGGGGTGGTGCAAATCAAAAGTTTGAGGAGGTGCAAATTGAAAGTTTGTCCCCGGGCGCCGGGAAGGGTCGCTAAGCCTCTGGTGCCGCATGGTTGGTTGACGTAGAGAATTATCTATATATATAATTCTCTTCTTCGAGCCGTTAGAAAACAAGCTTCTATATATATAATTCTCTTCTTCGAGCCGTTACAAAACAAGCTGCAAACGCTCTCCCTACCTCCCCACCCCTACATGGTTTTAGTGAGCTGTGTTCACTCTAAATGTTTACAAGCAGAGCCAACGATTTTAAACGTAGGGGGGGGGGGAGGAGGGGGGGGGGAGGGAAGGAAGGGGGGGGGGGTTTATGGTCCTTAACGAGCTACTTATAGTGTTTTAAAGAAATATTTTCAGTGTCAGCGTTGGTACTGTCGAATTCACAAATTATGAATTATTGAAAATTAGAAACAACTAAATAGCGGCGTATGTTATGCCGCGGGCCGGCTCGTATATATAAATAGATATGTTAGTTTAAAAGTGAAAAACTACCAAAAAAAAAGAGTTTGATTTCCAAGCTCAAATATTCTTTTTTAATGGATTAATTTTCGTTCTTTTTTTCAAAGCAATGTCTACGAATTTGAAATTTTCGGGGGGAGGGGGGTGGACTAAAAATAAAATTACCGGGGGGGGGGGGGGTGCGGATACTTTTAACAGTATATATTTTCTATATGAATTCCATTTTGTTCGGCGGGGCGGCAGACTTTCTTTGGGGGTAAAGGGGGGGTTGGGGTGGGGTCCCTCACCCCCCCCCCCCACCCGATTTGATGCCTGGAAGAAACTCTGTGTGCGAGGTTGCGACTACATTATAAAATTAGTCGGGTGTGACGAATCAGGTGCTAAAGCAGCTCTACATATGACTTACTTGTTTGCGTATCAACGTGAACACATGACTGCAGAAGCTGGATTATCCGCCCGTCACGCAAGGACTTGGGCTGGTCCCACAACTTGGCCGTGTTGTAGAGGACACGGACATTTGTGTAGAGCTCCTGCAGGACATAGTCCGTCACTGCCGGCGTTGAAGTCTTTAAAAAAAGTAATTACACTGGATAAAAATATTAGAACTTTTAAAACTCCATTAAAAAAAAATGTTTTAAATTATAATTTATGAAAACGATCAACAAAGCCATTCGGAAGACAGGTATTAAAACTCTCACTCACAAAATGTTTAGATCCGAAAAAGCTCTACATTATTTGTTCGTTTACCCTACCCCTTCCATTACTCTTCTTGCCTTGTTAGGTGCTCAGTATTTCACTGGTGATTCCCCCTTACTAATTCTAGTACAATACAAACTTGTATTAAACGATACACCATTTTAACTTGTTTGTCTTTAGATCATTTTCAGAATACACAAATTAACCAGCTGTTAAGAGCTCCATACACTTAGAAAAATATGATAAAGCGCTTCCTCCAGTTCATGCGTATGGTTGAAATAAAATGTATTGGTTTTTTTTTTAAATTTAGTTTGTGGTTTGAAAATATATAGCATAGTAGCTTTTTTTTAAATATTTGAATACAAAAATTAAGAGGTTTAGATTAAGAGTAATTAAATTTGGTAATCGTACATTTCTGAATCTGCTGTGATAGTTAAGTTTTTTTTTTAATTAATTGACCCTATTAAAGCTAATCAGCATCTTACCGGAGAAACTCCAACTTGTATCAAATATTCAGAATCCTCGCGAATTCCGCTTAACAGTTCCGAAGGGGCCACCCGTGTCGCGAAATAGATACTCCAGGTTGAGTACCTCAAAGAAATCTCTCTCAGGTAATGCACAACCTGCTCACACTCGCCTTCCGCCAACTGCTCACCACGACTGGTATTTGCATGCTTCATAAATAGACGGGATACCTCCAGGAATTTAATTTTACACAGGAAATCCCCGATAAGTCTGAGATCTTCATTGGACTCGTAGATGGCGTCGAAATCCCGAATCTGCTTCAGACTGACGTGGAACTGTTGCAGGCATTTCACTAGAACCGCTGCCATTTCCATGGCCGATGTGAGGCCGATGTTAGACTGGAGGATCATGTACGCGGATTGAAGTTCTGTTTGTCTAAGGTTCAAATCTTTTAGAGACTTCATCACGCCATCCGTTTCTTGTTTAACCTCTGGGGGTAAGGAATTGAAAGTAGGAAAAGCTACAAAAGTATCCGTATCAACATTATTGAAGTCAGTGACAAAAACAACCCACAAAGAAATAACAGAAACAATATAAACTTTTAACCAGTGTCGACTACCAAAGAATCGCCAACTATAATTTGAAACACATTGGTGGTTGCTATCAAATTAACAAAAAAAAAAGTATCCGCAGTAAAGGATCTTAATTCAAAGAAAATAAAATAAAAGCGATTCAAAATTGTTTACAAAAGGTTTACAGCAATCATATCAATACTTTTTAAAATGGACTGAATAAAACCGAGTACCATACATCAAGAAAGATTGCAGATTTATTCTTTTACGTAAAAAAACGACTATATTATATATATATATATAAATATATATATATATATATATATATATATATATATATATATATATATATATATATATATATATATATATATATATATATCGTTTATTTCTATAAATATTTAACATCATTGGATTGATTACTTTTTAAAAGCGTAACAACAACAAGCACCTAAATTATTATCCTACCTTCATTAATAAGCCAGAAAATATCCGCCACTAATTTTTGTGTTGAGTATTTTGATAGATTGGTTTTCATTTCTCTATCTGCCTGTATACAGATTTTAGAAAAAGTAATAGTTTGAAGAATCACTGTGACATGTTATAACTTAAGTTTAATAAAAACATTACTGGACCTACTCATGTTATATAACACAAATACATGGAATATTTTATATATCCACAGATTTGCGATATTTATAGTTATATAGATACCACTTTACAGTCCTCATTTCCATTTATAACATTTCAATATAAATTTTAAGCTTCAAATAGATTTATTTCACAACTGTATATTTCGATATAAAAGTCGTTTGAACGTTAGTTCTCTGTTGTTTCTCTTTTACATTAAATTCTCTAATTACTAATTAACCTACCTCGATTAGCCTGCTTGAATTAAATCATTAACCTGCCTGGATTGACCTATAAATCTTCCATGAATTGAACAGTTAACCTACCGGGATTGACCTATTAACCCACCTGCATTGAATCATTAACCTACCTGGATTGACCTATTAACCTACCTGGATTGACCTATTAACCCACCTGAATTGACCTATTAATCTACCTGGATTGACCTATTATCCTACGTGGATTGACCTATTAACCTACCTGGATTGACCTATTAACCTACCTATAATGAATCATTAATCTAACTGGATTAACCTTTTAACCTACGTGGATTGGCTCGTTAACCCACCTGGATTGACCTATTAGCCTACCTGGATAGACCTATTAACCTACGTGGATTAAATCACTAACCTACCCGGATTGTCTCATTAACCTACTTTGAATCACTAACCTATCTGGATTAACCTATTAACCTTCCTAGATTGATCCACCAACCCACCTGGATTGACCTACTAACCCACCTAATTCACCTATTAACTCACCTAATTGACCTTTTAACCCACCTAATTGACCCACTAACCCACCTAATTGACCTATTAACCTACCTGGATTGACCTATTAGCCTACCTGGATTGAATCATTAACCCACCTAATTGACCTATAAACCTATCTGGACAGAATCATTAACCTACATGGATTGACCCACTAACCCACCTAATTGACCTATTGACCTACCTGTATGAGCGAGTTTCCCCTTTCATCAAAACACAGCTCCCAGACCAGCAGTAAAGTTTCATACACTATCGTCTGCTGGTCGCGTGTGCTCAAGACGCTGTTGATGATAGAGTGAACGCCCTTGTCGACCAGCGCCCTCTTTAGGGCGGCCTCGCTGCTGAGCTCCCTCAACCCCACCATCAGCTCTAGCAGACTGGGTTAATTAATTAATTGGTTAATTAGTAATTACACCATCAGCTCTAGCAGACTGGGTTAATTAATTAATTGGATAATTAGTAATTACACCATCAGCTCTAGCAGGCTGGGTTAATTAATTAATTCGTTAATTAGTAATTACACCATCAGCTCGAACAGACTGGGTTAATTAATTAATTCGTTAATTAGTAATTACACCATCAGCTCCAGCAGACTGGGTTAATTAATTAATTCGTTAATTAGTAATTACACCATCAGCTCGAACAGACTGGGTTAATTAATTAATTCGTTAATTAGTAATTACACCATCAGCTCTAGCAGACTGGGTTAATTAATTAATTCGTTAATTAGTAATTACACCATCAGCTCTAGCAGACTGGGTTAATTAATTAATTCGTTAATTAGTAATTACACCATCAGCTCGAACAGACTGGGTTAATTAATTAATTCGTTAATTAGTAATTGCATCATCAGCTCCAGCAGGCTGGGTTAATTAATTAATTCGTTAATTAGTAATTACACCATCAGCTCCAGCAGACTGGGTTAATTAATTAATTGGTTAATTAGTAATTACATCATCAGCTCTAGCAGACTGGGTTAATTAATTAATTCGTTAATTAGTAATTACACCATCAGCTCGAACAGACTGGGTTAATTAATTAATTCGTTAATTAGTAATTACACCATCAGCTCGAGCAGACTGGGTTAATTAAATTAATTGGTTAAATAGTAATTACACTATAAGCTCAAGCAGACTGTGTTAATTAACAAATTAATTAGTAATTACACTATCAGCTCTAGCAGACTGGGTTAGTTAAATTAATTCGTTAATTAGTAATTGCATCATCAGCTCTAGCAGACTGGGTTAATTAAATTAATTCGTTAATTAGTAATTGCATCATCAGCTCTAGCAGACTGGGTTAATTAAATTAATTCGTTAATTAGTAATTGCATCATCAGCTCTAGCAGACTGGGTTAATTAAATTAATTGGTTAATTAGTAATTGCATCATCAGCTCTAGCAGACTGGGTTAATTAAATTAATTCGTTAATTAGTAATTGCATCATCAGCTCTAGCAGACTGGGTTAATTAAATTAATTGGTTGATTAGTAATTGCATCATCACCTCTAGCAGACTGGGTTAATTAAATTAATTGGTTAATTAGTAATTGCATCATCAGCTCTAGCAGACTGGGTTAATTCAATTAATTCGTTAATTAGTAATTGCATCATCAGCTCTAGCAGACTGGGTTAATTAAATTAATTCGTTAATTAGTAATTGCATCATCAGGTCTAGCAGACTGGGTTAATTAAATTAATTCGTTAATTAGTAATTACACTATAAGCTCAATCAGACTGTGTTAATTAACAAATCAATTAGTAATTACACTATCAGCTCTAGCAGACTGTGGTCATTAATTAATTACCTATTACACCATTTGTTCCAGTAGACGATGTTAATTAATTAATTAATTAGTAATTACACAATCAGATATAGCCCACCTAATTGAGCTCTCCACGGAGAGAAGCCTAAAACAAACACTGCCTTTGCAGTATGCATAAGGCACCTCAAATGTTTGTAATTTATTAAAATGTGTATTAGCCAATTTATTACCTAAACTGTCTATTGCCGATCCAGTGTTTTAATGATGCCTTGACCTCAGTCAACAAGGGGTCAAGGTTCAAATATTTGGTGACCTCGGGGTGTGAGTTCAGTCTCGAACATGTCAAGATGGCCGACACAGAATTCACTAAGCGTAAAAAAAAAATGTAAATAGGTTTAAATTTAAAACTGATAAATAAAAATAATTGATGCTGTTTTGATAAAATAATAAAGACAATTTTCAATTATTTCTGATTACAGATCGCTAACACTTGGTATTATTTTTAAAAATACGATGTTTTAGAAAATAAATAACGAGTAGCGCTTTCATTTTTAAATTGTCATGATTTTTTTTAAAGAATAAAATAATTAAATACTTTAAACAATTAGACCCAAGCGCACTTTTACTAGAAGTCAGAATCAGATTTGCAATATAAATCAAAGTAAGAAATTTCAAAGGAAAAATTGAAGTTTTTGAAATACTTCCCGTTTGTTTAAAATTCATTGATAATTCTATCTGTTTACTATCGACATTAATATTATTCCATTAAACTTAGGCAAACATGTTACAGGTGTGTAAGCAAGTGCGTTGAAAACAGCTTACTACAACTCTGTTTAAACATCTACGTTTATTAATTAGTTTATATCAGAGGCGTAGCGACCTTTTCCGGCGCCCGGGGACAAACTTTCAATTTGCCGCTCCCCCATATATTTTTTTATATTTATAATGCAAAACTGCAGCTAAAATGAGCTTTTAATTTTTTTTTAAAACACAGTTTGGCGCCCATTAGGGTTGACGCCTGGGGACACATGTACCCCCCCCCCCCTGCCAACCCCCCCTTCCACTTCGCTACGCCTCTGGTTAACATCTTTAACATGCCTGTTTTGAGCTTCAGTTTGAAAAACCGTTTCAGCAGCCGAATCATCTTTCCTTCACTGAACATCTTTTGTCGTTTTTCTAACCTGACAACAGCCAAGATGAGGTCCAACGCTGGAACAAGGCGAGACTGGAGGTTCTGTAAAAATTAAAGGAACACATTGGTAATGTGTGTTAGGGGAACAGGGCATTACCCCCCCCCCGTCAATTTCCACCTGAGTAATTACCCCCCCCCCCACCCTTGTCAATTACCCCCCCCCCCCTGTCAATTACCCCCAGCCCAGCCGGACATTACCCCCCCCCCCCGGACATTGTTAGGGTTAGGGTTAGGGTTAGAGTTAGGGCAATAGCTTTGGCTGGGGTTAGGGTTAGGCTTAAACCAATGCCTAGCGTTGGTTTTGGTTTTGTGTTAAGTTTTAGGCTGAGGTGGATGCTTAGGTTTTGGTCTTTTTCTTAAGGTTAGTACTAAGGTAATATATGTATAGAATGCTAGTTAAAGTTAGGATTCTAAATGTGAGGGGGGGGGGGGTAATTGACAGGAGGTAATTGCTCCGGGGGGGGGGGGGGGGTTAATACGTGGAAGGGGAATGTCCGGGTTGTAATTTCAGGGGCGGTGACTTAGGGTGTCAACCCAATCTCCTCCAAGAATTTAGCAATTTGGTTTCATGTCCGACTTTTCCCACTATTAAATTTGTTATTACGACTAGATTTAGTATTAATTAAAAGTGTATTTTACTATTTTGGTGGCACCCCCCCCCCCCCCTAAATTGTGTCCCCCGGTGCAGACCGCATCCAACCCCATTCGCTACCAACCATATTTATTTGTGCATTTCAAATTAAGTAAATTATTTTGTAATAGGGCTTATATTTTCCCATAGATTCAACGTGTGAATTTATTTTTATTGATGAATGCTCCACTTTTAAGGAAATACCTTAATCCATTTGTTGGCTAGTGAAGAAGGAAATATGCTAGTCCACATGTTAACTAGTAAAGGAGATATACTAAATTTTTGTCTCAGCTGAACAAAGTATGGCTGTGTCATAGATTGTATGATGAAAGCTTATCATACATTTAACACAATTGGTTTTGTATAAAATAAATTTTTATCACATAATATGTCTATGCATATTTCCCAAGATTTTCTTTGCATTTCAAATGATGTTTCTATTTGTTATTTTGTATGTGAGCTTGAGACCCTAAGTTACAAATTACAATCATGCAGTAATCAATTAAAAGTTTAATTAGTAAACAAACTTGACCAATACAAAATTTATATTGAGAATTAAACTATGAAATATTACAAAAAAAAAAAAAAATGTTCTTGAATATGAATCGTACACATATAAATACGTATGTACAGAAGGAGATGTAAAACGTAATATTAAAATGAGTCTATCGAGGACTAAGTCAGTCATTTAAATAAAATCGCAGAAATTATTTTTGAAAAATAGCTTTCCCTTTTACTTAAAAAACAATCTACAAATTGATAAAATTTTGAAAACAGATCAATTACATTAGCAATCTTTATATTAAGAAACTAAACAATCTAGACCTAGGGCAGTGGTTCTTAACCTTTTTGGAGGTATCGACCGAATCCCATCATTTTCACAAAAAAAGTGCACAAGGGCATTTCTGTGTTGTTTTTTTAAATCGAGCATTTATAGACATTAACAAAGAATAAACACGTGTACATTATAGCCCAGGGGTCTCCAAACTTTTCAGCCCGAGGGCCGCATTAACTATCAAATATCAGTTCGGGGGCCAGAGTTTCTTTAAGGCATCTCTTCAGGGTCGTGGCGCCCCTCCCCGAAGAACGTCTACCGCCCCTCCCCCCCACCCCCATCGAAATATAATTTATATAGAAATATATACAAAGTTCAAGTGTCCACCCCCCCCCACCCCCCACCGGAGGTTCACGTTTGCTCACAAATTGTTCTACACGTAATTTATTCTTGAAAATGTTTGTTCACACAGGTATGTTGTTCGAAAATTTGAAAGGGTACTTTGATGCAAAAGTTTTAATGTTAGGAAAGTCTTCCTTGTGCAAAAACGTATGAAAACCCATCTGCCCTTCTTTGAACGTGTCTCTATGGAAGTCATTTTCTTGCAATTCAATGACCTCCAGCTGCAGATCATCTTTGCAACTGGCCACATTTGCTTCAAATGGGCTTTGAAACGGTCTCCAAGTCAGAAAACCGCTACTGAAACTGCAGCTGAAGGTCTTTAATGATCTCTTATGTAAATGACGTGGGGAACTCAGTGATTGCTTCAGTCGTAAAGACCTTGCACTGCTGAAAGTGTGTCAAGTTGTTAGCCTGTACTTGTTCGAAAAACATGAAAAGTTTGTATCTAAAGGCCTTTATGTGGGTGTATAGTTCAGAAACTAGATTTCACTTTCTTGCCGTTTTAGGTTCAGAAAACTTTATTGACTAGTTATGTCTGCAGCAGAGGCTAATTTCTATACCCACTCTTCATCAGACAATAATTGCTGTGACTTGCCTTTGCTACCAGGAAGTCACCTATTTCTTTTCTTAGATACTCTTCTCAGAATTTTCTCGCAAAATTAGCAATCTTACTGATGTAAATTATGGTAAATCTTGCGATTTTGTGTTTGTCTCTGAACTATCTATGGTTAGATATCCTCTCCGGTAACAGTGCCATACATTATTTGTAGGGAAGCCAGCGTTTGTGTTATGTTCAGGTCTTCACCCACACCTCTAATGAACAGACGAAATTGAGAGGTGGAACAGCTGCCAAGCGACTCATCCATTGCAATTGAAAAAAAGGCTGAATTTCCTTGAATTTTTCGCTATTAGAGTCACTATGTTTTCACCAATGTCTGTAACACGGCGAGAAATTGTATTTGCGCCCAAAGCTACATTTTCAAATAGTTTTGAATTTTCTGTGCAAAGCTCCTCAGCCACCTCCAACAAACATTTTTTCAGTGGACAAAAAGATCTTCGCGGGCCGGATAAAATGACCTCGCGGACCGCATCCGGCCCGCGGGCCGTAGTTTGGAGACCCCTGTTATAGCCTAATAAAACATAACTCCACAAAACATTAAAAATGAGTTATAGTATAATTAGTTTGAAATCGTGCATTTTTACTTTCTCGTATATACGAAGTATAGAGAAATTCTTGTAATCGTGCAAAAAAAAAATCGAGATTTTTACAAATCTCGACGTTTTACATCTCACTGATACGGAAAAACATAATTTTGCAATCTTGTCCGTATGTCTGTGTGTCTGTGTGTCTGTGTGTGTGTGTGTGTGTGTGTGTGTGTGTGTGTGTGTGTGTGTAAACACGATTACTTGAGCACCGTTACAGCTAGGTTGCTGAAATTTCATATATAAGTATTTTATCAAAATCGTAGATCCGTATCAACTTTTGAGCGATTTCCGATAACCGAAAGTGGTACTTTTTCTACTTTGAATTTTTCAAAAGCCTATAAGTTGAGTACTATTTCAGATAGATAAATGAAATTTCACATGTAAGTAAAACATCTAATTCTCTACCTTCTGTTAAATTTTGAGTAATTTCCGTTGACCGGAAGTAGTAATTTACGCTACTTCCGATTTCTCAAAAAACTAATGTAAATTTTAAAAGTATTAATAATATTGAGCACTATTATGCGCTTTTTTATTTGGCGTTCACTTGGTGTGCAATTAATTTGTCTACGAAATTTTATTCTATTTTAAAAACTTTAAGTATTTAAAATGGATTAAAAATCATGTCTATAGCCCGAGTTCCCATCCCCTGTTATTTTATATAAGAGTATTCGAGAAAGTTTTGGGGAGATCACTCCCGGTTTATTTAATATGCGCAGTTTTTTGTTGTGCTCTTTTCCGATTACGCATTTTTCTAGGCATCGTATAATTAAACCATCTTCAATGAATGAAAGTACGTGTCGGATAGAAGTATTGCTATTACAAATCTGCATCAGTCCTCAAAATCCGGCGATTAAAACTCAAATACTAAAGCGAGCATGGCACGGCAAACTGACGCTGTAAATTACATGTCTGAGGCAGAGTTTCTTCCAGGCATCTCTTCCCCCGAAGAAAGTCTCCCTCCCCCCTCGTACGAAATGGAATTTATAAAGGAAAAAAATTTCAAGTGCCCCCCCCCCCCGGGAGAAAAAAGTCTGGAAGAAACACTGGTCTGAGGCACACACAAAAATGTAACCAAAAAAAAAATACTAAATACTTGCGATTCTTCCCCTTTGTTGCCTTTTCTCTTTTTCTTGCAGATCTTCAATGTCTTGCTCAAGTCATACAACAACTCACCGAACGCCCCACAGGCGACTAGTTTCTCACAAAATGGTGGACAATTCAGGGACAATTTCCCCCAGGATTTTCTTATCTCTTCCAAGACACAAACTTTACTTTCCGACACCGCGTGTTCTTCGCCTACCTCCGAGTAGTGCTTCACTCCCAGTTCTACTAGAATGTTCTGGTGAATTTTAAAACTAATTTCCGCGAAATTTATAAGCTTAGGCTGAAGCTGACCGAGTACGAAAAATTGGCCAATGGCGTCGTTGAGGTGACGTAATTTTTGGAGACACTCCTCGCCTGTGTTGTGTTGTGAAAAATCCGTTAGGACATCAGACAATGCTGCAGATAGAGCGTCTGACTTGTACATCTCCCACGTTGTTACTGTCAATAATTGTGAAATTATAAATTTTATTTTTAAAATATAAGAAATTGAATATATAATCTTACAGTTAAATTACAAGTTCTTGTTATAAGGTGGGACGGAGAGGTCTAGCGGTAGTGAGCTGAACTGCTAACCCGTAAGTCTCGAGTTCGAATCCGGGTTCAAGTCAGTAGACCGTCCCTGAGTCCACCCAACTCTGATGGGTACCTAACTCACGTTAGGGAAAGTAAAGGCGGCTGGGCATAGTGCTGACCACACTATCTCTTCATATGCCGAGGTCACAGAAACAAGAGAACTCTACTTCACTTGCCCTATGCACCGTCAGGTTTGAAAAAAAGAACTTTTTTTTACTTTTTCTTGTTATAAAAACCAATAAAATTGAATTGAGTTATAAACTGTAATCTATGCTGTAAAAATTATAAAAGTACATCATGCAGATACAATTTCGTAAACACGTGTAGCTTGTTTCTAAAAACGTTTGTAAAATCAAGCATTCCTTACAAGAATGATTTATTCTACCCAGGAAATCAGGAACTGATTCCATCGGCCAGAAAATATATAGGGTAGAGGGTCGTCTTAAAAAGGCGTCACACGTTTAAGGGGGGGGGTCATTAACAATATGGTAAAATCAGGTACTGATTCCATAGGGCAGTTGAAATAAATTGAGCAATGTGTCGTCTTTAAATGGCGTCACACGTGTGTGTAGGGGGGGGGGGGGGGGGCTTTCATTAACGATATGGTAAAATCCTCAAAAAAATCGTAACGTAATTTTTGAAGATTTTCAAGAAGTTGACAGGGAAAAAAATTGGTTACGTAAGTGGTGTAAAATTATATAAAGTGGGATGGGGGAAGATGGTACAAAACAGCGCAAATGAGTTTTATAAAAAATGGAAGAAAGAACAAAGTAGGTATACTCTTTCGAACATGGCGGCCCATTGGGCAGGCAGATAAAGTGTGTAAAATCACAAGAATATTGTGGTCAACACTATGTCAAGCTGTCTTTTCTTTTCCTAACGTGAGTCAGGTACTCAGAAACCAGTAACCGACTTATAGATTCTTAGGTTAACAATTGTGCCCTCCAGTGGCGTAGGCAGGGGGGTTAGGGGGGTCATAAACCCCCCCCCCCCCATAGACCCCTCGGTATATATAAAAAGTATAAGGGGGGGGTGCAAATCGAAAGTTTGAGGGGGGGTGCAAATTGAAAGTTTGTCCTCGGGTAAAAATTGGAACCCCCCCCCCCCTTGAGACGATCGTGGCTACGCCACTGGTACCCTCTACCCTTCGACCACACATGTTTAGAACCTGCTCCCTAGGGGCAACAAAGGATACATGATGATGACGATACTTAAAATTTACAAACTGTAACATTTATATTATCCATATTGTATTCGATCAAAACTCACGTGTTGCGAGTGCGAGCAGTTTTCGCACTCGAATGCGTTCTTGAAACCACAAAACACGAGTTTTAATCAAAACAAACTACAAAAATAAAAAGCAAGGAAAACTTCAAATGCAACTCACAGACCATGTCGTTCTGTGACATAGATGTGCAGGTTCCCATGGTAACGCTTCAGTCTGCAATTATTAAAAAAATAAAACAACCTTTATTCTGTCAGTTATAAAAGCTGTACTTTAAGAAAAGAAACATGTCCATTATAAATACTGAGGTCGTTGAAACAGATGAGCTCTAGGGGTCATCAATAAAAGACGTCCCGCTTTTTTGACGATTTTTACCTCCCCCCTCCCCTCCGTCACAAAAAGCCAGACACCCCCCCCCCCTAAAATGACGTCACATCTCAGCCTACACCCCCCCCCCTCCTCAAAATTGCAGTTGAATTTTTTTTTAAACATCGATATTTTTCCAAAATCTTGTCAGAACTCTGTCAACATAGAGTATTTTAATCAATTCCTATTACAATTTATTAAAACAGTTTTCTAAAACGCAAAATAACGTCTACAATATGTGTTCTAACATTGCTTTTTGATAATGCAAAAGTGTGACGTCGCAATATCTGAACCTCCCCCCCCCCACTCCCCGCCCTCCCCCTCATCACACACCGTCACAAAATTACGGACCCCCCCTCCCCCCTACGAGTGTGATGTCATTTATGGACGACCCCTTACTTTATCTGCCCATGTGTCTTGGGCATATATGGGAAAAGATAATGATAAATACTAAGAGAACGTAAAAGGCCATGTTTAAGGTTAACCTTATCAAATAAACAGATTCATGCCTCACAATATAAACTATTTGGCTACACCGTAAGTAGCAATACTAGTATGTGCTAAGGTAACTATGTATATATATATATATATATATATATATATATATATATATGTTTAATGTATATAATATATATATAATATGTGTTTATTGTGTATATAATATATATATATATATGATATATAAGATATGTGTATTTATATATATATATATATATATATATATATATATATATATATATATATATATATATATATATATATATATATACAAAGATACTTTTCAAACAGGTCTACTCAAGTTCCACAGGAATAAACAAAATCACTACCTGTCCTTTAGCATTAAATACCAGTCAGTTCCAAAATACACACTGTTATAGATCTGAAACATTGAGCCATGAACACACTACATTGTATGCTCTGATAACCACGCAGCACACGAACAAGTGCGTCCTTAACAACGTCGCTTATAGAAGCTAGAGCCAGCAGTTAAAAAATCAATACTTCAGCACAACTTCATAAAATGTAAACATGAGAAAGGAATCGTATGCGACAAATGTAACTCCCGGAGCTAGAGAATGTTTTTAAGGGTATATAATAAATGTAACTTATTTAATAATAAGCATAAAGTACCATTATGAGGAGAGTTTATTAAAAATACAAAAGAGTTTGATCAATGTTCTTTTAATTTTTAACCCAAAACAATACGTTATTTTTAAGAACAAATACTAAAGTTTGTAACTCAATTTAAAATACTTTGGTAAAGAAAAATTTTCTAACGAAACTTGTTTCAATATAGGCATTTTTTTTTCTTAATTACAGCCATGTCAATGCTTCAATATTCTACAACTTTTCTTTAAGTTTCTCCCACTCACATTTTTCTGTTTTAGGTTGTAATCCCTTGAATCACCATTTAATTACACATGTGCATTTTCAGGTTGGTTTTATTTATTTAATTATTTATTTTTTTATGTTTAGACGTTTTATATTAGATCTATGTATAAGTAAACCATCTTAAATGAATGAAAGTAGGCTACAAGTAAGAAAGAAATATTACTAGTGTAAATCTGTATCAGTCCTCACAAGCCGATGATGAAAACTGTAATACTAAAGCGAACACACAACTGACGCTATAAATTACATGTCTGAAGCGGGAAATAAAAAAAATAAATTAAAAAAATAAATCTGTTTTATGTTGAAAAATATTGTGTAGAACAGGGGTCGGCAACCTGTGGCTCGCGAGCCGCACGCGGCTCTTTTGACGTCCAGATGCGACTCTCCAGCTCCTTGCACAAATATTAATAGCTATATAATTTCATTTTTACTGGACGGTGGGGTACGAGTTTAACCTGCGTTCAGTGGGATGGAAGATAAGCCTGGTGAGAACCAAAGGACAGAAACGAACGATGCAAGTTATTCAAACCGATATCCAAGCCAGTTAGTCGGCGTTTGCCGTGTTCAGTGTTTCTTCCAGACCTTTTTCTTCGGGGGGGGGGGGGGGCGGTAAATTTTCTTCGGGTGGGGGGGGGCGGACACTGTTAAAAGTATATATTTTCTATATAAATTATATAAATTTCATTTCGTTCGGGGGGGGGGGGGGGGCGGTAAAATTTTTTCGGGGGGGTCAAAGCCCCCCCGAAGAGATGCCTGGAAGAAACTCTGGCCGTGTTGAGGCCTGACTGGCTAATGGGAGACACCTCCTGAGCCGGTGATATCCGTAAAGAAAAAAATAAAATAAAAATTAACAGCTTCTAAAGTGGATTGAAATAGTCCTAGAATAATATTATTTGATTATTAATTTTATTATTCTGGCGAATTTTGTCTGTTTTTATATGAATTAATATTATTTCATATTGAAAGCTATTTATTTTAAACAACAAATCAATTTATTTACCTAATCCTAATCAAATACCAAATATTGAAATAAAAATCTTGTGGCTCTTTAAAAACTGGGAAATTATGTAAATTGTAACTTTTGGCTTTTGCGTATCAAAAGGTTGCCGACCCCTAGTGTAGAAGATTTTTTATGCGTACAGTAAAACTGCAGGGATATACTCTTTAATATAAAAAAAATAGTGAATTTTTATAAATTAATTTGGAATTAATGAATAAATTCATTTGCCTTATAATTTAATTGTAATTAACGATTACTATAATAAAGTAAAAAATAATCTGTTTGTAACAATTACACGGTTCATGAAACATCGGATTCTTTGCTTGAAAATTACACTAACGCTGCTTTTAATTAAACACCAAACCGAATCACTGTAATATAACTCTTGCACAGGGAATAGATCTTTTATTTGCTTTTTTATCTCCCTTTGTACTCATTTATATTGTCGAGTCACAAATAGGATTTTGTTTTAATAGTATAATATATATATATACGTTAACAGTTTACGCTCCATAAACTCATGACGTTCATTCAAGTTACGTTTAATTTAAGATTAAATGTGTGCTCGGTCAAAGCCCCAACAACGTTCTGGTAAACTACTGGATGGTGGATTTGTGAATTTGTGTCAGACAAACAACTATTGGTTAGTGGATGTAAATGTGACTCTAATCTGTATCAGACAACTATTGGTTAGTGGATGTAAATGTGACTCTAATCTGTATAAGACAACTATTGGTTAGTGGATGTAAATGTGACTCTAATCTGTATAAGACAACTATTGGTTAGTGGATGTAAATATGACTCTAATCTGTATAAGACAACTATTGGTTAGTGGATGTAAATATGACTCTAATCTGTATCAGACAACTATTGGTTAGTGGATGTAAATATGACTCTAATCTGTATCAGACAACTATTGGTTAGTGGATGTAAATATGACTCTAATCTGTATAAGACAACTATTGGTTAGTGGATGTAAATGTGACTCTAATATGTGTCAGACAAACAACTATTGGTTAGTGGGTGTAAATGTGACTCTGTATCAGACAAACAACTATTGGTTAGTGGATGTAAATGTGACTCTAATCTGTATCAGACAAATAACTATTGGTTAGTGGATGTAAATATGACTCTAATCTGTATCAGACAACTATTGGTTAGTGGATGTAAATATGACTCTAATCTGTGTCAGACAAACAACTATTGGTAAGTGGATGTAAATATGACTCTAATCTGTATCAGACAACTATTGGTAAGTGGATGTAAATATGACTCTAATCTGTATCAGACAACTATTGGTTAGTGGATGTAAATATGACTCTAATCTGTATAAGACAACTATTGGTTAGTGAATGTAAATATGACTCTAATCTGTATCAGACAACTATTGGTAAGTGAATGTAAATGTGACTCTAATCCGTGCTGAGTAGGCCTATAGTTAATCACCGCTTTTAACGCTCAACCGTGACAGGCGCCGTTACTAATTAGCTTGTTGATGTTTTAATTTGGAATTAACAACACCCGTTAACACGGGCTCAGTGCTAAATCACGAGCAGTTGTGTTGGTCATAGACCTACAGTCGACCTAGATCCGTTGTTTTTGTTTTTAAATTAATTAGTATATTAGAGAGGGAACAATATTAAATGGGCTCTTCTTTTTCATTCACATTTGTATAATTAAAAGGGGATTTCCTCCAACACAGTAGGCTATAGCGAGTTAATTATCTTAATATGATATGCGCCATATAGCTCGTTTACTTAGATTTCAGCCAGCGTTTCTATCTGGATTTGAGATAGCATTTGTCCACCAAAGAAAAATCTGCAAGGCAGCGGTTGTTTAATATTGGAGTACGAGCTGACCCGCGACGTAGCAAATGCCGCTAACTAGTTGTTTTATTCTCTACTTATCAACAATTCATAACTTGTAAATTCGACACTACCCCATCCCCCTGCCTCCACCACCCCCACTCCCCCACTCCCCCCCCCCCACCCCCCACTCACCCCGCCCAGTGAAAGCAGCCGTTTACAGACGACAATGAAAATATCAAGCAGAACTTATTATCTCCTCTTAGTTTCAAATCGTTTAAAAACTAAATTATCTGCCCCAATAGCTGTCACTTATTCGAACCGGCTCTACTATTGTAAACATTCGGGGTGAACCACAGCTCACCTGACAGGTTGGAATGATGTTGGTGGCTAAGCTGCTTGGTGTCTCGTATGGTCCCTATGAAGAGAATTATATATATAGAAGATATATAGATGCTCTCCTAGATGGGTTGTTGTCCTTAACTAACGGGCCTCCTCTGGAGCTGGGTTTTGAATTCGGGACTTTTGGAGTTAGCAGCCATACACTCTCCCTCCCGGCCACGTCTTCCTCTAACTGGACTCATTCTTCCGTGACAAATTTTAGGGAATAAGAATTGCAGTCAGAGCAGCAGATGAACTCTACTTCATCTACATCGTAGACCGCCTGGTCTGGAGTTGTACCATTTCCTTTGATTAATTTGTATTACAGAATACCAAAAAATGACTTTTAAAATTGCGAAATAACTGAAAACTTTCAGTCAGAAAATACTTTTTAAAAATGTAAATCATAGTTCCGACAAGGATCACACAATATTTCTATTATTGTCTATACTTTATTTTGTGTTATCGAACTATCGGTCCAATCAAATTAGAACCTACTTATACACATTTTCAGTCGAATTTAGGAGGGGGGGGGGGGGGCTATATCGGTGACAGATTTAATCCATTAACTACCCTGGATTTAAGTTCATTGATTTTTTTTTAGAAATCCCGACCTGTGTTTGTTTCTTCCAGACTTTTTTCTCCGGGGAGGGGGGGGGGGCACTTGAAATTTTCGGGGGGGGGGGGCTGTAGACTTTCTTCGGGGGGGGGGGCGGACACTGTTTAAAGTATATATTTTCTATATAAATTATATAAATTTCATTTCGTTTGGGGGGGGGGGGGGCGGTAAAAAAATTTCGGGGGGGGGGGCTGATTTCCCAATCGCCCAATCATAAAGGTATCAATGATTGTGTTTGTGTGTGTGCTGCTATTGTTCCTTGACGTAAACCCGCTCGACCGTCACAATGGGCCGCATACCTTGCCCCTGGCGTAACCCTGACATTTCTCTTAACAAATGATCTATTCTTAAATAAAACCTTATTTTAAAGGCGATACCAGTTTAAAATATAATATCGGGTTGGGGGTAGGGGGGATGGAAAAGTGATCCTTTTGTGAGGATGTATAACAGTGTTTCTTTCAAATATTTTCTCCAGGTGGGGAGGGGGGAGGCACTGGAAACCTTCGAGGTGGGTAAGCACTTAAATTTCCGGAGGTCGAACACTTAAATTTCCGGAGATCGGACACTTAAAGTAGATATAATTTCTATATAAAAAAAAAACTTTTTACTATATCATGTGGGGGAAGGGAGCACTCCCGAAATTATCCCTGAAAGAAACTTATGTAGGCTATAATTTATAATGATGGATTGGGGGGTGAGGGGGTGGGGGGGGGGGGTAAGAATCGTGACGTGTATGGACTACCCAAAGCAAAGTTTGAAGCTTTGTTTATAAATTTGCTGTTTTTCTTTGTTTATAAAATAGTTGCTTTTAACACTACAAAATCTAAACTGTTTATCGTATCGGTAAAAAAAAATGAAATTGTTTACAATATAGTGTTTGCGTTAAAAATATAAATATAGATTAGATCTAGATATAGCCTTGATCTCCGCAATTTAGCTGTAGCCTATTTTGTATCAGTGTATACTGTATAGATTATAGAGTATAGACGCTGCACTGGTCTAGATCTAGCTTACATATCTAAAAATTACATTTAATCTATATTTATATTTAGGGCTTGTAGTCTAAATCTAGATGATCTATAATATTTAGGCTACATCGATTTGAGGGCCTTCTTTCTAGACTAGGCGTCAGCAGACCTTTGTATTGTAATAGTATGCTATAAGCTCTAATAAACTCTTATAGGGGTCGTCCATAAATGACGTCACACTCGTAGGGGGGAAGGGGGGGTCCGTAATTTTGTGACGGTGTGTGACGAGGTCGAGGGTGAGGGGGGAGGGGTTCAGATGGTGCGACGTCACATTTTTGCATTACAGCAATAGTTAGAAAACATATTTGAGCGTTATTTCGCGTTTTAGAATACTGTTTTAATAAATTACAATAGGAATTGATTAAAATACTCTATTTTGACAGAGTTCAGACAAGCAGAGTTGCCCCCCCCCCCCGAAAATTTTTTACCGCCCCCCCCCCCCGAACAAAATGAAATTTATATAATTTATATAGTAAAAATTTTAACAGTGTCCGCCCCCCCCACCCCGAAGAAAGTCTACCGCCCCCCCCCCCCACCCCGAAGAAAGTCTACCGCCCCCCCCCCCCCACCCCGAAAATTTCAAGTGCCCCCCCCCCCCACCGGAAAAAAAGTCTGGAAGAAACATTGCAGACAAGATTTTGGGAAAATATCGATGTTTTAAAAAAAAATATTCAACTGCAATTAATTTTGAGGGGGGGGGTTATGGGCTGAGGTGTGACGTCATTTTAGGGGGGGGGGTCTGGCTTTTTGTGACGATGTGTGACGGGGGGGGGGAGGGTGAGGTAAAAATCGTCCAAAAAAGCGTGACGTCATTTATGCCATGGATGACCCCCCTTATAATCTAGGCCTAATATTTGTTCTCAATAATTCTTCTAGATCTAGAATCTAGTAAAAATAAATTATTTTACGTTCAATTGTATTTCAAATATTTTATCGTTTAGCCTACAGATCTATTACTATTTTTTTAAAAAATATTTGTTTACAATTAACGGTTACACAGACGATGTCATACTAGGCCTACTTCTCACTCAGCTGAAGTGGAAGTGAAATGATTCATGTTTTTAATGTAGCTACACTTCCCTAAAGAAATTATGGGGGTGGAGCATATCGGTCTTCAATGTGTAAGAAGGAGTAAGGAAGGGATAGAGATTCTAGATGTAGTATTCGCACACTGCTCATGAATCAGAGTCTAAGTACTCAAAGTGTAAATTCGTTGAAATAGAGTATAGAATATCGTATTATATGTGTTACTGAATCTGAACGTGATCAATGAATTCTTAAACTGAACGAGTAAGTAACAAAACAATTTTAAAAACAAGTTCCACGGACGCGACTGTGATCACCTCAAATTTCAGTCAAAAATGAAAATAAAGAAAAATCACTCATCATGAAAAGTATATCAGATTTATTAAGATTAGGCCTAGGCCTATTGTCTCATTGAAAATAAAGAAGACTATTAAAAACTGAGTCCAAAATAATATGTCAATCAATGCTAATGCTGATTAAAAATTATTACAATTAGTGAATTAGGGCCTAACTACAGTAACTAGGCCTATGGGCCATGGGCTATGGCTATGCCTAATCAAATCTCCCAAGTAGAAGTAGTCACTGGCTGTCATTGCCTTGCCTTAAGGAACGGCTTAACCCAAACTTTTACTTTAAATTTAGGCCTAGATCTAGATCTAGAATCTAGATCTAGATACTAAGATTTAGACTATTTTTTTAAAAATAGGCCTAGACTATAGGCTAGTAAGTAATATTATATATTAAAGATCTAGATCAAGGCATATCATCATTATTATTTACGAAGTGTCTACTCGGAATAAGATTTTTCGGCAAAAGATAGTTCTGCGCATGCGCAGTGACCTATGGCTAGGGTTAGGGTTAGGGCTAGAATGAGGGTTAGGGGTAGGATTAGGGATAGGGTTAGGGATAGGATTAGGGCTAGGGTTAGGGTTAGGGACAGGATTAGGGATAGGGTTAAGGATAGGATTAGGGTTGGTATTAGGGTTCTGCGGTTGTAAACACACGCATGCGCAGTACCATCGAAAACATCGCCGCTAAGTCGTAGTTTCTCTCCATTGCGCATGCGTATCGCATGCGTATCTTATTCCGACTAGAATCGGCCTATTATTTATTATCAATTAACAAACAATCAACACTCCAGAGATCTCTAGATTTAGATTCTAGCTCAAACTCAAGCTGAGCTAGATCTAGATTCTATTACTTCAGCCTACTCTCTAGATTCTAGATCATAATTTTATTTAGAAATTAGATAGTTTTAAGTTAACTCAACATTTTTAAGAAGATTCTACTAATGTGGCGTTAGGCCTATCTGAAAGTATCGAAGTGACTACTCAGAAAAAGATTTTTCGCCCCAGCATCTCCACTTGATAGGCAAAAGATAGTTCTGCGCATGCACAGTGACCTTAATAGCTGAGCTAGGATTAGGGATAGGGTTAGGGCTAGAGTTCTGCGGTTGTAAACACACGCATGTGCAGTACCATCGAAAACATAGCAGCGAAGGCAAGTCGTAGTTTCCCTTCATTGCGCATGCATATCTTTTTCCGGCTGGAATCGACCATTACAATTTACTGCAACTATATTGTGTGTTGTTGATGTTTTGCGTCCATGCCTTTGTACAGCGTCGACTTTCTGTTTTGATCCTCTACTTCATTATGTAATGAGCGTGATAAATGTGGGCAGTAAAGGACTAGCAAAAGATGTGACTTTTTTTCTGTGGTTTTTTTCCCTGTGTTTTTTTTCCTGTGCCTTTTTTTCCGTTCACCATATGCAATTAGGCTGAATCAGTTTGAGAAATCATAAATCATCATCTTTTCCTTTTTGTGACTAAGCGACATGGAGTACATGAAGTAGAATTTGTCCGTTTTAATGTCCTTGGCATACAAAGGGATAATGTGGTCAGCACTATCTAGTTTCCTTAATATGAGTCGGATTCCCATTGGAGCTCATTGGACTTGGGGATGTTGATCAGACTCAAGCCTAGGATACAAACTTAAGACTTTTAAGTTAGCTGTTGTTATGTTAGCTCTACCATTCCACCACACCATTCCTTGGCATACAAAGGGATAATGTGGTCAGCACTATCTAGTTTCCTTAATATGAGTCGGATTCCCATTGGAGCTCGTTGGACTCGGGGATGTTGATCAGACTCAAGCCTAGGATACAAACTTAAGACTTTTAAGTTAGCTGTTGTTATGTTAGCTCTACCATTCCACCACACCATTCCAAGTTTGAGAAAATAAAATATATATATTTAGCCTGTTAACCTTTTCAATGTTTGCAAACAAGGGTGTTTTTTTTCTTAAAGTCAAATTAATATGATGACATTGTCATTGATTATTTAGCCCAATAACCTTTTTTTTTGACAAATATCAGCTTTAAAAGCAAACTCAAAGACAATTTTCTAAATTAGAATTTTTTTAACATTGATTTTAATGAAGAGATTTAATTTAAAATTAGGAAGTAACCACTCTCGGTGGCATGTGTTTTAATTTTACTTGACAGCACAATTCTTATATACAGAAAACATTAACAAAAAAAAAATTTCAATTTTTGAAAATTCTCCCACTTCAGGCTGTGCATTTTTAATCACACCCTTCTTCTACCATCTTAAACAAGTTCAATTTTTTCAATCTGGCAAGAACTATCTATTGGTTCTAGAACTACATCTTGCTTTTATTTTACCACTTTGTCATTTTTTTCTCTGCTATAATTGCATATTAACAAAAACCTCATACTGTTCATAATTGCTAACCCTGTTAGATTAATTAATTGGGCATCTGATTTTAGTTGGGAAAAGTTCTAACGACACAAACAATCTACTATCTATATACTAGGGTCAGAGAAATAGATTCTCTTCCTTGTCAGGTTGTATGGAATTTTTATTTTACTGGTATAGCTACCTTAACCCATAACAGCAACATCGACAGAACAGAAACATCCTCACAATATTGTATCATCAGGGCCATATAGAATTTTTTATTTTACTGGTATAATTACCCTGAACCTGATGCTACCCATAGCAGCACCATTAACAAAAAATACCTCCGCGCAGTATTGTATTCTCAACAATGAATGGAATTTTTATTTTACTGGTATAGCTACTCTAACCAAAGACATTTTTTTTTAAATACTGTATTATCCTGTCAGGTTACTTAGGAGAACTAAACAAAAATACTTGTGATTGATTATTTCTAACCGGTAATAATACTAGCTATTTACAGTAAATCCCCCAAGTTAAAATTTTAAATCCAGTGGGTTATATTTCACTAATGAGGTAGCAGCAATAATACTCAGAGTAACTCTGTTCTTGTTTTAAAAGTAAGTAGTGTATTGTTTTCCATATTTTGCTAGTAGTATTTGATAAGATTAAAAATGTTCTTATTTAATCTCTTTAACATTAACAAATACTTATTTTATATATGAATAGTGACCGAACTAAAGAGGGTGATCATAGTGATTTATTATTTTTTAACCACCCACTAATTTACATTATTATTTTAAGTAACAGTTCTTATGAAAATACCACAGATTTGCATTATTATGTTAGGTGGGTAACAATTCTTATGAAAATACCACAGATTTACATTATTATGTTAAGTAGGTAACAATTCTTATGAAAATACCACATATTTGCATTATTTAAATATTTTGTTAGTTAGGTAAAATTTCTTATGAAAGTACCACAGATTTGCATTATTATTATTATGTAACAATTCTTATGAAAATACCACAGATTTGCATTAATATGTTAGGTAGGTAACAATTCTAATTAACATACCACAGATTTGCATTAATAAATGTTAGGTAACAACTCTTATAAGAAGGATGTCTATTTGATTGAAGCCAGTAAGATGGATTCTATGACACATCAGAATGTTTACTGATTAGGGCTAAACCTCAATCAAACATAGGCTGTATATAGTCTTGTCATCATTTGATGCATTGGGTACCACTCACTGTGTCCATTACTGTGTTGCTTCAAACATTTTAACTACACAGGTTCGTTTTTACCTGTGGAACACATAGTATGAATAATACTGAGCATTATTTTCAGAACATATTCTTCAGTTAACACTCAAGAGTATTGTATTAAATACAGAGAGCTTACTGTTTTGCTATTTGGGTTCAGCATCAGATATTTATGAATTTATGTCGAGGTTATAACTTTGAACTTTACTTAAGCCTTGTTGTTTTAGGCTGAAATATAAAACGGGCTATTCACTATTTACAATTTTTAACATAACAACCACTTCAGAATATATTTTTAATATAACAACTATACCAATGCCTTTCTCATTTCCTGGATGTATGATTATTATTCTTGATTGGCTCTATCTAGGAAATAAATCATTCACTTGTGATTTTGTCATCTTCATTTCTTTATAATAATTATGAGTAATTTTATTTGTTTTCAAATATGTTTCAAACTAAAATTTATATTGTTATATTTACTACTGTTTTGTCTCTTTATGTTTTACATTGTTAGAGAGACATCCTATTCGCTTATTTTTTGACTCAGTATATCAAAAAATTTGTCACATATTTGTTTGATGTTTTATTTTCCAAACCTTTGTGGTTTGTGAAATCAATTTTAGTATCTGAAGGATCTTATTTGTCTTTAGATCTTAGGAAGGCTTTGATGTGATTTTAACTGTTAATCATTCATAATCTTAGTAAATCCAACTCCTCTTTAAAAATTTTAATGTAACTGACTTCAGTAACATACCGGGTTACCTTAGGTATTATAAATCATCTGGACATTCAGAGCAAGCTAGTCTCACTAGTATAACCATGACCCTATATCTTAACGCAGTCTAACCGTAACATACCTGGTTACCTCAGGTATTAAAAAGCATCATCTGGACATATACAAAGCAACCTAGTCTCACTAGTATAACCATGTCCCTACTTCTAAACTCAATCTGACCCTAACTTTGACCCAACAAAAAGAAAAGCTTGAAGCTGTACTTTATTAAGACCTGCCAGCATTTTTACTTACAAGAACTGATAATAACAGTTAAGTTCCCTTTTCAAACCTGACATTCTATTGAGCAAGTTAAGTAAAGTTCAGCTTTTTCTCTGACTTCGGAATATGAAGGGATACTGTGGTCAGCTCTATGCACGACACCTAAAGTGATTTGGGTACCCATCGAAGCTGGGTGGACTCAGGGACTGACATTGTCAACATCTTAATTCTAGACGATTTATAACAGCATTTAAATGAATGTAGCATCCTGACGATATCCAGGACATCTCAAGGTGTTCCCTAGGCTAAACCCCGTTTTCTTTTTTCTTAGGGATATGTTCTACCTAAAGCCTCCAGTTTTAAAGTCTTTCATTGAACTCAAATAATTGTCAGTCAATACACATTTAACGTGAATGACAAAGACATTGGGTTTCAGATTAAATATCCTGGTTCAATGTTAAAATGACAGTTTGTTGAGTTCACTCAAGGACAGTCTCTTCCTTCCCTTATTCAGGTTTATACTAGAAAGTTGTTTTTAATACAGAAACTTGAACTATGACTTTTGACTACTGATTGTAAAGCAAGCGTTCTAAGCAGGGTTTATTTTGGATTTTTTTTTCTGGGGTGGGGCATGGACCGGGTTAAAGTATCTATTGTCTTTGTAGATTAATTACAGATTTCTTCTTTCTTCCCCCTCCCCTCAAATAGGAGCTTCCTGAAAGAAACACTGGAGCAAAGTTTAGATCTGTGGGTTTCAGTTTTACTTTATTTGCATGAGAAAAAACAGTTAATTCTGTATTGTTATAATCAAACATTAATTGTCAAGTAAAAATTAAAGCACCTCAAATGTTTATTTAATTATCCAGTTGTATGCTTCCTGGAATTAAAACTTTTGCAATTTATCAATTGTTTTTCTTGATAGGTTATGTTAGCTGCATTTTCATGCTAGAAATTCCTGTTAAACATTTTTATATTAAAAGTTGAGCAGTCGGTATTGCTAATTTTTTTTCTCAGGTTTTTACTTGACTTATTAAAACACAGATTGCCTATTTCTATTAACCTATTTTTTAAATTATGAGTAGTTGCTTCCCTTACATCAATCTGAAGTGGTTCATCTATACTTGTGTGGTACTAAGTAGTGTTTTTTTTTTCTTGCTTACTTTGTAATTAACTTGTTATGTTATTATGCGCAGTTGCATCCCCTTACCATCTAGCTTAGATGGTTCACCTATGTCCTTGTAATACACAACACTGCTATCTCATATAGTACATAGACCAAGTCCTTATCTTGTTGAACACATATCCTATCCCTGTTTCACCACTGCTCATCACTAAAGTAGAGGGACAACAGAGTTTTATCTCCTGGACAATGCTGTTGCTCTCTTTATCCTAAACATAAACAATGGCTGTGTACCGTAGGGGTGGGTGGGGGGAAGGTAGTGTCTGTTGTGTTTATTTGGGGATTGTGGGTTTTATTACCGGTTTGTTTATTTGGGAGGATAGGGGGCAGAGCAGTCTGTAAGTCTTTTTCTTTTTTACTCTTACTCTAAATGAACGAGTGTTCTATAGTGTGTTATGGATACTATGTTTTTAGTTGATTATTTTTTCTCACTGGAAAACTTCTGGTTTGTATACTTCATATGTTAGAAGTGGAATTGATTTGTACAATTCCCTCATACTCTGAAATGTGTTTTAATTATGTAGTACATTGTAAAGTTTATTTTTACCTAAAGTTTTTTTAACTTATACAGTAGAGCTATTGTTTCACTGATTTCCAAAGTATCAGTGACTATTCATAGCTACATGTTTTTATTTTCATAGTTCTTAGCTGTTTATTTTTTCCTATAAAAATGTGGTCTGTGCATGCATTTCTGCTGACTTTAACAAATACAGTTTGCATGGTTTTGTTTGTTATAATTTAGCATTTTATTAGCTACACCGCAGAAAGGAATTTTAAAGTTGTAATATTATTTTCATATTCAATATTGTCACCTAGCTTGTAGGCAGAAATTAAAAAAAAAAATTCAATTTTTTTTGTTTAGAATTTTTAATGGATATGACAAGTAAGCAAAAAAAAAATTTCTATTTTTTTTTTAGAATTTTTAATGGATAGGGCAAGTAAGCAAAAAAAAAAATTTCTATTTTTTTTTTAGAATTTTTAATGGACATGACAAGTAAGCAAGTAGTCGGCAGCGTAGAGCCCACAGGTGTCTGTCGCTATGGATGGACGTGCTAACCACTCTCCGGCTAGTGATGACAACAGCCGCAGATCTGCTGCCTGTGGGGACCTTGCCCAGACATCCCACAGTCCTTCTGCTCACCTGAAGAAAGGTGTGATGCTGAATGGACAGGACAAAGACTTGAACCAGAACTTTCCCTCTCCCACTGTCGGCATTGTTGTTGCAAACTTGCCAATGGATGCTAAAGGAGATGGTAGGTTAACTTGTACTCGATTTTTTTGTGTTTAATGAAGAAAATGGGGTGATACCTATCCTTAAATAACCATGAACACATTATTCCTATTAAGTGATTACTAAAAGAAAATGATAGTCTAATCTGCTATTTTCATCATTGTTTCTGTTATAATAAAGAAAATGACACTTTTGTTTTCAATAATCCATGTTCACTTTAGTAAATAAAAAAAATTTTCGATATCAATCTGGCTATATATATATATATATATATATATATATATATATATATATATATATATATATATATATATATATATGTATATATATATATATGTATATATATATATATGTTACGGTCAAAGCCCGAAGTCGGCTAGGATTGGCCAGCCAATCCGCGCATTGGCCAATATCGCCTCCCATAGGTCGGTCAAAGTCCGAAACTTTGCTCTTAATTAGAAGATCGTCTGGTTAGGGACGACCGGCCAAAGTCCGAATTAGAAGATCATGAGCAGATTTTTTTTTTTTTTATGCCGTAAGGATCATTAAATTAAGTCTTTATTGATTATTAATTAAAGTAATTGACAGAAACATTCAAATTTTTTATTGTACTATAGTCTCAATCTATCAATATCATCATTTGTTACAACAAGTTGAACTTTTATGGCATTTAGAATGATATAGCAGCTTGTTATTTTTACACTTGCAGCGATTTGTTGTGCACTTAGTTGTGCAATTGCAGCGAGTGTAGCCTTGGCCCCCAGTCAATGATTTTGAAGATGCGATGGTTCGTAGTGAATTTTCCTCAGTGTCAACTGACGACAATAAGAGCAGTTTTTCGTAAAGAATTGAAAACTCACTACTAGCATACAGTTGTTTTAGAACACCATGTTCCGTTCCTAATTTGTAGAAACCGCCCTCGACGCTCATGACAACTGCAATCACGCTTCCGGGATCACCGTGACCTCTGTCAACATCTGGAAAACGGATGCGTACATTGTAACCCACTTCACCATCTTTAAATTTTGTATTTGATGTTTTAAGCATCTTAGCACCTTGAGTTTGCAAGCCAGTATGAGCTGCTGATCTGTGTTCCATGATGTCTTGTTTGTTGTGACACAATCTGCAGGTAATGTTCCCTCCGTACCCTTCGTCTGCTTCATTAGGTATTCCACAAATAGCATGGACATCGTTGCCACAGGATCCAAAAGAATGAGCTGCACTACAATATTTTTCACAAACTATATAGAATCTGTTGGCCACATTATTTTCACTTAACTGGTCTGGGTGTTCTGCCATGCCAGTAGATGTGTTAGCTGAGAATGTCGTTGCATTTATGGCAACCTCCATTTCTTGTCCAATGTTCTCAAGATCTTCCTCAGTAACTATTTTATCGAGAGCCGATATATGGAAACTAACATGGATTTACACTTTTTTCTTTTGACAGCCATCTGCTATGTCTGTCTCATGGTCTGACTGCCTTTTTGATCCATGTCGACTTGCATATAGAATGCTATACGAACAAGAGCTAAACAATACGTTACTCTCAATGAAAACGCACCCAGAATAATGAAAATGCGATCACAACTTAGTCTAGATAGAACATTGGCCAGGACATCCCGGCCAGTGCGCGCATTGGCCGGCCATGTACAAAATACGCTGTCAAGTTTAAGCGCTTCGGACTTTGGCCAGTACGTCCCGGCCAGTGCGCGCATTGGCCGGCCAATGTACGAAATACGATCTAATTGCTAAGTTCTTCGGGCTTTGGCCAAGAGAGCCGGCCAATGCGCGGATTGGCCGGCCAATCCAGGGTTTGGCCGCACTTCGGGCTTTGATCGTAACATATATATATATATATATATATATATATATATATATATATATATATATATATATATATATATATATATATATACACACACATATTTTTTCCCCTATATTATACATCCTATTTCATTAAGTTTTCTGCATGTTTTTAGTTATGTCATGTATTAGCTGTTTACATGGTCGGTTACCTTTTGTAGGAGATGGCACTGGTGAGGCGAGGAAGCCGACAGAAGAGGAGCTCTTGCAGAAATTGGAGGAGGCTAACCGGTTTGTTAATTTTTAAAATTATCTTTGGTCAGCTAAATTAATTTATTTGATCAGTTGAGTTTGTTAATTGTTTTATTATCTTTGGTCAGCTAAATTAATTTATTTGATCAGTCGGATTTGTTAATTTTTTAATTCTCTTTGATCAGCTAAATTAATTTATTTGATCAGTCGGTTTTGTTAATTTTTTTATAATGTTTGGTCAGCTAAATTAATTTATTTGATTAGTGGGTTTTCTTAATTTTTTGTATTATCTTTGGTCAGCAAAATTAATTTATTTGATCAGTCGGGTTTGTTAACATTTTTATTATGTTTGGTCAATTAAATTAATTTATTTGATCAGATTACAAAGGCTGTATTCTTACTGCCATAAGGCCAATTGTGGCTTTTTGATGGCATAAAACATGTGTTTTAAAATTGCTTTTATGCATGTTTGATCATTACAGCATGCTAGAAGCAGATGAGAAATCTCACGTGGTGAGGGCTGCCTTCTCCACCACACCTGGCCACTCAAGGAAGGGCTCTGGCTCTAGTATAGTCTCCAGCACATCCTCCAACAGCTTCTACAGTCCTCAAAACTCAAATGAAGCTGACGAAAGTAAGTCTTCTCATGTAACGTTTTAAACCTTCCCTAGTTTACTATTGCGAATCAGTAGTTATTAAAGTTTTAGTTGTTACTTATTGTTTTCTTGATTAACTATAATAATAGAACTTGAAATTCTAAATGTCTTTTTAAAATTTTTTAGAGTAGCTTCCGTAGTATTATGAAGCTTTTGGTTTCATTGTATAGTTGTGTAATTTAATAAAATAAATTTAGAAGAAAATAGTACACCACCTGTGTTTGTGGCTACTTAGTTTTTGTAACAAGTAATAATAACAAAACTAGAAGCTCTAAAGGTTATTTAAAAAAAATCAGAGTAGCTTCCCATTTATTATTGTGCAATATAAATTACTATGAAGTGCTTGGTTCTATTGCATATTTGTATGATTTGATAAACTAAATTCAGAAAATAGTGCACTACTAAATATGACTTGAGAACAAATATTATGGTGGACAAACATTACACATTAAACTGAACCAGAAAATTTTTTATTGTTTTTTTTTTAGAATATTATTTTCTGATAAGTCTTTGCTTTTATTTTAAATTTTGTATTTTAGCTTATGCTTGATTATTATCTTATAATTGGCGCAAATGCTTGTACCAATTATTGGCCTTAAAAATTAAATGTTTGGGATAAATATTATTATTGTAAAGATCAGTTTATCACATTTTAAATTAGGCAAACAATTCATCCTTTTATGCTGTTTTTTTTAAGATTGAATCTCCAACACTTTATTTGTAACAATATTTTTAAAAACACAAGTTTGCTTATTCTAGATAGGATCATTCAGATAATCTAACATTTAAATAATTCCTTTAAATGCCTTGAAAAAATGCTAAATGTGGACACACATTTCTTAATAGATATAAATGTTTGAGTTTTTATCGGACATAAATAGATCATAATTATGAGTTTGTCAAAAAGCCTAAGTATCTTTAATTACAGAAAAAGTAAATCATGATGTTAACCTATATATGAAAAGATTTTTTAAAAAAGTAGTGAAACTAAAATCATATAAACAGTCTGTTTAATTAATTAGTTTCTCCCAGTTTAAGAATTCAAATGACTGAATGAACTAGTATCAGTATTGTATAATCTAGATGCAAGTCTGGCCCAAGGAAGAAAATCTTTTAAAATAAAACCCCTGAGTTTCGGTAATAAAGGTAATAGGCAAGTTTTAGGTAAGGGCTCTGATGATACTGACAGCAAAAAGAGGATGTCTCAAGGAAGAAGAGGATCCCTCCAGACTAGCCAGAACAATTTGGGCTCGCCAGACCAAAATATTGATTTGACAGATGATGTGTTCTTGGGTAATTTGAATTTCATGCCACCCTTGCTTGGTATGACCAACTGCTTGCTTCCAGATGCAAACATTAGTTACACCCCTACAATGTAATCTTATATGAAAATTTACTTTCTGCCCCTAATTAATGCTTCAGACTCTAGATTAACTGATGTTAAATAAACTCAATTGTACCTAATTTGACATTCCAAATGATGGAAGTTATTGTTATTTAATCTGTTAAATTGTATTTTTTTTCATATTCTCAAATTTTTAGCTCTTTTTTTTGGTTGTACATTTTAATAGTAAAAAGAACAATAAAAGGAATAGGTAAATTTTTTTTTTTCAAAGCAGAACAAGGAATTTTGAAATAGTCAATAAGATGGTCACACTTTTTTCTATCTGGGGTAGACTTAATTCCTTAATTATCCTTATTATTATCCCTGTTTATACACAGGGGAAGACTTGTTTTGCAACCCCTCAGCCCCTCCTTCCCTTTTCCTTATTAGTTTAAGAAAAAAAAATTTTCAACTTCAGCATACTACCAAATGTTAATCTACTATTTTCTGGTTTAATAAAAAAAAAATAGAATAAAAAGTTAACCAGGTTTCTCTGCTCTTGTTCTATAGGGCTGGTAAGTAGGTCACCAACCAGTTCTACGGCTCACTAAAACCTGCATGAGCCATAGAACTGTTTATTGACCTACTTACCAGCCCTATATCTATATATTTATTTAAATACTTGCTTTTAGACTAGCTAAGTGACTCCCCAGGTTATTTTCAAATCAAAGATACAAATCTTCACAGCTCCCAGATTCAATCATCAGCATTTTCAAGTTAAACACTTTCAATTATAAATACAGATCAAAGCTTTTCTTTTTTCACAAGAGCAAAAATCTTATTTTTAATTACTTAAAAAGATTTACAGGTACCTTATGTTTTTATATCCAGTTTTTTTAAGAGGCTATTTCAAGAGTATTTTAGGTCATCTTAAATGACACTTTTATTATGTATCTTTTCTTGGTAAACATTACGTTTGATTCCAAAGTTTGATCACAGTTAGGATTAAAAAAAAAAGCAAATTAAAGTGAATGAAATTTACAAAAGAAATGAAAGCATTTCACTTTTTTTTCTTTTGCCAGCATCTTGTTTTTTCTTTGTTTCTTACAAAAAAAGTTGGGGTTTTGCATACCATGTTGGGAGTCACTGATTTAACTTTGTATACCAGCTTATAGAGATTGATTTCTTACAATATTTATGTATTAATACAACCTAATACAACATATGATATATATATATATATATATATATATATATATATATATATATATATATATATATATATATATATATATATATATATAATGTACTTATACTTATATGACTTGTAACTTACATATTCATGTAATAAAGTATTCAATTTAAAGTAATATTGTGTGTAAGTGTAATGTGCGTATATTAAATTATTTTTATTATTAGTCTTTGCAAATTGAACCATGAAAACAGAATAATATTTTTGTGGAATAATGGCATGGAATTATTGATTTGCTTTAGTATAATTAAGTTAACATGTGCAAACTTCAATCAGGCATGCTAATTATGATATTTACTAAAGTTAGCTTTAACCAAGATGATAATTAGAGTGCCCATTAATGTTATATGACTAAGATGGTTTATTAAACTTTTGAAAAAGTTAAACTGTGCTGTTATGGGAGTTTTGACAGACATTAAATATAAATCCATTTGCAAATACTCGCATGCTTTAAGCAATTGTGTATTAATTTGTTATAAACATAGTTTAATTATTATTTTTACACATAATAATTGTCACACTGAATGAAACCTTGGATTGCATGCGACAGCAGAAAATCAATACACCGTCCACGTACACACCAAATCATGCTAGTCTCACTTTTTGGTTGCTCGTTCCATTTTTAATCAAACTTCTCAAATTACCACCTAAATATAATTAACAGTGTAATTGGAAAAATGATCTTAACTTTATCTAGCCATATCAGTTTAGTTGTAATCAAATAACGGCTGTTCTAAAGTGACCAATGTCTTATCATAGAGCAAGAAGATAATGTGCAGGTCAATAGTTCATTACTGGCCAAAGTGTTGACCTTTTGCTTATCCACTATTACATAAACATTACATTCCTTTGTCCTTGGCAAATATCAGGTTTTGTACTTTTATACTGTTCAAACTAATTACTGTGATATAAAGTTAATTTCAAATTTGAACAAAACTATTATTTTCTAAATTAAAATTATTTTAATATTACAAATCTATTATTATATTTATTAGATAACTTAAAATATATAAGTTATTTTATGGGCATATTAATGCTTTTTAAACTATAAGAACATGTTTTATGGACAATATATAATAATACTTTTAACTACTAACATATTTTTTAATAATATTTTTTTTTTAAGTTAAAGCAATGAAGATTTACACTTGTATATTGCTTTTTGTTGTTTAGTTCTGTTTCTTGTAAAAGAAAAATGAAATTTTGTATGTTATTCCTTGCTTCATTAGGTTCTTCAAGTGAAACCTTATGGGAGGTCTGGGGTAGGATCATCAATGATTGGGACTCAGTCAAAAAGAAACCAGCTTTTCTCAAGGTTTGTGTTTACTTGTATCATTATGTCTGTTTATTTCGAATGAGCAGCAAAACTTGTTGGATGTCAAGCATTATAACAATACACATAGATGTTTAAATCAGAAATATCTTTTTTTTGTATCTCTTTCGCTGTAACTCTTGGCTTGTTTTGTGTTGGATATTTCCTTGGTTGTTCCTATGTGACAGTATAGGCAGATTACGCACAATTCTTATAAATAAACTGTTCATTTCCTTTTCTTAATAACAAAGTAAAGAATTCTCTTAGACCCATTAGGCAGATGAAGTAGAGTTTATATGTTTCTTGACCTCAACATGTGAAGGGAAGGTGTGGTCAGCACTTTGCCAAGCCGTCTTTACATTCCCTAACATTGAGTTAAGTACTCATCAGAGCTGGGTGGACTCAGGGATGTTCTGCTGACTTGAACCCGGATTCGAACTCGAGACTTTTGGGTTAGCAAACTAACACTACCATTTAAGCCACGCATCCCATGATACCATAAAGAACACTTAAATGCCGTCTCTACTTTCCCTAACATTAAGTTAAGTACCCATCAGAACTGGGTGGACTCAGGGATGTTCTGCTGACTTGGACCCAGATTCAAACTTTCAGGTTAGCAAACTAACATTACCATTTAACCTACGCATCCCATGATACCGTAAAGAACACTTAAATATTTTTGTAGGAGCTGGTGAGAAAGGGAATCCCCCATGAGTTTCGAGGCATGGCCTGGCAGCTGATCCTCGGTGTCCACGACTCGCCCTTCAAACAGGAGTACGCAGAACATATGAAGAAGACCTCACCTTGCGAGAAGCTGATACGCAGAGATATAGCACGGACGTTTCCTGATCATGAGTTTTTCAAAGTGAAAGACGGTTTTGGTCAGGAGAGTTTATTTAATGTCATGAAAGTAAGTGGCTGGCATGTAGTGGGTTGGTAGATTTTAGTTTAACCATTGAGGAAGATCTATTTTTACCTTTACAGGAGTTGGGTCTAGGACATTTTCATGCTTCTCAGAGATTACCCCCTTCCCCCATCCATCATTACCCTCACCCATCCCCAATTAAAAATTTAATAAATGTAAATAATATACATTACTAACCCAATTACATCTCTACCTCTGAATGACCTGTGTGCAAATTACCATGGTAGCAAAGCGATTTTTATTTATCTATCTAAAATAGTGGTAATGACTGGTGAAGCTTGTATGGTTATTCCATTTTAAAGTTTTTAACATGTTTTCAAAGCAGTATTTCATTTTATTATGGTCTCTGTTTACATTTATTTTATCAATGACTTATCTCCCTTACTGGTGTTTTTTTTTCTTTCTTGGCTGCCAATTCATAAATGCATTGTTTCCCTTTCTCCAGGCCTACTCATTGCATGACCGAGAAGTTGGTTACTGTCAAGGCAGTGGTTTTATTGTTGGCTTGTTACTTATGCAGGTAAAGATTTGTTTTAATTTCTCAAGCATTTTAAAAAAAAAATGTCTTGTAGTTCGATGCGGTTGTGAAATGGTGTTCTACCAATTAGGATACCTATAAACTCATTTAGGTTAACTTAACTTTGAAACTATCTGTAAATAATTTTTTGATCTTCTGTAATAACTATTTTCAAGTCTTTAACCTCACTTTAGAAGGTTTTTTCTTTATCACAACAAAAAGTAAAGTTACCCTTTTGGATATCAAGGTAATAAGGTAGATGAACGAAAGTTAATTGATTACTATGATCTCTGTATTTGAAGGGATAGTGGGGTCAATTTTAGCTGCCTTTACTCTTCACCATTAGAAGCCAGGTCTCTATTCTTTCTCCTGTTTGTGCCCAAGACACATGGGGCAGATGAAGTAGAGTTCATCTGTTTCAGTGATCTTGGGATATGAAGGAATAGTGTGGTCAACACTATGTCCGGCCACCTTTATTTTATCTAATGTGAGTTAGGTACCCATAGGAGCTGGTTGGACTCAGTCAGGGGCATTCCACTGACTTGAACATGGATTTGAATTCCAGACTTTTGGGTTGGCAGCAACATTCCCTCTATGGGGAAAAAGCTCGTGTGCAACATGTATTTTGTGTACACAGTGTTCTAAAAGTCTTATACAAGGATATATTTTATTTTACAAAAGCACTGCACGGTAGGTTCAAAACTACTGCGTGGCCGCGCAACCGCGCAGCTTAGAGGGAACACAGGTTGGCAGTCTAGCGCTCTATTGCAAAGCCACGCCGTCCCATATTTTCTTTATTCTTAATGCTTTATTAATTAGCAATAATATCTGAAATACATAATTATTAATCCTTTATAATCAAAAGAAACAAATAAAATATTTTTTTCTTTATGAACCCAAGATGCCAGAGGAAGACGCATTTGCCGTGCTTGTTCGCTTGATGCAAGACTTCAGGCTGAGGGAATTGTTTAAACCAAGCATGGCTGAACTGGGTCTTTGTATGTTTAAACTGGAGTGTCTCATGCAGGTAATGCTTCAAAGAATTGTGAGAACAGTTGGGTTAGCCATACCACACTCTTATCAATACATTTGTATAATAATATTATCTATATATATAATTCTCTTCTTGGAGACGCTAGAAAACACCAAGCTGTAAGCGCTGGTGAGCTGTGGTTCACGCTAAATGTTTACACTTGTAGAGCCGGGTTTAGTGACGGCTATTAGGGGCAAATAAATTTAATTTTAAACAATTTTAAACTTAGGGGAGGTAACTAAGAGGAGGCTGCTTTCACGGGGGGGGGGGGGGGGTAGGGTAGGGGTTGGAGGAAAGGAGGGTGGGAGTAGTATCATCCTTAACGACCTACTGATAGTGTTTTAAAGCAAATATTTTCAATGGCAGCATTGGTACTGTTGAATTCACAAATTATAAATTACTGAAAAGTAGAAAATAAAACAACTTAATAGCGGCATATGATATGCCGCGGGTCGGCTCGTAAAACATAATATAATAATTAATTATAATAAATAATAATAATAAAAATAATAATTTTACTGCTTGACCACATTGTACCATGTTGATACATGTTTGGAATGACCCAACTGTACCATGTTGATATATGTTTGGGTTAACTCTACTGCTTGACCACACTGTCCCATGTTGATATATGTTTGGGCTGACCACACCATCCAATGTTGATATATGTTGGGTTAACTCTATACAGCTTGAGCACACTGTCCCATGTTGGTATATGTTTGGGCTGACCAAACCATCCAATGTTGATATATGTTGGGTTAACTCTATACAGCTTGACCACACTGTCCCATGTTGATATATATTTGGGCTGACCACATTGTACCATGTTGATATATGTTTGGATTAACTCTACTGCTTGACCAGACAGTCCCTTGTTGATATATGTTTAGATTAACTTTAATGCTCCACCACACTATCCCATGTTGATATATGTTGGGATTAGCTTCAATGCTTGACCACACTGTCCCAGGTTGATATATGTTTGGGCTGACCACATTGTACCATGTTGATATGTTTGGTTTACCTCTACTGCTTGACCACCTGCTAAGTTGATATATGTTTGGGTTAACTCTACTGCTTGACCTTGTGCTATGTTGATCTATTTCCAGGAACTGTTGCCAACTTTGCTGATCCACTTCCAGACACAGAACTTTGACACCTCCATGTATGCCTCATCCTGGTTCCTGACTTTGTATGTTACTTCCCTCCCCTTGTCTCTAGCTAGGAGGATCATGGATTTGTTTGTGTCAGAGGTAAACTATTTTAGGGTTAGGTTTAGTGACAGGGGGCTAAGGGTCAGTGTTATATTTGGTTAGGGGTCATCCATTTATGACGTCCACACGCGGACGGGGGGGGGGGGGGGGGTCCCAAAAAAAATTGACTTTTGTGGACGCATATGGACTTTTATAAGGAAAAAAAGTGGATTTTTGTGGGCGGGGGGGTGGGGGGGTGTCCAAAATTTTAAAAAATTGTGGACGTCATAAATGGATGACCCCTTAGGAGCATCAGAAGATAAAACCCAATTTGTTTAGTGAATGTCATCACCACTTTTGAGTAAACAGCTGTGTAAGTTGAACTGATAAACTTGGCTCTTATTTAGCCTTGAGCAGGGAAATGCCTTTTTTTATAGTAGGTTTGAACTTTGTTTAGGCGTTGTGAATGGTCCTAAAGAGTCAATGTAAATTATTATGAAATGATGAGCTTGGTACCTTCTTATTTATGCCTTTTTTTTTTTGTAGTAGGTTTGAACTTTGTTTTAGGCGTTTTTAGTGGTCCTACAGAGTCAATGTAAATTATTATGTAGTCATTTTTTTCTGGCAGTTGGTTTAATAATAAGATGCTAAAAAATGTTTTTGTAAATATTATTTTGTAGTTTTTCATAGTGTCCTTCACACCTTTAACACAATATCACACAACACATATAAAATAAAAATGTAATGAGTATTATGTTTTTTTTATTCATGTAGGGCATGGAGATGATTTTTCGTGTGGGTATAGCAATACTTCAGTCATGTCAAGAAGACTTGCTTGCCCTTGATATGGAGGGATTGTTGATGGTAAGTCCTTGTGCTGTATAGGCTTAATAGGACAGGTGTTGTGTCAGGGTTATGGTGAGATAAAGGTAGGGTAGGGTTATAGTGAGGTAAAGCTACTGTGGTGGGGTAGGGTTATGGTGAGATAAAGGAAAAGTAAGGTAGTGTTATAGTGAGGTAAAGCTACTGTGGGGGGGGGGGGGTAGGATTATAGAGAGGTAAAGCTACTGTGGGGTGGGGGGGGTATGGTTATAGTGAGGTAAAGCTACTGTGGGGGGGGGGGGGGGTAGGGTTATAGAGAGGTAAAGCTACTGTGGGGGGCGGGGTATGGTTATAGAGAGGTAAAGCTACTGTGGGGTGGGGGGGGTATGGTTATAGTGAGGTAAAGCTACTGTGGGGGGGGGGGGGGTAGGGTTATAGTGAGGTAAAGCTACTGTGGGGGGGTAGGGTTATAGAGAGGTAAAGCTACTGTGGGGGGTATGGTGAGATAAAGGAAAAGTAAGGTAGTGTTATAGTGAGGTAAAGCTACTGTGGGGGGGGTATGGTTATAGTGAGGTAAAGCTACTGTGGGGGGGGTATGGTTATAGTGAGGTTAAGCTACTGTGGGGGGGGGTATGGTTATAGTGAGGTAAAGCTACTGTGGGGGGGGTATGGTTATAGTGAGGTAAAGCTACTGTGGGGGGGGGGTAGGGTTATAGAGAGGTAAAGCTACTGTGGGGGGGCGGGGTATGGTTATAGTTAGGTAAAGCTACTCTGGGGGGGTAGGGTTATAGAGAGGTAAAGCTACTGTGGGGGGGGTATGGTGAGATAAAGGAAAAGTAAGGTAGTGTTATAGTGAGGTAAAGCTATTGTGGGGGGGGGGGGTAGGGTTATGGTGAGATAAAGCTACTGGTTAGCAGTCTAGCACTCTACCGCTAAGCCACACCATTCCATATTGACTGTATTAGCTGCCATGTAATTATAGCTTCAAAATGATTACATTTGATACTTGTGATAATGTTAGCACTACATGTTCAAAGGTTTTTGCTTTGGAAATTTTGCAACCCTAACCCTACATTGAAAAAAAAACAGCAAAAAAACTAACTTTGGTACAATGCTGTATAGTTCTGCCAAAATTGTTATAATGTCAAATATCTCTTTTGTATGGGAATTGTAGATCCCTAACTTTACTTTAGGTCTCCAAATATGTATAGCCAATTCTATTTCCTGTCACTTGTATTTACAGTACTTACAAAAGGATCTCAGGAACAGATTTGAACAAGAGCAAGATCAGGAAAATCTGCTGACCACAGCCTACAGCATCAAATACAGCCACAAGAAGATGAAAAAGTGAGTTCCAATTTAATAATTTCTTATATTGTAGTTTTTTTTTTAAACCTGGGAGAAACACCTCTATATGGATATATAGATGGAAAAGTGCAAAAAAAAAAAAAGAAACAAAAAAGTATTTTTTGAAAAATTAAAACTATTCATACTGCATATTAAAAAAACATTTAAATGATTATACCATGAAATAAATACAACCCATTTTTAAACCATTAAAAGTCACTTTATTCTCTCTTCAATAATGTAAGTTTAACATTGATAAGGAAATACTTCTTACTGAAGTGAACTATAATTTATACTGTACAACACAATATTAGCATTCTAGTGGGAACTGTTTGTATGACCTATCTCACAAAGGAACAAATCCTCTAAAAGTGTTATACAGGTAATCTGAAGAATAAGATGCATATAATGAAAGTCATCTTTTTACCTCCCTTATAAAGAGACCTTATTGAAAAGCAAGGGAGAGAATTTTATAAAATAAATAAATAAAAAATATTTCATTTATTTCATTTCCATGATAATCCATGCAAGACTGTGATGAATAAGTAGGGATTATTGTTCTAATAATAAAACACTAGCAGCTGGTTAATCTCAGTTGTGCATGACCCAATAGGTTTATTTTTTACACTAATATGCAGTGTAACTTGCACCGCAGTTTAGAAACAAATAAGAAACCTTAAGATATTTCTTGACCCCTCTTAATAATAATTCTGTTCTATTATTATTGTTATATTTAATTTAATTAATAATTAATTTTCCTAATGTTATTAAACAGTAATTTGTTTTTATTCGTAATGAAAATGAAAAACACTTTGATTATTACCTGTATGAATGTTCACACATGTTGGAGGGGTCTTTTGTAGAGATTAGCTCCATATTGATAAGATACAGCTAATAGGTAATACAGATACTTTGAGGTTTGGGTTGACATAGTCTCACTGAATAGGTCTACTTGGGTAGGGCAGTGATAGCACAAGATGGCATTAGTGTTTGAACTGCTTTTATATGTGCTTTTCTTAGAAACTATATCCAAATGACCATTGTCTTAAATCCAATAAATATTGTACTCAAATTATACTTTATTTTATAAATCTAAATTAAATACTGAGATGTCTAATCAGTGTGTTATGCTGGACTTTTGTATGTCAAAATGAATGTGTTGTTCAAATGTTGAATATTACGCTTTGGTGAGGACATTACCACTGATGCACATCACCACAAATCCACATTAGCACAGATTCACATTAACACAGATCCACACATCACTACAGGTGCACATCACCACAAATCCACATTACCACAGATCCACATTAACACAGATCCACATTAACACAGATCCACATTAACACAGATCCACATTAACACAGATCCACATCACTACAGATCCACACCACCACAAATCCACATCACCACAAATCCACATGACCACAGATGCACATCACCACAAATCCACCTCGCCACAAATGCACATCACCACAGATGCACATCACCACAAATCCACCTCGCCACAAATGCACATCACCACAGATGCACATCACCACAAATCCACATCACCACAAATCCACATCACCACAAATCCACATTACCACAGATCCACATTAGCACAGATCCACATCACCAGAGATCCACATTAACACAGATACACATCACCACAAATCTACATCACCACTGATCCACACACATCACCACAGATGCACATCATCATAGATCCACATTACCACACTACCACCTCCCTGGATGATTCTGTCCTACTGGGGTGCACAATTTTCTTCACCTTTTTCTCAGATCATTCATTGTGTCATTTGTTCACAATTTCAACTTTCATTTCAAATCTTTAGTGTGAGAATATACCTGAGGTGTTTACTTAAACCAGAAAAGTTTTTTTATGCTCATCTTCTTCTTCTTCATTCTTAATTTTTAGTGTTGGTAGGGATCGAACTCAAGACTTTTCGGTTTAGTTTTACTGACTTGACCATGCCCACCCCTCTTTATGTTCATAAATTGATTATATATTTTACTCTCTAAATCTTTGTTTTTATAAAACAGCATACTTTCAATTACTGTTTGTTTTATATATAGAGTGAAACATTATTTTACTTAGCAGATGTTTCTTTGATGAAATATGTTCCGATTTTTAAATTCTTTTTTTAAGGGATTTGAAGGGCTGTTTCCCAAAATTGTGACAATAAAATAGAAATTAGCCATCCTTTGGTTGTGTGGTTTGCCTTGACATATTTGGTGTTTTTGCCTTGTGTTTTTTGGTTGTGGGAATTGCCTTGCCTGTTGTGAGATTGCCTTGCCTTGCCTTGCCCTATTAGATTTTTTTTGCCTTGTGTCCCCCAGGAATGCAATGAGACACCCTACCTACAGTAACAGTAGCCGTGTTTACTGTACCGTGCAGTAGCTTGTCTTGTGGTGTGTAGACAGGCCTCTGTTGGGGCTAACCCACACGGTGTATTCTATTATATTTGAGTACTTTTCCTAGTAGGGTTGTTATGTAAATTATCGGGTTTTTTTCCTTGGGGAAAATTATGCAAGGTCTGTGATATAGGCTTATGTTGAAGTCAGGTGACAGAAGAGACGGGGGGGGGGGGGTGGCCCTTTTATAAGTTGTGTTTTTTTTTACCAGTGTCCGTTAATGGCATAATAGAATATCCTAACCATAAAATTAGTCCAGATTACAATACTACTAACAACCTAACACACCTATTTTCGGAAGAGTCTATATATTACTGGACATCGGTATTCTCAATCATCCATGAATAGCCTTATGTTATATGTCTATAGACTTTAAGAATAAAACATTCCGAGAGAGTTAAAACAAGACGTTTACAGTAAATACAGGACAGCGAGACAGATTGGTTAAACGCGGGATCTCTGTTTACATTTTATAGAGTCCTTTCATATGACGTCACGTCCGTTCGTGATACCTACGCCCGCCGCCACAGTGGTGTACACAAGACGTAAACACAATCAGCTGTTCGCCAGCGCTGGACGTGTTCACCAGCGCTGAACGCGTTCACTGTATGTAAAGAACCGCACCCGCGGAAAAGGAAAAATACGTTAAAAAACTTGAACTCTTAGGAATTGAAGATCCTTATACTGTTATTGACAGTTTCGTATAAATAAATATGTGGACAAAATTTCTAAATAAAAATACTGTTAGTAATACTGTTTGCGTTTAGAGTTAAAGTAGCCGAATCTGATCAAATGTAGTTCTCGATACTTTGTTTCATGTAAGGACAGTAAAATAATAAACTTCATTTTAATTATAAAAGATAACTATTAATAAAACAAATATGCTCGACCTTCACAAATACTAATAGTAAAAGACAAAGTCAAAAGTAATAATAAGAATAATAAGATCTAATAGTAGGCCTAATACCTGGCTCCGCTGGGTACACATAGAATCTAGAATCTACTTCTTTACTTAAATTTAATTACTTTAGATCTACATTCGATTCAAAATACACCCATAATAAATCAAAAGTAGTCATAATAGGCCTAATAAAGCATTTAATTGTCTCTAAGATCTAAAATCTCGCTCTATTATCTAATCATTTATTTAGCAAACGAAATTTTCTGAAATTGAAATAGATTATATGACTAGACTTAGATCTAGAATCTGCTACTTAAATTAAATTGTAAAAACTTTATACAAGCATGTAGTTGATATTATTGTAGTAGAAGGCTTTAATAAATTACTAAGGCCTACCTATTTTGTTGTCTTTTTACAGCAATATGTATATGATACTGGACTGAGTTTAATTAAATTCAAATTCATATCTAGTAATTGGTCTACTAAGTTTTTGTAGCCTAGTAGTACAATCTAGATCATACCAGCCAACAACAAATAACCACATTATTATTATTTGGTTAATGATTAGGCTAAATTTTTTTTTAAATCCACTGTTTATAAAAGAAACAAATCAAGCTAGAAACATTATAAGTGAGATGGTTTAGAATAATAACAATGGACCCAGTCTACAATTGATACAATTGCAGGTCTACATAGGGCCTACAGTCTAGTAGTTTACAGTAGGCACCTAGTGTGTAGCTAGTATACTAGTGTGTAGCTGTCCAGAGTTAAGATTCTTAATGCCTTAATGCTTTCCCCTGATAAGCCGTGTGTGCTATAAATGACATAACATGACACCGAGATGAGAAGTGTTGAGGGGAGAGCAGTGGGACTTTCCCCTTTGTTCTCCCTGCTGGGCCCTGAGGGTCAAAATTATATAAGAAATACTATCTCTGTGGGGCTGGGTATCACGGAGGTGAGACATTTTCAGGGGAGGGCAGGGCAGACTCCTCTTTGGTTTTATTGTGGGCTAGATAGTCGTTGAAGTGTGGGTTTTGTAGAAGTTAAGTGGTCTCACGTTTGCTACAGTAGATAACCTCTAATATATTACTGCATTTGATCAGCTTCGTCTACTTAAACTCTAAACGCAAACGGTATTACTAACAGTATTTTTATTTAGAAATTTCGGCCACATATTTATATTATCCACGAAACTGTCAATAACTGTATAAGGATCTTCAATTCCTAAGAGTTCAAGTTTTTTAACATATTTTTCCTTTTCCGCGGGCGCGATTCTTTACATACGGTGAACACGTCCAGTGCTGGTGAACACGTCCAGCGCTGGCGAACAGCTGATTGTGTTTACGTCTGATGTACACCACTGTGGCGGCGGGCGTAGGTATCACGTGATTTAGGTCACGTGTTTGCAAGGACTCTATTACCTGAAATAATTTACCGTAAAGTGAAATAAACTTTTTTTATGTTAACAGCGTGAAGGTCAAGTTCATTTACTTTTTTTTTATATGTAGATCTATACGTCGGTCACACCCACTTCACACCTCCACCTCCTCCCCATTCCTTTCACATGTGATGAAATATGACCCTTGACATTAAACAAGTTGCTACCGTCTCGCCATCCCCCCTTCTCCTGTCAGCTTGTACACAACCCCCTTGTGTTTACCTCCCCCGCCCCCACACACATGTGTCAAACACACACCTACTCGCCGTACCTTGTTGTTATTTCTCTGTGAAGTGCAACATTTCCTGTAATTTCTCGCGACACGCTTCAGTCGCCGTGTGTATATTACACAGTGACATGTGTTTTGATCCGATAGTGTAGCTATTATTCATTACTTCAACTCGTTCCCGGGGGATTATTTTTAGCATGTGTGATTGATAATTATTCGAAGCAGACGTGGTTTAATTGTTTTATTAGAACGGTGTGGTTTTATTTATAGATAATCGCCTAACGCAGACCAGGTGTTGTCTGTTAGTGTGGCGACCTTAGGTGTGCTGACGTTTGTGGCGGCAGTATTTTATATCGTCTGCAGTTTTAGTGTATGAGCAGTGATGTTGGCTCCTAGGCGATATCTAAAAATAGATACGTCTGTAACATACTTTTTTTATATAAGTAGTCATGCAGATTTGTTTTTTAGTCAATTCTATTTCTTTAAATTGTCTACTTTACTGTTTTTATTTTTAATTTAACTGGTGAGATTAAAGTGTCCAGGTGTTATGGAACTTAAAAACTTGCATTTTTTTTTGGAAATTACCCACTAGACGGGTTGACTGTGCTTTTATAATAATTTTATGCTTAGGTTTATAATTTTATGAAGATATTATTTCGTTTCTTAGTGTGTCGTCATATACCGATCTAGTAGTTTTAGAAGCATATGTTTAAAAAAAGAATTCGAATGATTTTCATTGATGTCACAAATTTTACGCTTAGGTTTATAATTTTATGAAGATACTGTTTCTTTTCTTAGTGTGGTGTCACATAGGCCTACCGATTTAGTAGTTTTAGAAGCATCTTTTTAAAAAAAGTCTAATGATTTCCATTGATGTCTCACATTCCAATGGGTGGATTAGCTAATAAATCAATACAACAAAGCATACATCAGCGAGTAAAGGTTCGCACGCCTTTCTCTCAGGGGCCGGTGTGTAGCTATTTATTGATCGCATCTGAGGACATTCGTGTCAGGATGACCTAATTAAAGATATTAATCTACCGCGTCGCGATGATGTTTACAACCGCTGCTGTGTAGTGTGGCGCTCTTAAGATTTTTGTCGTATGCTTGCTGTTGCCGTGGCTATGAACTTTGACCTACTTATTTGGTGCTGCGATCGCATCGTTTTGTGTGTAGTCGAGAGTAAGGCGTTAGAACTCGTGTCGGTTGACACCGTTGACCCGTCTCCTTGTGGTTTAAAATGGTGACCTACTAAAACAAGGAGACATTTCTGCTGTCATTCTATCATTATCATCCTACGTTTTTTTTTTAAATTGTCCTTATCCTTTTTTTTTTTGTAGCGCTTGCATTCTTTACCTGTTTAAATCCAGATCTAGATCTAGATCTACTAGTTGCACATTATGTTGATTTATATTTCCGTCTATAAGACTATATTCTTAAAAATGATCTAATTCTTTCCCCCCTTCACATAAAGTTCCAATTACATTATAAGTTTTCTCATTGAAACTTAATTATTATTAATTCTGTATTTTATTATAGTATGTATGTATCATGTGTTAAAATAATTAGGCTATTGATTAATTAGTTGGATTTCTCGATTGGTCAATAACTGGCAACTCAATGCTTAGACCACTGATAAGACTTGACCACATGTGGTACCCTGGTCAAAGATAAGTTTCGCCTGACCTTTGGAACCTGTACATTTGATCTCACTGACTGTGTACATCACTGTGTACATTTGAGCTTGATTACTTTTCCTTTTCTATAAACAATTGTCATTTTTCTAAATTCTGGGTTATAGTGTAGGCCTTTGTTTTTACCTAATGAAAACATCACTAAAGTCTATTCTACTACATTTGATATTGATTGCTACTGTGAAAAGCTTTATCTGTTTCAGAGGTTTATTAAACTTAACATTACATTGTTGGGGGGGGGGGGGGGGGGAATGAAAGCACAATATAAGGACAGAGTAGGTGGGGGGGGGAGGGGATTCAAACTTACACTGCTCACACATATATTTATCTGGACATTAAATATTAATTCTTACTATAGTGTTTTACCTTTTGGTGGATTGATGTGTGATTGCTGACAGTTGTCATAGTTGTTACATTTTTTAAAGTAGGCCCCTTATGTCCTGTTTCATAATTGATGTGTACCATGTGCATTCTGTTAGTCAAGGTCTATTAGCTTACAGTCCTGATGGTGTTTTGTGTCTTACTGTCTTTGGTCTAGTTGAATACTGTATACATCAAGGTCTATTACACCAGTCATGATGGTGTTTTTCTTTGCTATATGTCAAGGCCAAGGTCTATTACATTAGTCATCATGACCATATTTTGTGTCTCTGTCCTAGTTATATGTTCTGTACCTCAAGGTCTTATACATCAGTCAACATTACCATATTTTGTGTCTCTGGTTTTAATTTATGTTCTGTACCTCAAGGTCTTATACATCAGTCAACATTACCATATTTTATGTCTCTGTTCTAGTTATATGTCTCTGGTTTACATGTATGCTCTGTATTTCAAGTGCAATCTAGGTCTATTAGCTCACAATCCTGCTGGTATTTTCTGTCTGATCTAGTTACGTTCTCTATAATTCGATGCCAAAGTCTGTTAGCTAACAGTCATGATGGTATTTTGTGTGTCTGGTCTAGTTACATTCTCTATAATGCTACGCCAGTTGTGATGGTATTTTGTGTGTCTGGTCTAGTTATGTTCTTTATAATACCATGTCAAGGTCTATTAGCTCATAGTCATCACGATATTACTGAGTTTATCTAGACCATTGCTATTCTCTGTGAGTAACTTGAGCATCCCTAATCTTTGCTCAAACAAAATGGCTGTCAAAACCACCAAAAGCATATTTTGCATTTCTTCAGACCAGCTGTCATCTTTTCAGTTTGAGAGGTAAAGCCAGTTTGTTCAAATTTATGATAGCCCTTGATTGCAAATTAGTAATTAGCACAGGTTTATACCCTGTATCATTATGACATGAACACAGACTACCTGATGGTAAACTCTTGTCTTGTCTGAGATCCAACTTGGCAACTTGCTCCAGGTTGAATGTGTATTGTGTAACAGATGTTTCACTTGTGTGTCTCACTAAAAACTGAAATAGCTAAAGTTTTTTTTTTCTTTCTACATGGCGTGCGAAAATTTAAATTAGATTTCCTTTTAAAATCAGGAAGGACAGAAGTATAAAATATTCAAAATGACTGGGTTTTTTGTTGTTGTTGTTTTTTTGTTAAATTTTCTTTGTAATCTTCCCTGTGGTCTACACATGTATGATCATGTGATCATTGGTATGATTCAAATACTGCACGGTTTTACATACAGTTTAATCCTACAGATATTCACAAAGCCACCATTTAAAGAGGCACATATCTTAAAATAAAATAATTATTAATATAGGTAATCTAATAAAAACTTGTCCTTAGGTAAATTTTAAAAATGTGTGTAGTGTATCTGTAATTTATTTTGTAAATTAAAAATAATTAATTTAATCTATCATGAAAAAATAGTTTAGTTTTCTGCCTGGCCTGTCTTAACATTGCTGGGTGCACTCATCCAATAGTGGTTTCTGATTAGTTACTCAAAGTTAATCTTCTCTGCCAAATAATCTGCAACCATATTGTACTCCATTATATGTTGTTTTTTTAATGGCCACCCTTCTAGTATTTCCTTATATAATGTTCTATTGTAAATACATGTTATCAGATATCTGAGTTTCCTAAAGGATTATTTGAATTCCCTGATTTCAAATTCATTATCTTCTTTTCTCCTTTTTTTTCCTTTAGCAAATGTTTTATTATCATGAGATAGGAATGTTGTGTTATTGATTTTTCGCATCATATTCTAAATAAATGTGTGGTATACAATTTGATAGCCTGATTCACTCTATAAATATTTAGAAATCTTTATTCTTCACATGAGTGTTTTTCTTACTTAGCTGACTTGTTACTTGGGTTACTGACTGTGAAACTGTAGATGTGTCAGGCAGTGATGTGTATAGTTCTGTATCCGTGTAGTTTTGCTAAGTGGTTACATGTACAGGGTGTTTAAAGAATATTTCTGATCATTTTTTTTAAACACATGTTATTGTGTGAGAAAACTTTGTATTGAAAATATATGAAACTGGACTAGTGTAGTCAATATGTTAGAAATTTTAGAAAAATATTTCAATGGATTTTTTACATTTTGATGGGGATCTAGATGAAGAGTAAGTATGTTTCCAAGACCACATGTAATTTGGAATTTTAAAAAAATGTAGGTTTTATTCAATACTAAAAAAAATGTTTTGTTTTTTCTAATTTGAATTTTAGATTGGAAAAAGAATATACAGCATTGAAAACAAAGGAAAATGAGGATCAAATTGAACTGCGGGTATGGCTAATATTATATAATACTAGGTTCTATGTTGTTCATGTATAATTATGTAGGTGAAATAGTACTTGTTAACAAGCTATACATATTATAAAAATATCTGTTAATTAATGTATTTTAATATTATTAAAATATCATCTGGCAGTAGTTATTATTATTAGTATAATCATGATTACACTAATAATAATATATTACTCTTCATTTATTTGCATCAATGGAATGCAGTTTTTTCTGCCTTCTATGTGTTTTTAATTTTTTTTCCCTAAATATTGCAGCGATTAAGGACTGAGAATAGACTTTTAAGGCAGCGAATAGAAAACTTGGAAAAGGTTAGTATTCATTTTCCAGTTTACTTTATGTCTGTTGCATTCAAAACATTGATAAGCCACACTTTTTAAGTGGATATAGTTTTGGACAAATATTGTTGAAAAGGTGTTGAAAAAAATGTTTTTGAACAAGAGTGGTTTATAGGCTTACACCCTCTCTGTTAGATAATGATGTGGTTAAATGGTTAATTTGCCTATGTTAGGCTATTGTTATCCTAAAAAACCCCACTACAAACCTTAGTAATAGGCCTTTTAAGTCTGTGTAGGCTGCTCACAATGCTGCATATTACTATTTAATTAGAGAATATAATGTACACACTTTTCTTTAACTTCAAGTTCTTCATCTATCTTTGTACATATATCTAGTATACTCTCTACCTACATAAAATAATAAATTAACTATATTACAGTGAATCTAAATTTAGCTTTTTTTTACATACTACTTTAGATTTGTTGATATTGACACAGTTTTTCAATTATTTGTTAACATGTTTAATCAGTTTTATATTTAGAGTTATTTTGTGAATTTGGATGAAAATACTTGTCACACTATATTTCGGCTTCAAACAAATCTGAGATCACAGCCAATAATTACCCCTGTAAATGGTTATATTATTAACAATTTAAATCACAGCTTAATCTGGACAGTTCTTAGGGTAAAGTTCAGTAGTTTAATTAAAAATTAATTTGAAAGTACATTTTAGCTATATTAGTATGCCTATCATATGCTAGTAATACTGATCTATGTTGATATATCTGTAACTTGTCATTAATACTGACCTACTTTGTAATTTAAACTAACCTACTTAAGCACACCTGATGTCTTTCAGAAAAAACTGACCTATATTGATGTGTAAGCTGAACAGGGATCCTCACTTTGTCTAGGGTCATCAGAGTCTTTATTTGTACAAGACCTTGCGTGTGCAAGATTACATTTTAATCTGTCTAAATGGTTACTGCATACACTGTTTGATAGGACACTAGTGTACATTTACATACAAATACTTCACAATAGTTAGGTTTGTGATTGTTTTTCTGTCACATTGATTCATTACTATTTAATTTTTCCCAACCTCTTCCGAGAAGGTCAGCTGATAATAAATATGACAAATGAGGGTTCTAATTAAATATTTACTTGATAATCTATCTGTTCTTAACTATCACAAGGGCCTACAATTGAGTAGGCCTTTAATATAAAAAGACTACAAAAACTTTATTAAAATTATTACTAGCCTGATAATTTACTATCACTAAGCTGCAAAATCATGCTTTAAAAAAAAAATAACAGCAATAGAAAACTAATGTCAACTTGTTTTGATATTTTTATGTTCTATGGGATGTTGAATAGGGTTACTTTAAGGAACTCTTAGGAAACTGAAGCTAATGACAGTGACAAGTATTCTCATCATTTTGGTGCCCCCTGAAATTTTGTCATATTTTCTCATTAAAAAAAAATTCTTTCTTTCTCTCTCTCTCTTTCGTTCTGTCTTTTTCCTAAATATCAAGGTTGAAGCGAAGTTACTTCGTCAAAAAGAAGTGAGTTGTTTCCCCTCTTACTTTTGTTGCATTTATCCTAAAAAAAATATCCTTGTTTATGTTTTGTTCAAAAATAAAAAATAAAAAATCGACACAATTTTTTTTACCTCTGCTTCTCTCAGCAGCTAATAAAAGATGTAAAAATATTGTTTTAAATACTTAGTGTAATGTCTCAGTATATCCTACAAGCATGCTGTTCAGTGCTGTAATTTTTATACAATGGCATGTTCAAGTCTCCACCACTTAAAGCCTAGATCCTAAGTATATCTGGCCAGTAGGTGCTTACCTGCATTCTAGTATCTGTTCTAACATTTCACTGAGCAGAGTTGAGTACTGTGGAATCTATTCAATTCTTAAACAGTCACCAGAGTGGTTTTTTTATACCTATTTTTCTTAGTTCCCAGTTTAAAATTATTCAATTTTGTCAATGAAACATTAAATTATTTTAGGTTATGCCCCTTGATTTAGCTCTCCCTTGATAGAAATCATTAGAGTTCAGTTAATTTTAGTCCTAACTTTTATCAGCACATTGACATTTTTTTAGGAGGCTTTCATCAGATAACTAAAATCTAAAGTATTATATATTAGTAAGCATGTTTGATAACATCTTAAAAAGTGGTCATAATTAAGAAACATAAGCTCTTATTGGAGTTTCAAATAATTTTGTATCATTTTTTATAAATTATTATGTTGCTAAACTGTTTTTAGATATCTTAAGTACACCTGTCAATACTGATACAACTTGAGTTGCCCTTTACAACCTGGTTAAGTGTCTGCCACTATCTCATCATGTCAAATATGTACCTCAAGCACTGCTTGCTTGAAGCTATGTAGTCAATCTCATTTTATCTGCTGAAGGCCTTTGGTAGAAATGTCATTTTTTTCCCCCTTTAAGTTTCATTTCTTGTTGTATATTAACCTCAATAGTCAGTATTTAACAAGGATGATTAACAACTTTTATTTAATGTAAAGAAAATATATTTTTACCAGTACCGTTGATTTTGTTCTTCCATTTTGCTGAGTATTTTCTATTTAAAGGTCGACCTCTCAGTTTCTCTTGTTATGCATGTTTTTTTTTCTCTAATTACTGTAAAAAAAATAAAGTTGGTATCTTTTTCCAATTTTCAATCATTTTCATAAATTTAGTAAATAATGCATGATAAATATTTACCTCATATCACTTTACATCACCAATAAATACAATAAAAGGTATTAGAGTAACTATATATCTATTCATCTGTGGTCCAAGTCTAGCACTTTTCAGTATTTAATTGAATGGCATGTTTGGAGAGTATTTTGCATCTTCCAAATCAATGTTAGTGACACCAGTAGTACCTTCACCCTATTCTAACTTCAATACCAGCACCCTGGTTCCACTCTTCTGCCCCCCCCCCCCCCCCCCCCCCCATCACATATGTCTGTCAGTTTTTCCTGCTCAGCTATCCTAATCTTTTTTCTTATTTTTCACATAAAAGGAATGTCTGTAATGCATTTATAAACCTAGCACCATTCCCTAAGCAAGCTTTTCTTTCCTTTCCAATGGATTGCCCAAACTTTATTTTGCTTGTTTTTTAATACATTTTTTTTCTTTACTTCATGTTGTGAAAGTAACTATCTAAACAAAGGTTGGCCTGTTGGAGAAGAAGCTTAGAGCAAATGTAAACACATGAACATGTTTACACGTAACAACCAGGTGTACAGGTTGCCACCAGGTGTACATGTTATCGCCAGATGTACATCTCCACACCAGGTGTACATGTCACTGCCAAGTGTACATGTCCACACCAGGTGTACATGTCACCACACCACGTGTACATGTCACTATACCAGGTGTACATGTCACTGTCATGTGTACATGGTATTGCCAAGTGTACATCTACACACCAGGTGTACACATTTCACCACTAGGTGTACATGTCACTGCCATATGTACATGTCACCACACCAGGTGTACTTGTCACTGCCCAGTGTACACCTGTCACAACCAGGTGTACATGTCACCACACAAGGTGCACATGTTACTGCAATGTGTACATGTCATTGCCAAGTGTACATGTCCACACCACACCTATTGGGGTACATGTAACTGCTAGGTGTACATCCATGTCATTGTCTGGTGAACATGTCACTGCTATAGAAATGCAAACACACCATCCCACAATTTAAATAGTCAAACTCATCTAACCAACCATCTATGCTCATTACTTTTTATCTCACAGTGGAATTAGAGTTAAAAAAATATTCACACATTTTCTTTCACTTAACAAAATTTTTGCCATCCTAAAGCTTACATTAGGTCAACCTGTTAAATGCTCCATCTAGCTCCGACTGTTAAAGATGACATATATCCGTAAATGTGATTACTAACATGTGAATAACTTTAACCCTAAACAATTATACAACATTCATCTGTATTTAATTACTAATGCTACATGTGCTTATATTAAATGCTTGATATTTCAGGAACATACATGCACGTTATATTACATCAAATCTGTGTTTAAGAAATCTACACTGAAAAATTAAATGCTAATATTGTTAAAAAGTTGAGTTAGAATTGAGAATTACGTTTTCTATGCATATGGTATTTTCTTACTGTTTGGAAAAAAAGGCAGTGTTATCGTAACTCATGTGTGTCTACTTTGTTATGTGTTTTATTTAGATCTATTTAATTCATCGCAAAGCTGTGATTATTATTATTTAATCCAACTATAAACAAAATAGTAGAATTCCTAGAATTAATTTAATCCCAAAGTAGAACTATTAAAAGTATGTAATACGTGTACTCTAGTGCTTGGTGTTTTCCTATACTTAAAAAAATATTAAACATAAACGCTATTTGTAGTTTAACATAGACCCTAATTTAAACAGTTCAGGAAGCTTTTGTCAATTAACAAAATATTTCTCGTGCAGCTTTTTTTCATCATGTCATGTTTCAATCTTCAGCAACCAGTTTTTTTCTAAAAAAAATATATTTTAACAAAAATATTATTTAAACAATTGTTATGTAATACGTACCAATTTTCAATCATATATATAAATTGAAAATCATTTTTTATTGAAATGCATACAATTTTTAAAGGGAAGTAATCAAATCAAAATAAAACCTGTATGATTTGGTTTTTCCTGCCAGGAGTCAGCAACTCTAGCAGACAAACTAGTGCAGGACCAGGTGACGTGGGCACAGGAAGTGGAGCAGTCGTATGCCCTGAGGAATGAGCTGAGCGTCACCAGGCAGCAGCTCCAGGAGACACAGAAGAAGTTGCTGGATGCTGAGGATATTATTGGGGATATCCGCAAGAGGGTAAGTGTGACATTTGTGTGATGCTGTGGATATAATTGGGGATATCCGCAAGAGGGTAAGTGTGACATTTTTGTGATGCTGATGATTTTATTGGAGATATTCGCAAGAGGGAAGTGTGAAAATTTTGTGATGCTGAGGATATTATTGGTGATATCCGCAAGAGGGTAAGTGTGACATTTTTGTGATGCTGAGGATATTATTGGGGATATCCGCAATAGGGTAAATGCAGATTGTGTGACATTCTTGATCATGATCATCATTCATGTAAACCCCTTGCGGAGCCAAGGGACGCAACCACACCTTTCCATGGTACTTGGTTTTGGTCAATTTCTTCAAGTTGGGTTCACGACATTTCAGCTGTTTGTATTTCATTGACTATTGATCTTCTCCAAATTTGTTTGTGGCCTTCCTAATACCTCTCCTCTTGGGGATTCAAATCTATAGCTTGTCCGGTGAGGTTCTTAGTTGGTATGAAGATATTATTGGGGATATTTGCTAGTGGGTAAGTGCAGTCAGCCGTGTAACACTTTCCAACCTGCCTAAGTAAACAATGATGATCAGATTTATAAAAAGGTCGTAGACAACCATTCTGTTGGATAATTATTTTCTGTTTGTTTTATTAAAGTGGTCTTGTGCAATAAAGGGTTAACTACTTTTCTAGACCCGGATAGATTTGTAAACAGGTCGTTGTAAACAGGTTGTTATAACTATTTTCTGTTTGCTTTTATTAAAGTGGTCTTGTGCAATAAAGGGTTAACTACTTTTCTAGACCCGGATAGATTTGTAAACAGGTCGTTGTAAACAGGTTGTTATAACTATTTTCTGTTTGCTTTTATTAAAGTGGTCTTGTGCAATAAAGGGTTAACTACTTTTCTAGACCCGGATAGATTTGTAAACAGGTCGTTGTAAACAGGTTGTTATAACTATTTTCTGTTTGCTTTTATTAAAGTGGTCTTGTGCAATAAAGGGTTAACCACTTTTCCAGACCCGGATCATTGAAGATGCTGTGCATCTGGACGAGGCTGAGGAGTGCAACATGGTGAAGTACCTACAGGAGGAACTGATTGCTGTCAGGTTGAGAGAAGCTGAGACAGCCTGCACCATCAAGGAGCTCAAGCTAAAGATCTCAGATTTAGAGGATGTAAGATATATATATTTTTAATGGTTTCTGAAGTCTTTTTTTTCTTAATGCATTACTGATTTAATATTTGTACTTTTTAAATAGATGATTGATAGAGCTTTGAGGATGTAAGGGTTTCTAAAGGATTATTTTGTTAATATATTACTGATTTAATCTAAAGACTTTTTTAATTGATAACTGATAGAGTTTTACAAAAATTAAGATGATTCTAAGTGACCTACCACTAGGCCACGCCGTTTCTTAGAGTTATTAAGAACTTGATTTAATTTTACTATTTATTGTACAATAACATTTAGTAACAACTCTTATTGTTGTATCAGACCAACCTGCGGCTACAGAGGGCACCCAGCAATGATGTCCAACAACTCCAAGAAGAGTTGATAGCTGTGAAACTGAGGGAGGCTGAGGCCAACTTGTCCATGAAAGAGCTGCACATGAAAGTCAATGAGATTGAGACCTACTGGGAAGTGAGTTGTGGATTTGTCTTTATGAATTTTTTTTTTTTTTTTTTTGATAGAAATGTAGACTGGTCACTATCAAAATATTTATTTAATGAACTTTTACCCAGGCGAAGTTATGAACTATGTGTGGTGTATATGATTGACATTTAATGTGTGTGGCTGTATTGTGTGGTGTATGCGATAGACATTTAGTGTATGTGATAGACATTTAGTATATGTGACAGACATTTAGTGTATGTAACTGTAATATATGGATATGTGATACACATTTAGTGTATGTGACAGACATTTAGTGTATGTGACAGACATTTAGTGTATGTGGCTGTGATGTTTGTTGTTTGTGGCAAAGTCATTTAGTGTATATAGCAGTAATATTTTTTGTCTTTAATAATCAAGTTCTGTACTGCCGTAAAATTGTACATGTTACGTCACCTGTTACAGTCATACATGGAGAGGGTACGTCAGGCATCACCAAAAGAAAAAAGTACCAAGTCAGAACTGAGGCACCTTCAAGAAGAAATAATGGCCCTGAAGCTGAAGGAAGCCAGAGCAGTTGGGGACTTGAAGGATGCCAAACAGAAGTTGATGGAACTTGAAACACAGGTTTGAAGAGACTTTACTTACTTAATCCTCATCACTCCCTGTGGAGTATACGGCAGCAACAAATCTCCGCCATTCCACTCTGTCTTGGGCGAGCCACTTGAATTCATGCCAGGTCTTGCCAGTAGCCTGCACTTCTTCCATCTCTCTCCTCCATGTTCCCAGTTGTCTTCCTCTCTTTCACTTTCCAGACGGAGTCCACTTCAGCGCCATGTTGGGGAGTCTTCTTTTGTGAAGAGACTTTACCTTCATGCTATTTACACAGCACATGTATAGGTTTGGTAGAGAGCTATTTGGGAGATTGTGCATTGTGGTGACCACTTTATTCCTTTTGTATCTCGCTGTTCCAGAAACAGGCAAACTCTATAGACCGTCAGGTTCAAAAGGGTACTTTCCAGAGATGTAGCTTTACTGCTTATTTATTTTCAGAAATCCCCAACCAGTTATTAAAAAAAATAATAATAAATGTACACTTTTTATTTAATGGATATGTTAGCTCAATTTGGATAATAATTGTGTAAATGCGATAACCCCTTTTGCACATTGTTTATTGACTGACTTTTTAATCTAGTTTTATTTTAAAATTTCCTTTAGTTTACTCATTCTTTTTTTGCAAGCTCTACTTACAGATGTGTAGGCCTATGCATCCATTTTAGCTAGTTTTTCTTTTTAAAGAATACAAAAGCACAGTTTGAAAAACATATACATGATTAATATATATAACTTGTTTTATACTGTTATAAAAGACAACTTATTTATTATTCTAATTCTAAATTTTTTTTTAATATTCTATTTTTAGAATCAAATCTTCACCAATCAGATCAGGCGGATGGGAGAAGACAACAAGGAAATGAAACGTCTGCTGGAGGAGTCTGCTGAGAGGGAGAAAGATTTGAAGGTCAACATCAAAGACCTGACCAGGAAGCTGGACGACACGGAGAGTAAGAGGAGGGAGGAGTCCATGATGTCCAGGATCAAGGAGGCGGAGAATGTCCAGCTGTTGGCAGAGCTGAGGCACAAGATTGCTGAGATAGACATTCAGGTAGCCTGGGGTGCTATTTTTTGTTGGTTGGTTATATTGCGGAGAGGTGGTTATAAGGTACCACAAGATTGCTGAGATTGACATTCAGGTAGTTCCCTTTTCAAACCTGACGGTCTATAGTGCAAGTGAAGTAGAGTTCACTTGTTTCTGTGACCTCGGCATATGAATAGATAGTGTGGTCTGCACTATACCCAGTCGCCTTTACTCTCCCTAATGTGAGGTAGGTACCCATCAGTTGGGTGAACTCAGGGAGGGTCTACTGATTTAACCTGGATTTGAACTCGAGACTTACGGGTTAGCAGTCCAGCTCTCTACCGCTAGACCACTCCGTCTAAATTTAGGTAGTCAATGGTGCTATATTTTATGGTTGTGACTATTTTTTGTTTCTTTGTTGAAAGGGGGGGGGGTGTTGTGAGATAAAACAGGTAGTCAATGGTGCTAGGTTTTTTGTTGGTTGTAAGGGGGGGGGGGGGTGTTATAAGGTACCACAAGATTGCTGAGATAGACATTTAGGTAGCCTGGGGCGCTATTTTTTTGTTGATTGGTTATATTGGGGAGAGGTGGTTATCAAGTACCACAAGATTGCTGAAATAGACATTTTTCAGTGGTGCTATTTTGTATGGTTCTTGTGGTAGAGGTACATGATCTTTTTTCAGTGGTGCTGTGTATTTTGTTCTGTTTGTTGAAGTTGTTATGCTGTACAGTCTAATGTTCAAGATTTTGAAGTAGATTAAAAACATATTTCTACAGGCTTACTGGTAAAAAGGGAAGATCTTTTTTACCCCCAACCTATGAAAAGATAGGGTTGGTTAAAACTACCAATTAGCAGCTTTTATTCCCCTATCCCAGCATGTTTACTACTCATTAATCATGAATACGGAAAATTACATGAATGATAGATATGTATCAACAATTTTGATGATTCTGGTAATTCTAAAGGGATCTATATATATAATTCTCTTCTTGGAGACGTTAGAAAACAAGCTGTAAGCCCGCCTAGCAGTTCCTGATTCTTTCTTTCTAGGCATATCGCACACCCCCCACATGGTCTGATGAGCTGTGGTTCACGCTAAATGTTTACAATTGTAGAGCCGGGTTTAGTGACGCCTATTAGGGGCAGATAATTTAGTTTGAAACTATTTTAAACTTAGGGGAGGTAATTAAGAGGAGGCTGCTTTCACGGTGGTGGGGGGGGGGGGGGGTGTGGGGTTGGGGGAAAGGAGGGTGGGAGGAGGTATTGTCCTTAACAGCCTAATGATAGTGTTTTAAAGCAAATATTTTCAGTGGCAGCGTAGATACTGTCGAATTCACACGTTATGCATGACTGAAAAGTAGAAAATAAAACAACTATATTTCGGCCGCGGGTCGGCTCATATGTTTTAACAGTTTTGATGATTCAGGCAGCTCTTAAGTGATAGATATGTAATGAATGAGTTAAGCTTTTAAAATATTTTGAAACTAGAGCACTTGAACCCTGTAACAGGAGATCCAATTAATTACTTATTGCTGTGGTCTATTCACCATGTACCCACAGGACTAAACCTATGGGTACATGGTAGAATTTGAGCCATTGTTTACATTGGACTACCACATTCACTGTGTAAATAATAGAGTGGGAATTTAACTTTTCAGAAAGAAGAGCTGTTAGCTGCTGGTCAGCTGCATGACAAGGGAGAGAATCAGGAGCTGGAGAACAAACTTCATGATCTACAAGATGAGGTGGCATAGTCTGAGTGTTTCCCTAATTATTGACTTAACTTATTTCTATTAATATTTATAGTGATAGGTAGTAACACTCATTTATTGATTAAACTTATTCAGGTTTTTTTTTTAAATCTTGATCACTATAAAACAGATGCATTTAAACAAAAATATTTACATTTATTAGTGTTTTCACATCAAGTGTGCCAGAACCTACCTGTTTAATGATTAATGTCTTATTTAATTAATAAATTAAATCTTTATTTTCATACTTTCTACTTAAAACAAAATGTGAATATTTTTATCAAGCCCCTCTTTACGTAAAACTATCTTAACATAATGATTAAAATAAAGTGAAAATAAAGTTTCAAAAGAGATAGGCTACTGAATTAAATGTATATCTGCCATTACACCATTTGTCCCTAATGGTTATTAGGTTAAAAAAATGTACAATAACTTTGTGTTTCTTAGCATGCCATCCAGGTTATACCCATCAACCCTCTGAATACATTTTTAGTCCCTCAGAATGCCCACCAGTACCCTTTTTTTTTAATTTAAATATTTTAATTTCTCCAATGATGCATTTCAAACCACAAGCTGTTGAATTTGTAACAGAGATTGCATAAGTTATTAATAGTCAAATGCATTCACATTCCACATGCCACCGTTTCTACTGCTTTCTTTTTTACTTTTATCACGGATGGACTCATCAACCTTACTCACAACTTGATGCCCCCCCCCCCCCCTTCCCTAGAGTCACATATTTTTATTACTGGTTCTATAACTGGCTCTATAAAGGGACCTCTCATCATAACTCTCACCTTGGGCCCCCCATCATCACATTTTTACCACTGGTTCTATAATAGGGGCCTATCATCCTAACTCTCACCTTGGGCCCCCCATCATCACATTTTTACCACTGGTTCTATAATAGGGGCCTATCCTAACTCTCATCATCACATTTTTACCACTGGTTCTATAATAGGGGCCTCTCATCCTAACTCTCATCATCACATTTTTACCACTGGTTCTATAATAGGGGCCTCTCATCCTAACTCTCATCATCACATTTTTACCACTGGTTCTATAATAGGGGCCTCTCATCCTAACTCTCATCATCACATTTTTACCACTGGTTCTATAATAGGGGCCTCTCATCCTAACTCTCATCATCACATTTTTACCACTGGTTCTATAATAGGGGCCTCTCATCCTAACTCTCATCATCACATTTTTACCACTGGTTCTATAATAGGGGCCTATCATCATAACTCTCACCTTGGGCCCCCCATCATCACATTTTTACCACTGGTTCTGCTTCAGGTGCTCCAGTTGCAGTTATCATTTGCATCCAGCAACCGTGGCAAGCGGTGCGTCATGACGGACAGTTATCTGGGTAACAACTCTGACGAAGAGCTGGACGCTGAGCTCAAGGAGTCTGAAAACCTGGATCAAACATTGTCTGACATTATCGAGGGGAGAGGTCTGGCAGCGCACGCGGCGCCGGACGTAGAAAATCAAACACAAACTAGTCAGTCTTTGTCATCTCTTGAAGGAGATGAGGACACACAGTTGTTTAGCTCTCATAAGGATTCAGTGCATGAGAACCAATGCAGAGAGAGCACGGACAGTGGTGATAGTGGGTTCAAAGGTAAGAGTTCGGCCCCACAAGTTAAGAGTAACAGTGACTCCCTGTGGGAACTGTACGAAGAGGTTGTTGTTCTTGACACCAACATGGAAGGAAGAGTTGTCGGGAGGAATTCTTCTAACTCGGCCGGGTGTGGGGATTCGGATGTGTACCGCGGAGGAAATGGTAGAGGTGTGAGGCAGGGTAGCGATGAGAGGGGTGAAGTGGGGGGAAGGAGGGAAGAGGATAGGATACCTGATGTTGTTATCATATATGAGCCATCGTGTGGCCTTAGGACTCCTAATACGGACACGAAAGATTTTTATCTAAAGGAAAGCAGGGTTTAGTTTAAGTGTACGGTATTGGTCACTTTAGGATATGCAAAAAAAGGCAGTCTGTAAATAACAAAAAATAACTAAATACAAATATTTTGGAATTTATTTATCAGATGTAGACTTCATCTAGTTAAAAAGTGAAGGTACAAGTTTACCAATTTTAAATAGGTTGGCTTACTTTGAAATATATTTTAAAGATTTAATTTTAAAAATGTGTAAGGAAACTGAAGACTATTTATAGTGTTGAATAAAATTGTGATAGGTGGATAGTTTATATTTAAGATATTTATAGCTAGACTTAACACGGCCTATCTTCCAACAAATTGTCATCCTACTTCTTCCAGTTAAAATATATATGAAGCTGCTGCAGATAATGTAATGTTAATGATTCAACCATTGCTACAGTTAACTAAACAAACACTTCAGTTGTAACCCCCAGTATTTTCTACCTTTGTGATAATTGTCTTGTGCTTTTCTCTCCTGATAAGCAATACTCAGTATTACAAATTGCTAACTTTAGCTGTGGATTTCTCATTCTTGTAAATAGATAAAATTTCTACAGTGTGTTTTGGCTCAACTTCTTACAGAGGTCATAATTGTTTACATAATTCCTAATTGTATACATAAATTTGGTGTGTTCTTACTTGCATAAATGCCTTGAATGCATTATTTCTTACTTGGATCAAGCACAGCATGTCTTATCTATTTTAGTAACTTCCTACCTTTGCCTACAAAAAAAAATGGTTTTTCTTTTCATTTGCATGTTAATCCTTATAAGTGTATTTAGTATTTCAATATATTGATCTTAATTGTTATTTATTTTGTTACTTGTATTGACGTAATAGATGTTTAGTAATTGTTACTAAAAGTGCTCACATTTATGTATTTATATATAGATGTTACCATAATAATTTTTATTTACGTTGAAACTTTCTTTCCGTTAGTGGATAAGCTAATCCTCCATACCTAGGGGTAGAGCGCTAGACTGCTTACCTGTTCCAGTCAGTAGAATGTCCCTGAGTTCACCCAGCTCTGATAAGTAGTCTACCTAACTCATGTTTGTGAAAGTTAAGGCAGCTGGGCAAAGTGCTGACCACATTATCTCTTCATATGCAGAGGTCAAGACATATGAACTCTACTTCTTATACCAAATTGATCGCTAGGTCTAAAGAGAATCTTAATTTTAATACTCCCATTAATATGTAGCTGCAAACCCACACATATTTTACTCAATAACTTAATTGTTGAAGTTAATTTCACTTGTTTTGCAGGTATGTGACATTGACCTCGTTAGTTAATTGTTGACTGCATGCGGCATGCCCTCCCTTTTGTCACTCAAGCAAGCAAGATCCTCTGACCAGCCAATCCTAAATATTGCAAACTATTTACTAAACTTATTCAACATACCATTTTGTCTTTCCACAATTTTTGTTTTTAAATTATTTTTTTCTTGTCTTGTTGAATATTGTACATGCAGGTTTTTTTTTTTTTTTTTAAATTAAATATGTGGGATATCAGGCTAGCCAATGGGGGCATATATATAAATACCTGCTGCCACAACTATTTCATCCTTTCAGTGTTTTTAGAAGAAAAAAAATCCTTTTACTTTCAAATTCTTTCATTTTCTGTCTCTTGTAATTATATTTAATTTTTACAGTCATTTTTTTTTAAAGTTGGTTGTTGTGAAAAAAATTTGTTCATTAGATCATTCAGTCGATGTGACCTTTCAGAAAGCTTCTTCTCAATTCTATGTCAGCGAGCACCAATACTGCTCATGAAGTAATCGCAGTGGGCACCAACAAGCATGTCAACTCAAATTTTGCATGCTCGAATGTTTTCCATAGCATGACATATTCATTTTTCATCAATTGGCTGTTTCATTTGTACATAATGTTTACTTTTATAGACATTTCTACCGCCCCATTTGTAAAGAAAATTTTCTCTTTTGTCTGTTTTAGAATTTCTGCCCTGTTATAAAAGTTCCTTCTGTCTGTGTTAAAAAAATATGTCTTCTGCCCCTTTTATTTAAATAACAAAACATTTTTATACCTGTTACAGTTTTTTATTCTGCCCTTAACACAACAGCTTACCAGGGCTGTTATAAAACTGCTCAGTAAAAAAAAACATTCATGTTTCCCTATAAAAAAAAGTTCTTTTTCCCATATTACAACTTGCCAAGGGCTGTTATAAGGCTCCTCAGGTTAAAAAAAAAAACAATTTTCTTCTTTCCCTTTACATTTTTTTGTTCAGCCCCTAAAATAACAGCTTGCTATGCCATGTTGTAAAGAAGCTCAGTAAATAAAAAAAAACATTATTTTTTACCTATTGAAACAGTTTTGTTCTGCCCATAGCACAACAGCTTACCAGGCCTGTTACACAACTGTCCAAAAATTCCTTCTGCAAAATTTAATATCAATTCTCTCTGCTCTTGTTAAGCAAATGTTTCATAAGCTCCTGTTATTTAAAGCTGTGATGTATTAAGTGGTACTGATCAGATGCTCTGTCTCTGTTCACAAAAAAAAAATACTGCTAGCAACTCAAGTTACTGTTAAAAATAATTTTGTTTTTGAGGAAAGAATATTTATGTACATTTGTTAAAATATATTTTAATGTTTCATGTTTTTTTTTTGTGAATGTAAAACATTGGCATGCATCCTACACACTATTGTCATTCTGTTAATTAAAAACAAACATGTAACAGTTACATTATGGCCATCCAAATATTTTATAAAGTAATTCCTTTCTCTCTAAATTTTACTAAACATTTTAGCTCTTTAAATTTTAAATATTATGTAGATGATTCTCTTTATTTAACTCGGCCAAGTTGATCTGCATATATCATATGGAAATAAGCATAACATTATATTATTAAAACAAAAACAATTTGTATCCAAATTATAAAAAAAAAAATATTATAAAACTAAAAACGGCAGATTTTGTTAATGAATCTGGGAAAATGTCTGCCTGCATTCACATTTGCACCTTTTCTCCCAGTCATAAAACAAAATCTGCTGCTGATTTTAATCATTGAATATGTGGATGGCCTCTTGTAAAGCAGCATCAATCAAAATAATGTCTTTTGTGTACCTGTGATAGATACTGTTGGCCAGTTGTAATTAGATAACAACCAGCCCAAGGTTTACATAGTTGTTGCGTTTCTGCAACATCGGGTGTAAACCGAGGGCTTCCTGTATTTACTTTATGCTCATAGATTTTTACTGAAACTATTTAAATCTCGTATTGCAATTTGTTTTCATGCTCATAAACCTAATGTAAAAAAAAAATATTTGTCTTCAAAACAATTTTTTTTTTACCTTTTGCAAAGATTGCACATCATAACTTAAATGAAATGCTCTAAATCTAAATGGAAAGTGGTGTAGTTTTTTTAGATATGAAAAGTGTACAAATAATAGAATTATTCTTTACATGATCTTTATTTTTCCTTAGCCTTCTTCATCTGTTTCCTAGACTCTCATAAACCTGATGATACTAAGTGCTTACCACCCTACTTAACTACACATGAATTATAAAAATATAATTCAAAGAACCTCAACCAGCTAACACAATACATTTTTAAACCTTTGATCATCATAAAAAATAAAACATGTAAAAACCTATTTATGTAAAGAAGGCTGAAGTGTCATTTATTGTGTTTGTTTATGGGGGTTTACATACAGGGTATTTGTAAAGTTCTTTTATACGTTAAAATTGTTTCACATACGCAAATTTAAAGTCAGATAGGTGAAGGTTACTAAAACAATTAGATGGGTACACTTGTTTCTTTTTTTTTGCCTCATCATAATGGGTATCATAGGATGTTCATAAGACAACCAGAGATAACCCATCTTGATAGAGTATACCCTCGTCAATAGTGGCAATAGCATTATTGATCTCATACTTGTACAATATCACGCAAATAGGCCTAACACCCATATTAAAAAGTCAACAATCCGTTATAAATACATTTTTAATATTGTAAAAAGACTATGGATAGGCGTCTTTTAGGACACAGTATCCTATTTTTGTATTATAGAACTCTGCTAGTCTAAAACTCCAGTGCAAATTTTTTTTAGGGCTTGAGTGATATCAGCTTTATTTAATTGACTGGCTACAGAACTTAAAGTGTCAGTGATTACGTTTACTTAAGTTTTTTTTCTGATCGTCATAAACCAATGTATCAAACCTATTATTGTTTTTTCAATAATGTTTTTTTTAAAATTCGTTTCCTTCATTTTTCTTTATAAAAAAAGCGGGTTTTGGTACTGTTAGAATTCTGATAATTGAGTATCTTTCCTCTGTGAATAAGGTTTGGCGTTAATTATACTATTATACTGTGTATGCTTCTAGCTTTGAGATGGGGTTGTGGATGTGGATTCTTCAGCTAAGACCTGTAGCCAGTCTATTTTCTAATTGTTTACATAATTTTTATTTACCTAAAAAGACAATTTAATTTATGAGTAATTTTTTTTTTTTTTTTTACCTTTAAAAAATTGAATTTTGTAACAATTTAGTCAATAGTTTAAAAAATTAATCAATAGAAAAGGTCTGTTGAAATATTATTTAGATATGATGTACATATATTCCTCCTGGGGCTGGCACAGTAGTTTGTTTTGATGTATATTTTCACACATTTTATTGAGGATTTGGGATATTCTTTAAGGAAAAGATAGTCTGTTGAAGTTGTTGCGAATCGACAAGAGATTTTGGTTTAAGGTGATAAACAGTCTGCACTGAGAGTGGCTGGTTATACCTATGTTGATCAGCATAATCTATAGCTAAACGAGATGTTGGCTAGAGCTGGTCAGTCTGCTGAAAAAGTTGGTTTATACATATACTTGTCAGTGTTACCAATTGTAATAATGGTCACTGGTGGCCAGATAAATGTTAGTCACAGGTGGCCAATTAGCACTAAGAATGGCTGATTATACATATGATAGTTTAACTAATAGCCTGACCAGATGCTGGTCATAGATGATGGTCTATGTGCATTAAAGACGGCTGGTTATGAATATGTTGGTCAGTATAACCAATAGCCAGACCAGATGTTGGTCATAGATGATGGTCTATGTGCATTAAAGATGGTTGGTTATGCATATGTTGGTCAGTATAGCCAACAGCCTGACCAGATGTTGGTCATAGATGATGGTATATGTGCATTAAAGATGGCTGGTTATGCATATGTTGGTCAGTATAACCAACAGCCAGACCAGATGGTGGTCATAGATGATGGTCTATGTGCATTAAAGATGGCTGGTTATGCATCTGTTGGTCAGTATAACCAACAGCCAGACCAGATGTTGGTTATAGATGATGGTCTATGTGCATTAAAGATGGCTGGTTATGCATATGTTGGTCAGTATAACCAACAGCCAGACCAGATGCTGGTCATAGATGATTGTCTATGTGCATTAAAGATGGCTGGTTATGCATATGTTGGTCAGTATAACCAACAGCCAGACCAGATGTTGGTTATAGATGATGGTCTATGTGCATTAAAGATGGCTGGTTATGCATATGTTGGTCAGTATAACCAACAGCCAGACCAGATGTTGGTCATAGATGATTGTCTATGTGCATTAAAGATGGCTGGTTATGCATATGTTGGTCAGCATAACCAACAGCCAGACCAGATGTTGGTCATAGATGATGGTCTATTAACACTAAGAATAAAGAATGGCTAGTTATGCATATGTTGGTCAGTATAACCAATAGCCTGTCACAGATGATGGTCAATATTCATTAAAGATGGCTGGTCATTCATCTTATGGCAAGTATACACACAGACCTGAGTGAGGCTATAGTGACTCTATGTAGGACTTGTAGTAACCTTATCCTGTCCAGTCTTCACTATAGTCCGTGGATGTAGGCAATGTTCCCTCTAAGGGGGAAAAGCTTGTGTGCAAAATGTATTTTCTGTGCGCGTTGTTCTAAAAGTCTTATAAAAGGATATATTTATTTTACAAAACTACTGCGTGGCGGCGCAGCTTAGAGGGAACATTGGATGTAGGGCAGCGAGTCTTGAGTCTGAAATAGTTTCACAAATCCTTAGCACTCTCTTCTGCTTGTAATTCACTACCTCCATCTTAGTTAATCTGAAGACATATATATCTAAAGTATTCGTAAAGAATTTTGTCGAGCTGTAAGGTCTCGCTAAAGTGTTTATCAAATTATAAAATAAAAACACTAGGTTCAAGAATATTCTCAAACCCTATCATTTTTAAACATTTCTTTATTTATTCATATAGAATTAGAATACTCATTTTTTTTCTTCAACTCTTCAACACATTGCCACATGAATTGTATACTGGTACTTAATTTGCCTTGTATGATGGTGAGTGATGGCTAATTTTGAACAAATGAACTACTTGAGCATGTTGTTGTGTCAAATCTTTTCTCAATTTAAAAAAAAAATGTGTCACAAGATCACTAACTCTTGTAATTATTGAAAATAAACTATTGATTCAAATCTATTTTGTTGTTTTAAATACTTAATTGTTCTTTTTCTTTTTACTTTCTTGTATATACGAAGTATAGAGAAAGTCTTGTAATCTTGCAAAAAAAAATCGAGATTTAAAATCTCGACGTCGACGTTTTGCACCCCTGAGTCTGAAAAACATAGTTTTTCAATCTTGTCCGTATGTCTGTCAGAAACTTAGCGACCCTTCCCGGGGACAAACTTTCAATTTGGCGCCCCACGGAGCACATTTTGAATTTGCACCCCTCCCCCCCTTAAATTTTCGATTTGCACCCCCCCCCCCCCCTCAAACTAATGCAAAAATGCAGATAAAATGACATTTTAATTTGTTTTTACCACCCATTTTGGCGCCCCCTAAGGTCGGGGTCCGGGATATATGTACCCCCCTGCCCCCCCATCACTACGCCTCTGATGTCTGTGGATGTGTGTGTGTGTGTGTAAACACGATAACTTGAGTACCGTTACAGCTAGGTTGATGAAATTTCATATATAAGCATTATATCAAAATTGTAAATCCGTATCAACTTTTGAGTGATTTCCGATAGCCGGAAGTGGAACTTTTTCTACTTTGAATTGTTCAAAAGCCTATAACTTGAGTACTATTGCAGATAGATAAATAAAATTTCACATGTAAGTAAAAAAAAAACTAATTCTCTGCCTTCTATAAAATTTTGAGTAATTTTTGTTAACCATAAGTAACAATTTTCGCTATTTCCGATTTCTCAAAAAAAGCATGTGAATTTTTAATTACTAATAATATCCGCTCTATTATGCACATTTTACTTGGCGTTCACTTGGTGTGCAATGCCCACCCCCCGAAAAAATTCTACCCCCCCCCCCCCCGAACGAAATGAAATTTATATAATTTATATAGAAAATATATACTTTTAACAGTGTCCGCCCGCCCCCCCCCCCCCCGAAAATTTCAAGTGCCCCCCCCCCCCCCCCCCCGGAGAAAAAAGTCTGGAAGAAACACTGATTAAAAATCATGACTATATCCCGAGTTGCCATTCCCTGTTGTTTCATATAAGAATATTCGAGAAATTTTAGGGGAGATCACTCCCGGTTTATTTCATATCAAGATGCTGATCTTTATTCCTCTCTCAATATTAATACTTTGTAGTGTATAAAATACTGTTGAACTTGTTTTTTTTTCTTTGTATGGAATATATATTGGCTTTCAATTGGTGCGCAATTCTTTTTTCTACGAGATTCTATTCTATTTAAAAAAAAAAAAAGTTTAAGTAATTAAAAAAAAGTGTTACATGAAAATATTCGAGAAAAATTAAGGAATATCTCTCACCGTTCATTTTTTAAAAAAAAGATAAAAAGCACCGTTTAGTCATTAATTTCTTCACGCTTAAACAGTGCTCGGTGGAAAGGGGGGGGGGTGCGGACTAGAGGAGTTGTTGACTCGTGGAGGTACGGATTAGTGCTAGGAAAGATGGGGACTAGTAATGGGTTAGGTGAGGAGGCGTAGCGAGGCGGTGGGGGGGGGGGGGGGGGGGGGGAGCGGACCGCACCGGGTGTCACCATTTAGGGGGGTGACACCAAGGCAAAAAATAGCAAAATACATAGAGAAAAATGATAATTCCATTTAATTAAGTGATTAATTCGAGTGTTAAATAGTCTTTTAAAAGGTGCAAATCGAAAGTTTGAGGGGAGGGGGGGGGGGGGTTGCAAATCGAAAATTGAAAGTTTGTCCCCGGGAAGGGTCGCTACGCCTCTGGGGGGGGGGGGGTGAAACCAATAAGTGCCGCACCGGGTACCACCCGACCTCGCTACGCCACTGGTTAGGTGTAGACTAGTACTGAATAATCGCGAAAACATGCGATAGGATCATATCGCTTATCTCCAATGGCTCAATGTACAATGTTAGCGATGTAATGACTTTTGTCCGTCCGATGATTTGTATATACTTAGTGATTCGGAAAGAAGTTCCGATACGTTGTAAAGTCCTTAGACATAAAAGTGCATGCGTTCCGTTTTGTGCTGAATATTTTTTCTGTGTAGAAACTGGCATAAAAATAGGTCCATAGAACGAAATAGGTCTTAAAAGTTAATATCGCATTCACACGAGCCATGTCTTTATTAACAATACATGAAGTCATATGATCGTACGGCACGATCGTACGGCAAGATCCTACGGCACGTATCAATTGAGAGAAACGAGTTGACGAAAACAAGGTCTACAAAGATATTTTTTTAAAAACCGCACTATTACCAAAAAAGCAAATTAGACCAAGCGAAAAATTATTTTAAAAAATACCTTTAAGTATAAAGAACATTTCAAAAGCTTAAAATGATGTCTATTTATGTCTAATCATGTTTCTTTATTTCGTAGACATGGGAAAATCAAGGAACAAAAATCAATTCATTAAACATAATAATGGACCTTTTTTCACTTTTGAATTTAAGTATTTTTAATATTTGAGAAGCTTTAGTAAAAAAAAAAAAAACTCGAAGTGTGAATAAATTAATGAAAAAAGGATTTTTTATCTCTTGTGCATGAATCGTCTTACTATCAAAAGAAATTGTGTATACGTAATTCTACAATTATGCACAACATAAGTTTATAATTTTAAAATGAATGCACTTACCAGTACAAAAGATCTTTGAGTTTTATTCGCTAATTGTCACGGGAATTCGATGCTTATTTTTTAATCAAACAAACTCGATAGATATAAATATATTAAGCGAAATAAAACATTGTTTGATAAATAATAACATTAAATATATTGCAATGTTGAAAAATAGAATCGATTTGGATTAGTTATTTATTTGTATTAGTTGCTTCCCATTTAAAGTTTTTGATACAAGGGGAAACAACCAATAACTTAATTATTTTTCTAATGAAAGAGAAAAATAATAGAAAAAAAACCAAACATAATTGTTTCACTTTTTATAGCAAACACAAGAATTATTACTTCAATACGGTAATTAATGTCTATTTTTGAAATTCTTGGATTTTTAAATAACTATTCTACTCTAAAACTTTGGCTAAAGTTAAAGATTAAAGACTTGATGAATCGCTTAAGTAGTTAATCCTCTTATGAATATTATCTTCTGTGATTTCGTTAGTTAAATTTTGGATCCCTTGAAACAAGGGACACAATCTAATTGTATCTATCTGTTGTCACACATGGCGTACCATCACCCGATGTCTTAAATAGAGACAATATTAGACGTTTTGTTTAGTGTAAAACTTGACAGGATTAATCTAGGACAGGGATCGGCAAACTGCGGCTCGCGAGCCGCATGCGGCTCTTTTGATATCAAGATGCGGCTCTACAGCTCCTTGAACAAATACTAATAATCTTAATAAAAAAAAAATAGAATATTTGAAATTAAAAAAAATGTTAGTGGCTCTTTAAAACCAGGGAAATTTTGAAAATTGTAACTTTTGGCTCTTCCGCTTCAAAAGGTTGCCGACCCCTGATCTAGGAATATTGAATATAACATATATTAGACGTTTTGTAAAACTTGACAAAGATAACCTTACATTTTCTTTTTTTCTCTTTATGCAATGCTATGTATTGTAACTATTTTATCATGTTCATAAATAAAAAAGAAAGAAAAAATCTATCTGTTGTACTGTTGTCTTACATTTAAGCTACCTAACATACAGCAACACTCGAAGATTGCAAACAATTATTGTCTTAACATAATTTAATACCATCATTTATTTAAGCCTAGTGTTTCTTTTGCATAGTTCATAGGTCAACCTTTTTTTTCTCTTGGTAGGCTATTCTTTGGATTTCTGAATAATTAATTACCTCAAAAATATTTAATAAAATATTAGGTCTATGACCTGCTGAATTATTGAAGATGTGAAGCTACCACAATTGTAATCTTAGATAGTTTTTGCGAAAAGTAAAATTTTGGATACCTTAAAATCAAGGGACTAGAATTGACTATATCAAAGTGTTTGAGTATGTGAGAATAGCGTAATGCTGGAGGGTTTGATAGTCTTAAATCTCTTTTTTAGTTTAATAATGTTTATTTTATCTTTATTTTATTTGGATAATGCTATTTGAGTAGTCGAGAGATGAATAATCATAGGTTTTGAAATTTGAGTAGTCGAGTTGATCGTTGAGTATCGTTCGTCGAGATTATCGTAATTTGGACGATAATCCTACCTAGGATTGCTGCTAGGTAGGCGTCGTCTAGCTAAATAATCGAAAATAGTTCCAAGCTACACTTCCTAGGATCAAACCTACCATCAACGACAAAGACTACAGCTATCTACGATATCTCAACAGCCCGCTACATCATCATTACGATACTGCTTCAGCAACTCTAGTTCCATAGACACTACCACCTCAAACAAAACTACAAACCAAATGACACCACTTCAAGACTTCAGAACAACCGAGCTACAACTACCAACGAAGATCAACCACTACCCACTGAAGATTGTTCAAATGAAAGAATCGGCCCAAGAATACAAAGACGCGAAACAACCATGTACTGTTCATTGATGTTATGTAGTTTAAATGTAAGACAACAGTACAACATTAGTATCAGAAAAGTTTAAATAACGATTGTACGCGGTAGATGGTTGACATTGAGATGAACAGCACATCGAATTATGGGGACGCTAACCTATAGTACACGGTGATTAAGTCAAACAAAATTTATAAAAATTGCTCATAGCACTTTTTGGTCGCCATAAAATTCCTAGATTAGTAATGGAAGTATTCATCAGAAATTAATATTACTTTAAAGATGGCAGTCCTTACAAGCCTTTTAATGTAACATTACAAAACAAGACAGCAGTGTCCGATATTAAGAGTACGGTAAATGATTGGGAATGTATGTATAGGCTTATGTCAGAAATAAATGTTATTGTAAATCAATGTCAGTTTTCACAACCTTTTGATGAAAATCGTAATACAAGAGCAAACAAGGTGACAAGCTAACTGTAACTAAAATTTACTTACCTTAGGCGAAAATATAAAAATAAAGTGTAAATTGGAAGTAAACTCCACTAAACTTTCTCGTATATTGTTATATAACAGCTAGCAGTATTCCAGGGTATCGGGGAATAAATAAATTGTTCGATTAAATGTCTATAAAAGTAAGTAAAGTTTCCCTTTGAAACGTGACGGTCTATGGGGCTAATGAAGTATAGTTCACCTGTTTACGTGACCTCACCATATCAAGGGATAGTGTGGTAAGTACAATGCCCAGCAGCCTATACTTTTCCATAAAGTAAGTCAGGTACCCATTAGAGCTGGGTGGACTCAGGGACGGCTGACTGACTTAAACCTGGATTCAAATTCGAGACTTAAGGGTCTACAACTAGGCCACTCAGTCCCCTAAATGTCTCTATCACAATAAAAATCACAATTACAAAAACAATTACAATTACGAACAATACCACGATTTGATAATTATATATACATGCCACATTGTACAAATTATGTATTATATGTTTCTACTGATGTACTTGTTTCAAAGTGTCAATAAAGATTAAAAATTAAAAAAAAAAGAAACCAAGGGACTAGATGTAAATAAAAATTATCTGTCCTTATGTGGCATGTAGTTGCACTTGAAATTTGGAAAGAATTATTTTACTAGCATAATTTAATACAATGATTTATTTAAGCCTTGTTTAAAAAGTTTCTGTTACATGGTTCAACCACAAACCTTGATTTCTTCTTATGTAAATGATTCTAGAACTCTCCTTCATTCTCCATTTAATGTAAAATCCACTAGTAATGTGTAATAGATTGAAATAATTGTGAGGTCAAGGGAACTCACTCTTCTGTATTAGTTATATTTATAATATTGTTATCTTGAGTGATGTCCCTTGTGTACTTCCTTCCGTCCTCTCTGTGTGTTACCATCGTGCTGTAGTTAGACCCAATAAATGTGTTATATACAACCACAGGCTTCTGTCGTCAATCTATTATAACTGGCGACGAAGGATAAACATCTACTAGAAAGAGCACCTACTTACGCAAAAAAGAGGTTTGCTAGAGCTTATTAGCTAATTATTTCTAGAATTATGGCGCTGTATGGCCAAATAAAAGAATTTGATGCGAATGATGAAATCATTCAAGATTACCTAGAGAGGTTAAGCTTTTACCTAGAAGCTAACGACGTGACGATGGAAGCCAAAAAGAGAGCTGTTTTGTTAACAGTCATAGGGCCTCAACAATTTAGGCTACTAAAAGACTTATGCGCACCAGCTAGTCTAAATACCAAGAGCTTTAACGAGCTGAGCAAATTGCTAACAGACCACCATGCGCCTACCCCATCAAAGTTTTTATGTAGAGCTAGATTTGACGGTAGGACTCGTCAACCAAACGAGTCAATATCAGAATATGTTGCTGCTTTACGTCATTTAAGTGAATTTTGTGAATTTGGAGACACGCTGTCTGACAGATTATGTGAAAAGTTTGTGACAGGTGTAAACAGCCCTGATATTCAAAGAAAGTTGCTGCTCGAGTCAGATCTAAAATTGGAAAAAGCAATACAACTTGCAATGTCATTCCAGCAGTCATCAGATGCGGCGAGATCTTTAGCACCTTCAGAGATCCATGCAGTAAACAGCAGGTTAGTCAATAAACATCAACCCCATCAGAGCATTCCAACTTATGCTAAACAGCCTGCTCGTTCAAATCCTAGATCTAAATCTAGTAATAATTATCAAAAATGTCATCGATGCAAAGGTCCCCATGCATCTCATCGGTGCAAGTTCAAGTCTGCAACTTGTTATAAGTGCAGTAAGCAAGGTCACATTGCCAAGGCCTGCTTTGCAAAGTCTTCGTCTGTTGCTAAATCTAGCCAGTCAAGACAGTACCGCAACCAAAAGCAGCACTATGTTAACTCTCACCAAGACTACCTAACCCAACCAATGAACCACTCTACCTGTGAAAATGCTCAAACTGATTCGCAGCCGGATTTCAGCCTGTTCTCTGTAAAATCAATAAGTCATGCTCCCATCAATGTACTAGTTTATATCAACGGTAAGAGCATCAGCTTCCAACTTGACACTGGAGCATCTCTAACAGTCATAACAAAGGAAGATTTTGACGCTGTCACAGGAGGATCAGTGCCTCTACAGCCATGTCACAAGTGTCTAACAACATACACTGGTGACAATGTTCCGGTAATAGGAGAGTGTATGGTTCATGTAAGTTATAATGGTCAAAGTGTTAAACTTCCTCTTCTTGTGGTTGAAGGAAATGGACCGCCATTACTAGGTAGGAACTGGTTAAGTAATCTTAAGTTAAATTGGGAGAGTATTTGTTCATTGAAGAATGTAAAAGAATCTAGTCTTACTTCACTAGATAAAGTTATATCTGAAAATAAATGTGTTTTTGGTAATTCAGGTTTACTAAATGATAGAACAGTGAAGTTAAGCATTAAAGACACAAATCCAAGATACTGCAAAGCTAGAGTTCCACCTTATGCAATGAGGAATAAAATTGAAAATGAGCTAAGTAGATTGGAATCTAATGGCATTATAAAGAAGGTAGACTATTCCGATTGGGCGTCACCCATTGTGCCAGTGTTAAAGAAGGATGGTTCTATAAGAATTTGTGGAGATTATAAAACTACACTGAATAAGCAAATAGAGCTAAATAGGTACCCTATACCTAACATTGAGGAAATCTCTTTGAATTTGGCAGGAGGAGACAAATTCACTGAATTAGACTTTAGTCATGCTTACACTCAACTAGAACTGCATCCAGATTCAAAAGTCTATACGACAATAAACACACATAAAGGACTCTACCAATATGAAAGACTATGTTTTGGCATATCATCCAGCCCTGGAATTTTCCAAGCTGTCATGGACAGTATTTTTAAGGATATTCCAAATGTTTGTGTGTACTTTGACAATGTGTACATAACTGGTAAGAATGACACTGAACATCTTAAAACACTTGATAAAGTCTTGAAAATTGTTGGTGAAAAAGGTTTAAAGATAAACAAAGATAAATGTCAATTCATGTTGACAGAAATTAGTTTTCTTGGTTATATATTAAGCAAGCAAGGTATCAGACCTCAACCTGAGAAAACAAAAGCCATTAAAGAAGCACCCAAACCTGAAAATACCCAACAACTAAGAGCTTTTTTGGGCTTAATAAATTACTATGCAAAGTTCATAGGAAATCTGTCTGGTAAACTATCACCACTGTACAAGCTGCTACAGAAAAATGCAACTTGGCACTGGGGTAAACAACAAGAAGCTGCTTTTAATACAGCAAAAGAGGCTTTGTCTTCTGACACCTTACTAACTCACTATGACCCAGGGAAAAGACTTATATTAACATGTGATGCTTCACCAGATGGTGTAGGAGCAGTCTTGTCCCACATGGATGAGAAGGGTGACAGACCCATTGCTTTTGCCAGTAGATCTTTGAACCAGGCTGAGAAAAATTATTCTCAGTTAGATAGGGAAGGCTTAGGCATCATTTTTGGTGTTAAGAAATTTCATAAGTTTCTGTTTGGTAGGAAGTTCACCATCTTTACAGATCATAAACCATTGCTAGGTTTATTTGGAGAAAACAAAACCCTACCTGAGCATGCCTCACCAAGAATTCAAAGATGGGCTATCACATTAACTGCATACAATTATGAATTGAGATACAAACCTGGATCTGAGAATAGTGCAGATAGCCTTAGTAGATTACCTTTAAAAAACCAAAGCCTGAGCTATGTACCAGAAGATGTATTTGTTCTCTTCACTATCATGGATAACTCCAATATAAATGTGAATGATATTAAAAGAGAAACACAAAAAGATGAGTGCTTAATAAAAGTATATGAGTACTGTAAGAATGGTTGGCCTGAAGAGTCAGTGAATGAGGACTTAAAGCCATATAAAATAAGAAAAACAGAGTTAAGTCTAGAAGATGGATGTATACTATGGGGGTCAAGAGTAATTATCCCCAAAATGTTACAAAAAGAAGTTTTAAGAACTTTACATGATACTCATCTTGGTTCTTCCAAAATGAAGAGTCTAGCAAGATCATGGTTCTGGTGGCCACATATGGATGCTGATATTGAAAAATATGTAAAACTTTGTTCAAGCTGTGCACAACATTCAAATCAACCAGCTACAGCACCTTTGCAAAACTGGGACTGGCCAATCGAACCATGGAAACGTATACATATAGATTTCGCAGGACCTTTCATGAACAAAATGTTCTTAATTGTTATTGATTCACATTCTAAATGGTTAGAAGTTAAAATCATGAACACAATCACTGCAAATGATACCATTATAGAACTTAAGGAAATATTTTCAACTCATGGATTACCAGATCAAATTGTTTCAGATAATGGGCCTAGTTTCACAGCTCATGAGTTTAAACTGTTTTGTGTGGCAAATGGTATTGAGCATATAACCACATCCCCCTATCATCCTGCTGGGAATGGTTTAGCTGAAAGAGCGGTAGGCATATTCAAAACCGCTATGGTAAAAATGAATACCGGTAACAAGTTTTCTCTTAGAGAAAGAGTAAACAGGTTCTTAACCAAATACCGCACAACTCCTCATATAACAACAGGTGTTGCACCATGTGAATTGCTATGTGGTAGGAAAATTAAAACTCATCTTGACCTACTACATCCAACTGTTCAAAGGTCTGTTTCCCAACATCAACATACACAAAAAGTAAATCATGACAAATCATCCATTGAAAGAGAATTTGGTGTTAATGAGAATGTGTATCTAAGAAACTATGGGAGAAAGGAAAAATGGATACCAGGTCAAATTGTTCAATGTACAGGACCTGTGTCTTATAAAGTAAAAACAAATGATGGACTTATTGTCCGTAGACATGCAGACCAGTTAAAAATAACTTGTGCAGATAATAAGTGTGAATCTGTCAATCCCACCAAGTCTGATCAGTTCACACCAACTCAGTTTGTTCCACAACCAAGTTCTGTTGATATGAGTGAACCAAGTTGTCTGGAGTCAGAAAATGTAAATTCTGGAGTTAATGATTTAAATCCTAGACCTCCTGAGATAGAGAATCCAGATGGTCAGAATCTTGAGTCACCAAATCAGAAGCCACTGAGAAGGTCAAGCAGGACAATCAAAGTCCCAAATAAGTTAGACCTATGATTCTAAAGGTCAAAAGGACTTTGACATTATTGTTTTGTATTTTGATTATGTTGTGGCATATTGTGCATTGTTTGTAAGGATGTAATCTACCATAGTGTTCATGTTACAATATAATTGGTGATTTTAGGATACTATCAATTGTTCTATTGAGAGATGTGTTATTGTGTTCTAAGGGTAAAGGGATGTAATAGATTGAAATAATTGTGAGGTCAAGGGAACTCACTCTTCTGTATTAGTTATATTTATAATATTGTTATCTTGAGTGATGTCCCTTGTGTACTTCCTTCCGTCCTCTCTGTGTGTTACCATCGTGCTGTAGTTAGACCCAATAAATGTGTTATATACAACCACAGGCTTCTGTCGTCAACCTATTATAACTTAATGCAAGTTCCATTGTAGCTCCTCGTATACAAAGCATAGCGAAAGTATTGTAATTGTGCACACACATATAATAACATTTTGAAATTTTTACACCATCCTACTTTAACGGAATTTAAAGGATGTATTACAAATCTTGCAAAAATATCTAAATAAAGATTTTGAAAAAGTTGACGTTCAAACGTAGATCACTCCAGCTTTATTTTAAAAGTTGAAAGGAGATCACTCCCGCTTTATTTTATCTTTTTACTTTTTCCCAGGGACAATTTTTAAGTTGGACTCTCAAATTCAATCTCAAATGTTTAAAAATAAAAGATAGAAATAACTTGCTAAAAAAAATAAAAAAAAAAAATTTGAAAACAGAAAAAAAAAAAAAAAGAAAAAATTTGAAAATAGATCTATGTATAAGTAAACCATCTTAAATGAATGAAAGTAGGCTACAAGTAAGAAAGAAATATTACTATTGTAAATCTGTATCAGTCCTCACAAGCCGATGATGAAAACTGTAATACTAAAGCGAACACACAACTGACGCTGTAAATTACATGTCTGAGGACAAAAAAAAAAAAAAAAAAAAATTGAAAATAAGCCCCCACACACACATAAATTCCCCCCCCCCACTCAACCGGACAGGCGGATATTTCAAGGTAGCGTGCCTTCATCGCCAAGGGTCAATTTAATGACATGGAGTTTTTGGAATGATAGATCAGTATGAGTATTACAGAGACACTTCTCCCACGGTCGTTTCTATTTCTGTCCATGTGTGTCTACAATGTGAACTTTTGACTCCACAGCTAAGGACTGAGCACAGTAAACTAAGCAGTGAAGAGAAACCGAGTTTGCACACCATATTTTACTCTAGTCTTATGCCAATTTATTTTCTCTCTTTGATTATTATATATGCAATTGGTTCATATCTTCGATGCTGTGTAAAACTATCAAACAAATTATCATTACTGATTTAAATGTTTAAAACAATTGATTAAAAAAAAAAAAGCAATTGTTTGAGGACTGTATAGATATAGATGTTTGAAAGGGAAGAATGTTTGCTTTGATGTGTCTCGTTGTAATAACTTAACTTTTCCGATTGCTTACAATTTGTATCATTTTAATTCTCTGTAATCACAAATTCATTTCAGCTCTACTTTAAAAACCCAAATTCTACCCCGCCCCCCCCCCCGCCCCCTCACCCACCACGCAGAGGGAAAAAAAATCCCTTGAATCATCATTTAATTACACATTTGCATTTTCAGGTTGTTTTTTATTTATTTATTTTTTTTTATTTTTAGACATTTTGTATTAGATCTATGTATAAGTAAACCATCTTAAATGAATGAAAGTAGGCTACAAGTAAGAAAGAAATATTACTATTGTAAATCTGTATCAGTCCTCACAAGCCGATGATGAAAACTGTAATACTAAAGCGAACACACACAACTGATGCTGTAAATTAAATGTCTGAGAAAAAAAAAAAAAAAAAAATGAAAATAAGGGACACGGTCTAAATATAAAGTATGTTTTGTTGTTTGTATGTGACATGTAGCTGCACTCGAGTTTGCAAACTATTATTTTATTAGCATAATTTAATATTATAATTTATTTAAGCCTTGTTTAAAACATTTCTGTTTAACAGCCAGCTTGTTTGCTTCTTATGTAAATTATTCTAGTACTCTCATCGGTTCTCTATTTAATGAAGAATAAACTAGGTGTGTGCTGATGCAAGTAGTATTGTACCTTCTCGTACACAGAGTATAGAGAAACTATTGTAACTGTGCACACTAATTTAATACAATTTTGACAGTTTGCACCGTTTTACGCCTCTCTACTTAAACGTATACGCAGTATAAAGGATGTTTTACAATCTATCCAAAAAAAAATCTAAATCGAGACCTGGACAAAATTGGACATTTTACAACCACCCGGACCACAAAAAAACGTAGTTTTGTAATCCTGTCCTTATTGTTAGCTTGACAACAGTTCATATACAAGTATTATAGCAAATATGTAGTTTTCTCTAAACTTTGGAACGATTTTCAGTAAGCGTAAAATGGTGCTTACTTTTCTTCCGGTTTATCAAAAGCCTATATCTTGCATACAGTTTAAGTTTGGTTGACGAAATTATTTCGGATTTCTTAATAAACCTTCATAATTTGATGATTTTATATCATATTTGATAAGTCAATATCATACTCGAATTGAAGCATACAAAACGAGGGTTTTGCTATGCGAACCATTATTGTTATTTAACAATACGAGAAAGTTTAAAGGAGATCACTCCCTCTTTATTTTGTTTTGCCCCAGAAACTGCTAGACCAGCATGGCCGACACGGCCAAGTTTAGCTTTAATTAAAAAATGTCAAGCTATAATGGTTAATTTAATATAGACATCATTAGTAACATAACAGTTGAAGTAAATTTTGTACGCAGTAAATGATTGACAACAATGTGAAAAACAACATTTAAAACTCAGTAAATCAAAGTGATCAATAATCAAGACATTGAGATAGACATCACATTTAATTATTGGGACGCTAATCTTTTGTAAGAGATGATGTCAACGATAAAAATGTAAAGAGCACCAGCTCCCCCCCCCCCATCCTCGCTACGCTTCTGACTGTCACATGAACTATGTCACGGACAGAGAAAAATATTATAAGGTTGCAATAGCTAGTAACGGCAAGCAGTAACAAATCTATTAGCCAAGTCTGATGACCACTGATAAACATCGTAGTGAAACATATCACATAATAACAACTATACAAAAGGAACTCGTAGATGTACGTGTATATACTCATGGAGCTGTTAAAGAACGATCTCTTAGAACTGTGAGCTGGCCACAGACCGAAACGTTTTAAAATCTACGAATGAAAACTCCAACATCAGTATCGTGAAACCCAAGCACTCTGTGGCATAGACACCATACCTCATCCACATCATTATCGACAAACAAGAACACAATGTGGCTATCTTGTTACTGTACAATAGAAAAATAATGTCGGCAACCTTTTGAGACTGAAGAGCCAAAAGCTACATTGTACAAAATTTCCATTATTTTTTTTTTTATATTATGATAATTGATAAGGATTACGTAAATAAATTTGATTTATGATTTGAAATGAATAGCGTTAAATACTAACTAATAATGATGCCTAAAAATACATACACATGTTGTGTAGTTCTAGATAGCTCAGCTATGATAAATTTAGTAATCAAGTAATCAAATGATACATATATATGACTATCCCAATCGACTTTAGAAGTTAGTTACGGACACCACTGACCCAGGAGGTGTCTCCTATACAGTGGCGGAACTAGAAAAAAAGGGCTCCCCCGCAAAGAAAAATTTAGGGCTCCCTATATATATATATATATATATATATATATATATATATATATATATATATATATATATATATATATATATATATATATATATATATATATCCTAACTGAGTAATTTGGTCTACTTCAGGGGTCGGCAACCTGCGGCTCGCGAGCCGCATGCGGCTCTTTTGATATCAAGATGCGGCTCTCCAGCTCCTTGAACAAATACTAATAATCTTAATAAAAAATAAAATATTTGAAATAAAAAAAAAGTTAGTGGCTCTTTAAAACCAGGGAAATTTTGAAAATTGTAACTTTTGGCTCTTCCGCTTCAAAAGGTTGCCGACCCCTGGTCTACTTCATTGCAATATATAACCATTTTGAGAGAACAAACCAGACAAATTTAGTCCTAACTCATCTTGGTCTAGAAATAATCATGACCCCTACAAAAAATGCTGGTCAAAAATATATAAAGACGTAAGCTTGATTCGTGAATGGTTTCTCGCGTTATGTTTATTTTTTTCATTTTTGGCTTTTATAATATCAATTTTGAAAACATTGATTTTTATAGCTATACCATTGTTTAGTACGTCTTATTTAAATAACAATTCAAAAAATTAATTGCTTTTTAATATACATAGTACAAAACTATTTAAATGAGCTTCGTGGGCATACCTATTTTAAAGAAGGGCAGTAAGTCATGGAAGTAGTGTGAATGTTTGCCTACCTTTCAAACTATAGCTCTTGTAGATTTTAAAATATTTTTCTACGCAACAATCTCTGCTATAGTAGACCTGTTTTTTTTTTTTACAAAACCACTTTCAAGATGCATGAAAAAAATAATTTAAAAAAAAAAAATTCATTGTTTTTTGGTCGGAACTGGGCCCCTAAACGTCCTGGGCCGCCCCGCATTGCGGGGTCTGGCGGTATGGTAGTTCCGCCCCTGCTCCTATAGCCAGGCAGCCCTTAATACGGCAAACTTCGACTAACCGGCTTGGATATTTGTTTGACTACCGTATATCGGTATTTTCTGTCCTTCGGTTCTCACTGGTCTTATCTTCCACCCTACACGAACCCACAGTCCAGTACCTGGCTCAACTGTATGAAACTAATAACTAAAATACTTCGTCACTAAGGTCAAATTAATGCATACTGACAGGTAGAGGAATGCATTCTGAATAGAATAACATTCCACATTTAACAATATTCGAAAAAGTCGGCACTCGGGCAGTGGCAAGCATGGAATTGTTGCCACGGGGCTGTACACAGCACGGGTGTGGGGCTGGGCCTGTTGCCCAAGCGGCTGTCAGCTGTCCGTATACTTTATATTTTACCTATTCTCAATCTCCTCTGATTAGTGTTGATTCTATTTAAGTTAAATGTCAGCATACTTTTTATGAGTTTTGAAAATGAAATAATATAAAAATTAATATTTGTACATGAAAATCGAGAGCCGCACATTGACATCCACAGAGCCGCATGCGGCTCCATGACATGTGTTTACTTGTCCATTTTATATTTCATAGCGGCACAAAAATAGTTGACGGGAAATACATCGCGGCACATCCCTGAACGTAATAGAAAAAAATAATATTTTGTTGTATTAGTTGTTTCCCATATTAACATTAATTAAATGCAGGGGAAACAACAAACATTTTAAAATGTGCATGTGAGAACAAAAGTAATAATTCACTTCAAACTGAAATGATTGTTTTATTTTTGTATATAGTACGCAGTTATTAATATTTTCTAATCTTATATTTTGTCCAATCTTGATATTATTTGGAATTCTGAATAATAAATATGCTTTAAAATATGTAGAAAAGCATTAGCGCAATGACCGGCTGCAATTATACATATTGGAAAACCGCCATATTTTAACTTCTTAAAAGAGTGAAATAAACTGAAATTTTGGATCCCTTGAAAACAAGGGACAGGATGAAAAATGAATATTATCTGCGGTTGTTTTTGTGTGAGATGTAGCAGCACTTGACGTTTGTCAACAATTATTTTATTAGCAGTAGTTAATACCATGATTTATTTAAGCCTAGGACTGTGTGTTATGTGCAAACGAGTTGGTCAAGCCAATGATATAATTGGCCGCTATGTCACATGACCAGCGATCTGTGTGCTGATATAACTTAGCAAAAGTGTGGGTGAGGGGAGGGGGGGGGGGGGAGATGAGAATGCGGGCAACTGGAAGGGTCGTGGACAAAGGCAAGATGGCGGTATAACTTTTTACCGTCACATATAATTAATTCAAACTAAATATATTACACAAAAATAATTGCTCATAGCAACGGGTGTCGCCCTAAGAACGACTGAGAAAAAAACCGCAAAAATTGCTAAACATTGAAGTGAAACATATCAGCAAATAACAAATATATACCAATAACTCGTAGATGTAAGTTGATATACTTATGGAGCTATTATAGGAAGCTCTCTAAGAACTGTGAGCCAGTCAGAGATCAAAACGTTTTAAAATCTACAAATGAAAACCCCTACACCATGTTCCTGAAACCAAAGAACTGAGTAGCAGACCCGCCACACTTTATCCACATCCTAAATGTATCAACCCACTTACAGTACAGAAGATCGTCATTTTCTATATGGTACTGGGATTTGATGTATATTTTGTAAATAAACAAACTCGCTAGTTATGATTATAAAATGCGAAATGAAACACTGATTAATAAATATTAACTTTAAATATATTGTAATGTTGAAAAATATAATCGATTAACATTAGTCATTTATTTGTATTTTATTTGTATTAGTTGCTTTCCATTTGGAAAAAGTCTTGATACCAGGGTAAACAACCAATATCTCTTTTATTTTTTAGCTAAAGAAGGACAAAGTAATACAAAAAAAAAACAAAATGATTGCTTGTCTTTAAGATTAAACACAAGCATTTGCATAATGTAAAAGAAAAAATATGTCTATTCTCGAAAATTCGTAGATTTAAAAAAAAAAATTAGACTATAAAAAGAAATAAAAGCCTTAGCTTAACGACTTGCTGAATAGTTTAAGTAGGTAAACTCACTTTAATCATCTGGGGGTAGTTCAATTTGAACAATTTAGTTTTTGGATCCCTTGAAAACTAAGATCAAAGTGTAGTATCTGTTATGGATCTACATAAATCTTAGTCATTTGGTTTGTCAGCCCCCCTTAGGGCTGGCTGCCGGGGTCGAGAGGCGGTCAAATCTACTACTCAACTCACGCAATCAATTGCAACTCTCGCCAACGACCGCTGTGGGGTTGCGCCCACACACGTATCGGTCAAGTAGAAGTGTCCGAATTTTCGCTCCGGCGTTTTGATCTAGACCAGGGGTCTCCAAACTACGGCCCGCGGGCCGGATGCGGCCCGCGATGTCCTCTCATCCGGCCCGCGGAGATCTTTTTGTGCACGGAAAAAAACGTTTGTTGGTGATGGCTGAGGAACTTTGCCCAGAAAAATCAAAGACAAACCTGGAAGAAACTGGCCCCCGAACTGAAATTTGATTGTTAATGCGGCCCTCGGACTGATAAGTTTGGAGACCCCTGATCTAGACTGACGACAGACTGACGACTGACGACAGAGGAAGTGAGTTAAATAAAAGCTTGTAAAAAAAAAGTTCAAATCAACTAAAATCATTGTGTTTATTATCAAAATGTTGCTGTGAGATATTTTGTCTGAGATCATTTGTCCATGATACCATTTGTCCTGATATATTTTGTTCTGGTATCTTTTGTCTTTGAGATTATTTGTCCTTGAGATCATTTGTCCTGAGATCATTTGTCTTGAGATCATTTGTCCGTGATATATTTTGTCTGAGATCATTTGTCCTGAGATCATTTTTCATGGAACCGCCAGAGAGTTGATTATGTAAACATTCGTCACGGAATGCTGCTTTCACGCTGGAGAGGGGGGGGGGGGGGGGGGGGGTGAGAGTTAGGATAATCGTTCTCCACGAGCTTCTGATAGTGTTTTAAAGCAAAAAAATTCAGTCTCAGCATTAGTAGTGTCTAATTAACAAATTATTAATTACTGAAAAGTAGAAAATAAAATATCTAAATAGCGGCGTGTGCTACGCCACGGGTCGGCTGGTTTTTAATATTTAAGAAGCTTTAGTAAAAAACATTCGAAATGTGAATACATTGGTGAATATGAATTTTCATCTCTTTTGCATGAATCGTCTTACTATCCAAAGAAGTTGTACATATTTAATACTACATGTATGCTCAAAATTAGTTTGTAATTTTAAAATCAATGCACTTACCAGTACAGAAGATTTTTATTCTCTAATTGGACGGGGATTTGATGTATATTTTGTAAATAAACGGACTCGCTAGTTATAAATATAACATGCGAAATAAAACACTGTTTGAAAGATATTAACATTAAATATATAGTAATGTTGACAAAATAATATAATCGATTCACCATAGTTATTTATTTGTATTAGTTGCTTCCCATTTGTTAATTCTTGGAAACCAGGGGAAACAACGAAAATATTCTATTTTTAATTAAAGAAGGAAAAAAGTAATACAATAAAAACAATAACAATTGTCTAATCTTCAAAATAAACACAAACATTTATATTCTTTTGGGGCCTATTGTATCTATTCTTGAAAATTCTTAGATTTTTAAAAAAATATTTGACTCTTAAAGGTAGTAAAACCCTTTAGCTCAACCACTTGCTGAATAGTAAAATTAGGTTAACTTTCAATTTCAATCTACTCCGCAATGTAGTATAGAAACTTAATTTTAGCTCCCCTGAAAACAAGGGACAAGATACAAATGTAAATTATCGCTTCTTTTTCTTATGTGACATGTAGCTGCACTTGAATTTTGCAATTATTTTATTAGCATAATTTAATGCCATGATTTATTTAAGCCTTGTTAAAAACGTTTCTATAAGATGGTTCAAGGGCTAACCTTGTTTGCTTCTTAAGTAAATGTTTCTAGTACTCTCCTCCGTTCTCCATTTAATGAACAATCCACTAGGTGTGTTGTAATGCAAGTAGCATTATACCTTCTCGTATACAGAGTTAAAGAAAGTATTGTAATTGTGCCCACACATTTAATAAAATGTTGACAATTTGTACCGCTTTACACCTCCCTAATGTAACGTTTACGGAAATATAAACGGAAATTACTCAAAATTTGAAAGGACGTAGATAATTAGATCTTTCATTTATCTATCCGAAATAGTACTTAAGTTATAGCCTTTTGAAAAATTCAAAGTAGAAAAAGTACCACTTCGGTAATCGCTCAAAAGTTGACACGGATCTACGATTTTGATAAAATAATTATATATGAAAGTTTATCAACCTAGCTGTAACGGTACTCAAGTTATCGTGTTTACAGACACACAGACTCACACACACCCACACATACACACATACATACGGTCATGATTAAAAAACTATGTTTTTCCGTATCAGTGATGTGTAAAAAGTCGAGATTTGCAAAAATCTCGATTTTTTTTTTTTTGCACGATTACAAGACTTTCTCTATACTTCGTATATACGAGAAAGTAAAAACGAGGGTTTTGCTATACGAACCATTATTGTTATTCAAGAATAGCCTATACGAGAACGTTCAATGGAGATCACTCCCGCTTTATTTTGTTTTGCCACAGAAACTGCTAGACCAGCATGGCCGACACGGCCAAGTTTAGCTTTAATTAAAAAATGTCAAGCTGTAATGGTCAATTTAATATAGACATGATTAGTAACAGAACAGTTGAAGTAACCTTTGTACGCGGTCATTGATTGACTACAGTGTGAAACAGGTGACACAGACCTCTATTAGGTTGCAATCAGGTGTTGCGTAGATGTGATCATTTATTTTTACTATTGATTTAAACTTTTTAAACTAAGAGGAGGTAATAAGAATTTCTGTTTTTATCTTTTCATTGTCGTCCGTAAACTGTTAATAAATTGGTGAATATGGATTTTAATCTTCTGTGCATGAATAGTGTTACTATCAAATGAAATGGCGCATGCGTAATACTAAAAGAATGCTCAAAATTACTTTGTTATTTTAAAGTTAACTCGCTAGTACAAAAACTTTTTTAGTTTTATTCTCTAAAGGCACGGGGATATGATCCACATTTTTTTAAATAGACAAAATAACCAGTTATAAATATAATTTGCGAAATAAAAAATTGTTTAATAAAAAATAACATTAAATATATTGCATTGTTGAAAGATCCAATCGATTTGTGTTAGTTATTTATTTGTATTAGTTGCATCCCATTTGATGTCTTTGAAACCAGGGGAAACAACTAATATATTTTTGTTAGCTAAAGAAAGAAAATAATAATAATAAAACAGAAACAAACATGATTGTTTTATCTTCTATATTTAATACAAACTTTATTATGGCAATAGGAAATATTTCGTCTATTTTTGAAAAACTCTTAATATCTTAAAAACGTATTGATTCTAAACCGTGTTAGAAACTTTAGTTAAAAAACGTGCTAAATCGCTTAAGTAATTAAACCTATATTTTTTAAATACATTCTGTACATAAAATAGCAAAACTAATTTTGGATCCCTTGACAACGAGGGACAAATTTGCCAACAATTATATTTTAGCATAATTTAATACCATGATTTATTTAAGCCTTGTTTAAAACGGTTCTGTTACATTGTTCAACGGCCAACCTTGTTTTCTTCTTATGTAAATTATTCTAGTACTCTCCTCCGTTCTCCATTCATTGAACAATCCATTAGGTCAGGGGTCGGTACCTTTTGAGACTGAAGAGCCAAAAGTTACAATTTTCAAAATTCCCCAGGTTTTAAAGAGCCACTCACATTTTTTTTTATTTCAATATTTAAAAAAAAAAATTATGATTAGGTAAATAAATTTGATTTATTTAATATAAATAGCTTTACGTATGAAAAAAAAATATTCATATAAAAACATACTCTCGTTTAACCAGAATAATGAAGTTAGTAATCAAAAAATAAAAATATAGGACTATCTCAATCCACTTTAGAAGCAGTTAACTTTTTCCCACGTTTTCTTTAACTTGCTTTCGTCTCTGTCTTTCCAATCAAATCTTGCGATCGAAATTTCTGGCACTTCCCGCTATTTAGATGATTTATTTTCTACTTTCAGTAATTCATAATTTGTGAATTCGACAGTACCAATGCTGCCACTGAAAATATTTGCTTTAAAACACTAATCCCCCTCCTTTCCCCTAACCTCGACCCTACACCCCCCCCCTTGAAAGCAGCCTCCTCTTAGTTACCTCCTGTAAGTTTAAAGTCGGTTCAAACTTAATTATCTGCCCCTAATAGCAGTCACTAAACCTGGCTGTACGGTTTGTAAACATTAACGTGACCACAGCTCAGCAGACCATGTGGGGGTGGGGTAGGGTGGTAGTGATAGTGATAAAGAGAAAGAGAGGAGACTGTAAGGAGGCGCTTGCAGCTTGTTTTCTAACGGCTCGCAGAGGAGAATTATATATATATAGATTATATAGCGGTCTAAAATGCTCAATAAAATGTTTCCATGGATCAATTTAGTAATAATAACAATTGAATATTCTATTTTCATCCAAAACAAAGCTTCCCTGAAAATTTCAGCGGGCTAGCTAACTGGGAAGTGCCTGAAATTTCGATCGCAAGATTTGATGGAAAGACAAACAAACAAACAAACAGTCGCGAAAGCAAGTTAAAGGAAACGTGGGAAAAAATCTACGTCACTCAGGTCAAATTAATGATTACTGATAGATAAGGAAATGCATTCTAAATAAAATATCATTCCCCTTTTAACGACATTCGAAAAAGTCGGCACTTGGGCAGTTGCAAGCATGGAATGGTTGCCTAGTGGCTGTACACAGCTCGGCTGTGGGGCTGGGCCTGGTGCTCAAGCGGCTGTCCTATACTTTCTACTGCACCTATTCTCATTGTTCCCGTATGAGTTTTTTCTTCTGTTTAAAATTTTGTTTCTTTACAGTAGAATTGTGTTATGAGTTTTGAAGTTAAAAGAATATAAATAATAATATTTGTGTAAGGAGCTAGAGAGCCGCATATTGACATCAAAAGAGCCGCATGCGGTTCGCGAGCCGAAGGTTGCCGACCCCTGCACTAGGTGTGTGATAATGCAAGTAGCATTGTACCTTCTCGTATACAGAGTATAGAGAAAACATTGCAATGGTGCACACAATTTCAATAGTATTTTGACACCTTGAGCCGTTTTACACCTCCCTACTTTAACGTATGCTGAATATAAAGAATGTATTACAATCTATCCAACAAAAAAAAAAATCTAAATTGAGGTTTGGACAAATGTGGATATTTTAAAACCATCCGGAGCACGAAAAACGTAGTTTTGCAATCATGTCAATTTCAGTTAGCTTGACAAAATTTCATACATAAGTACTATAGCAAATATGTAGTTTTCTCAAAACTTTGCAATGATTTCCAGTAATCGTAACGGTGCTTCCGGTTTATCAGAAGCCTATATTTTGTGAACCGTTTAAGTTTGGTTGACGAAATTATACTTTTGTATTTCGGATTTCTTAATAAACCTTCATAATTTGATACTTTTATATCATATTTGATAATTTAATGTCATACTCGCATACGGCATAAAAAAAGGTCAATTTAATATAGACATAATTAGTAACAGAACAGTTGAAGTAAATGATTGACAACAGTGTGAAACACGGCATTTAAAACTCAGCAAAGCAAAGTGATCAATGAACAAGACATAGAGATAGACATCACATTTAAATATGGGGACGCCAATCTATCGAACACGATGACGTCAACGATAAAAATGTTATGAGTCCTGATGTCAAGGTTCAAAATAATAATACCGTAATACTGATAAAAATCAGTCAAATAATGGCATTCAACTAGTTGGAGGGACCGAGCCACTTCTCTACCTGGAAATATTGTAAAGTAAAATAGTAATCAGTGAGTATCTGATTCAACTGTCACGTGAACTAAGTCACGGACAGAGCAAAGTATTATAATGTTGCAGTAGCTAGTAACGGTAAGCAGTAACAAAGTTATTAGCCAAGTCTGATGACCATTTGTCTTGCAAGGGTTTACAGCCGGCAAGTAAAATTAATAATCAGGTCCGATAACTCGGGTCAACCCAATGTCCGCAGTTTACGGCCTGTAGTACAATAATATAAGTAACTCAATAAACACAGTTAACTACATTCATATGCTACATGTGCATTTATTTGTTTTCATAAATACTTGGTACATTGATAAATATTTAATGAGATAAAAGTTTTACAGTAAATAAAATTGAACAAAGTAAACAATACAATAGCAAAGAGCACGTGTGAGTAGAGACGATGGCTCTCAACTCAACGTGTAAAAGTCAGTAAGAAGAGAGTAAAAGCGATACAACCCCCCCCCCCCTCCTTAATATACACCTGTACTATGTGTATCACAGGGCTAGTCTCTCCATTGCTGACTGGACAGTGCTTTAGGTGTCCACGTGTAGGTCAAGCCAATGATATGATTGGCCGCTATGTCAGATGACCAACGATCTGGGTGCTAAACTAAAATACATGAAGCGATAGAGCGTGCAGATTAATAATGAGGTAACTGCTGGGGTAATAAACAAAGGCAAGATGGCGTTACAGATAATTAAGTTAAAAAGTTAAGACAAAAATTGCCCATAGCAGTTTTTATCAGCCTCAGAACGACTGATAACTAAACAAAAGTTTCCCAAATATATAAGTGAATTATATCAGCAAATAAAAACTAAATTAAAAAAAACAAAAAAAAAAAAAAACAACCACGCAGAAGTACTTTAATATAGTCACGGAGCTGTTGGAGGGCGCTCTCTCAGAACTTATCACAGATGGCGTTACAGATAATTAAGTTAAAAAATTAAGACAAATATTTGCTCATAGCAGTTTTTGTCGGCCCCAGAACGACTGAGAACTAAACAAAATATTCTCCAAATATCTAAGTGAATATATCAGCAAATAAAAACTAAATTGAAAAAAAAAAAAAAAACTCGCAGAAGTACTTTAATATACTCACGGAACTGTTGGAGGGCGCTCTCTCAGAACTTTGTGAGCCAGTCACAGATCGAAACGTCTTAAAATATATAGATAGAATATCTTACATCATTATCGTGTAACACACGGACTCAGTTGCATAAACGCCATACTTCATCCATATCTTTATCAACAAACAAGAAGACAATGTGACTATCTTTTAACTGTACAATAGAGGAATAATGTGCCCTAACTGTAAGACACATCCATGACAAACCATGACAAACTTTAAATTTTCCGTTTTAGATATCATTGCGGCATAAAATTAGCTGACGGACAATTTATCCCGGCATTTCCCTGAGAGGAATAGATGCAAGAGAACATTTCATTTTGTCAGTTATTTCCCATTTGAATATTCATTGTGGCCAAGGAAAGCAACAAACAACCTGAATTTTTGCATTAATACATAAGTAATAATATAATGAAATCGAAAATAATGGTTTTATTTATTACTTTTAACATAGTTTATAATATTTTATAAGGTAATATTTTGTTTATTTTAGGTTATTTATTGTATTTTCAAACATTATTGTACTTTAAAATGTATAGAAAAACTTTACCTATATTACCTGCTAAATATTTTAAGACGTGAAACTACCGATTGCTCAGCATTTGTTACTACCATTTACAATTTTTTTTTGATCCCTTGAAATCAAGGGACAAGATCATATTGTTTATCTCACTTAGTCGTTGAGTTTGCATATAACATTATTTTATAAAAATGAAATCAGACGATTTATTTAATACTCGTTTCAAACGTTTATTTTAAATACAAGGTTTAGCTGCATTTCATGTTTGTTTCTTATGCAAACCCACTCTACTATTTCCCTGGATTGTCCACCTCACGTAGAATCCAGGAAAATAGTAAAACATCCTTAGGTTGGTGGTAATACAAATACTTTGTTGTTGTTGTTACCACAAATACTGGTAGACCAACATGGCCATGTTTAGCTTTAAATTTTAAAAATCTCAAGCAATAAAGATCAATTCAATATAGACAACATTAGTAACAGAAATGTTGATGTAGCTATTGTAAGCGGTAAATGATTAACAACAGTGAGAAACACGGAACTAAAGAAAATATATGAATAATAATCTCTGATTCATGGAACTGAGCAGTAGAATGGTAGAGCATGCGAATGCTAATTTGAAAGTTCAAACTTCGAATCCAGGTTCAAGAATGTAGAACTTCCTTGAGTCCACCCAGCTCTGATGGGTACCTAAATCACCTTAGGGGAAGTAAAGGCTGTTGGTTATAGTGCTGACCACACCATCTCTTCATATGCCGAGTTAGGCACCTTTCAGAGTTTTTTTTTCTACACAGAGTTAGCACCCTTCAGAGTTTTTTTCTACTCAGGGTTAGCACCCTAGCGCTCTATCGCTTAGACCACGCCGTCCTACAATTTGTTTGAGTTAATTACCATTCAAACATTCAATGTAACTAAAGGAGGCTACAACTATCTTATTTGTTTTGCTAAAGATAAAACTAAGAGTGTTGCCATAAAAACTCACGACATTGCTTTGTTTATTAAAATCAACACAATTTTTAAAATGTTAATGGACGTTAAAATCTCTTCTTGATACTTTTTTGGGATCTGAAATAATCTTTTGACGCTAAAATGTTAAGAAAATATTTAGTTCTAATACTTTATGTGAATTTTTTTATATGAAACATCGCTAACATCTTAGCCTGCTGCCTATACGGCGCATAACAAGTTGTATTTAAATATTTTTTATGTTTAGACGTTTTGTATTAGATCTATGTATAAGTAAACCATCTTAAATGAATGAAAGCAGGCTGCAAGTACGAAAGAAATATTACTATTGTTAATCTGTATCAGTCCTCACAAGCCGATAATGAAAACTGTAATACTAAAGCGAACACACAACTGACGCTGTAAATTACACGTCTGAGGCGGTAAAAAAAAATATGCTTAATCGTGATGGAGGGAATAATTGTAACACTAGAATTTTTTTAAAAAGTGTTTCTGCAACTATTTTTTATCCGATTGACACAATTTTGTTCAGTTTCTTCCCTTTGAATACAAACATATTCCATATTAATAAGCCCCTCAGATTTTTCATGTCTACTTCCCTTAGACAATAGAATACACTATTTTCGCAATTTTTTTTTTGTGCTACTTCAATGAATCTGTTAAAGTAAAATGTTCCTTTCTTCAAATGGACTATTTTTTAACTCAGTTTAACGTACATTTTCACATGCATTCAAACCATACAATTTAAACATGGCCGTAACCTTTCCATTGCTAGGTGTACGACACATTGAAAGCCGCGGGTTATCGGACCTGGATGGACATCTACGACATCAAAGGCTCGACACTGGACGCTATGGCCAAGGCGGTGGAGAGCTCTGATGTTGTCCTGATCTGTATGTCCAAGAAATACATGGACAGCACCAACTGTAGATTAGGTCAGTTCATATGGTACAGCACCAACTGTAGATTAGGTCAGTTCATATGGTACAACACAATTGTAGATTAGGTCAGTTCATATGGTACAGCACCAACTGTAGATTAGGTCAGTTCATATGGTATAGCATCAACTGTAGATAAGGTCAGTTAATATGGTACAGCAACAACTGTAGATTAGGTCAGTTCATATGGTACAACACCAACTGTAGATTAGGTCAGTTCATATGGTACAGCACCAACTGTAGATTAGGTCAGTTCATATGGTACAGCACCAACAGTAGATTAGGTCAGTCCATATGGCACAGCACCAACTGTAGATTAGGTCAGTTCATATGGTCCAGCACCAACTGTAGATTAGGTCAGTTCATATGGTACAGCACCAACTGTAGATTAGGTCAGTTCATATGGTATAGCATCAACTGTAGATAAGGTCAGTTAATATGGTACAGCAACAACTGTAGATTAGGTCAGTTCATATGGTACAACACCAACTGTAGATTAGGTCAGTTCATATGGTACAGCACCAACTGTAGATTAGGTCAGTTCATATGGTACAGCACCAACAGTAGATTAGGTCAGTCCATATGGCACAGCACCAACTGTAGATTAGGTCAGTTCATATGGTCCAGCACCAACTGTAGATTAGGTCAGTTCATATGGTACAGCACCAACTGTAGATTAGGTCAGTTCATGTGGTACAGCACCAACAGTAGATTAGGTCAGTCCATATGGCACAGCACCAACTGTAGATTAGGTCAGTTCATATGGTCCAGCACCAACTGTAGATTAGGTCAGTTCATATGGTACAGCACCAACTGTAGATTATGTCAGTTCATATGGTACAGCACCGATTGTAGATTAGGTCAGTTCATATGGTACAGCACCAACTGTAGATTAGTTCAGTTCATAAGGTACAGCACCAACGGTAGATTGGGTCAGTTCATATGGTACAGCACCAACTGTAGATTAGGTCAGTTCATATGGTACAGCACCATATTAGGTCAGTTCATATGGTACAGCACCAACTGTAGATTAGTTCAGTTCATATGGTACAGCACCAACTGTAGATTAGGTCAGTTCATATGGTACAGCACCAACTGTAGACTACGTCAGTTCATATGGTACAGCACCAACTGTAAATTAGGTCAGTCCATATTGTACAGCACCAACTCTAGATTGGGTCAGTTCATATGGTACAGCACCAACTGTAGATTGGGTCAGTTAATATGGTACAGCACCAGATTAGGTCAGTTCATATGGTACAGCACCAACTGTAGATTAGTTCAGTTCATATGGTACAGCACCAACTGTAGATTAGGTCAGTTCATATGGTACAGCACCAACTGTAGACTACGTCAGTTCATATGGTACAGCACCAACTGTAAATTAGGTCAGTCCATATTGTACAGCACCAACTCTAGATTGGGTCAGTTCATATGGTACAGCACCAACTGTAGATTGGGTCAGTTAATATGGTACAGCACCAGATTAGGTCAGTTCATATGGTACAGCACCAACTGTAGATTAGTTCAGTTCATATGGTACAGCACCAACTGTAGATTAGGTCAGTTCATATGGTACAGCACCAACTGTAGATTAGGTCAGTTCATATGGTATAGCATCAACTGTAGATTAGGTCAGTTCATATGGTATAGCATCAACTGTAGATTAGGTCAGTTCATATGGTACAGCACCAACTGTAGATTAGGTCAGTTCATATGGTACAGCATCAACTGTAGATTAGGTCAGTTCATATGGTACAGCACCAACTGTAGATTAGGTCAGTTCATATGGTACAGCACCAACTGTAGATTAGGTCAGTTCATATGGTACAGCACCGATTGTAGATTAGGTCAGTTCATATGGTACAGCACCAACTGTAGATTGGGTCAGTTCATAAGGTACAGCACTAACTGTAGATTAGGTCAGTTCATATGGTACAGCATCAACGGTAGATTGGGTCAGTTCATATGGTACAGCACCAACTGTAGATTAGGTCAGTTCATATGGTACAGCACCATATTAGGTCAGTTCATATGGTACAGCACCAAATGTAGATTAGTTCAGTTCATATGGTACAGCACCAACTGTATATTAGGTCAGTTCATATGGTACAGCACCAACTGTAGATTAGGTCAGTTCATATGGTATAGCATCAACTGTAGATAAGGTCAGTTAATATGGTACAGCAACAACTGTAGATTAGGTCAGTTCATATGGTACAACACCAACTGTAGATTAGGTCAGTTCATATGGTACAGCACCAACTGTAGATTAGGTCAGTTCATATGGTACAGCACCAACAGTAGATTAGGTCAGTCCATATGGCACAGCACCAACTGTAGATTAGGTCAGTTCATATGGTCCAGCACCAACTGTAGATTAGGTCAGTTCATATGGTACAGCACCAACTGTAGATTAGGTCAGTTCATATGGTATAGCATCAACTGTAGATAAGGTCAGTTAATATGGTACAGCAACAACTGTAGATTAGGTCAGTTCATATGGTACAACACCAACTGTAGATTAGGTCAGTTCATATGGTACAGCACCAACTGTAGATTAGGTCAGTTCATATGGTACAGCACCAACAGTAGATTAGGTCAGTCCATATGGCACAGCACCAACTGTAGATTAGGTCAGTTCATATGGTCCAGCACCAACTGTAGATTAGGTCAGTTCATATGGTACAGCACCAACTGTAGATTAGGTCAGTTCATGTGGTACAGCACCAACAGTAGATTAGGTCAGTCCATATGGCACAGCACCAACTGTAGATTAGGTCAGTTCATATGGTCCAGCACCAACTGTAGATTAGGTCAGTTCATATGGTACAGCACCAACTGTAGATTATGTCAGTTCATATGGTACAGCACCGATTGTAGATTAGGTCAGTTCATATGGTACAGCACCAACTGTAGATTAGTTCAGTTCATAAGGTACAGCACCAACGGTAGATTGGGTCAGTTCATATGGTACAGCACCAACTGTAGATTAGGTCAGTTCATATGGTACAGCACCATATTAGGTCAGTTCATATGGTACAGCACCAACTGTAGATTAGTTCAGTTCATATGGTACAGCACCAACTGTAGATTAGGTCAGTTCATATGGTACAGCACCAACTGTAGACTACGTCAGTTCATATGGTACAGCACCAACTGTAAATTAGGTCAGTCCATATTGTACAGCACCAACTCTAGATTGGGTCAGTTCATATGGTACAGCACCAACTGTAGATTGGGTCAGTTAATATGGTACAGCACCAGATTAGGTCAGTTCATATGGTACAGCACCAACTGTAGATTAGTTCAGTTCATATGGTACAGCACCAACTGTAGATTAGGTCAGTTCATATGGTACAGCACCAACTGTAGACTACGTCAGTTCATATGGTACAGCACCAACTGTAAATTAGGTCAGTCCATATTGTACAGCACCAACTCTAGATTGGGTCAGTTCATATGGTACAGCACCAACTGTAGATTGGGTCAGTTAATATGGTACAGCACCAGATTAGGTCAGTTCATATGGTACAGCACCAACTGTAGATTAGTTCAGTTCATATGGTACAGCACCAACTGTAGATTAGGTCAGTTCATATGGTACAGCACCAACTGTAGATTAGGTCAGTTCATATGGTATAGCATCAACTGTAGATTAGGTCAGTTCATATGGTATAGCATCAACTGTAGATTAGGTCAGTTCATATGGTACAGCACCAACTGTAGATTAGGTCAGTTCATATGGTACAGCATCAACTGTAGATTAGGTCAGTTCATATGGTACAGCACCAACTGTAGATTAGGTCAGTTCATATGGTACAGCACCAACTGTAGATTAGGTCAGTTCATATGGTACAGCACCGATTGTAGATTAGGTCAGTTCATATGGTACAGCACCAACTGTAGATTGGGTCAGTTCATAAGGTACAGCACTAACTGTAGATTAGGTCAGTTCATATGGTACAGCATCAACGGTAGATTGGGTCAGTTCATATGGTACAGCACCAACTGTAGATTAGGTCAGTTCATATGGTACAGCACCATATTAGGTCAGTTCATATGGTACAGCACCAAATGTAGATTAGTTCAGTTCATATGGTACAGCACCAACTGTATATTAGGTCAGTTCATATGGTACAGCACCAACTGTAGACTACGTCAGTTCATATGGTACAGCACCAACTGTAAATTTGGTCAGTCCATATGGTACAGCACCAACTGTAGATTGGGTCAGTTCATATGGTACAGCACCAACTGTAGATTGGGTCAGTTCATATGGTACAGCACCAGATTAGGTCAGTTCATATGGTACAGCACCAACTGTAGATTAGTTCAGTTCGTATGGTACAGCACCAACTGTAGATTAGGTCAGTTCATATGGTACAGCACCAACTGTAGATTAGGTCAGTTCATATGGTACATCACCAACTGTAGATTAGGTCCCCCGTAACAAATATACAGTGCATAATTTCTATCCGTCCCCATAAATCGTAAATACGCCCCCCCCCCCCCACTGTCAGAGAAAATTGCCTGAAAGAAAACCTGCAGATCGTTAAGGCCAGAAATAAAGCCGGCTATTCATAGAAGCATATATATATATATATATATATATATATATATATATATATATATATATATATATATATATATATATATAGAGAGAGAGAGAGAGAGAGAGAGAGAGAGAGAGAGAGAGAGAGGGAAAGCAACTGATAGCCTATTTTTTTAAGAGGAACAAAAATAATATTACAATGCAAACGAAATAATTGTTTAATTTTATGTGGCGGTGGGGTATGACACAATTAGGTACCGCACCGTGTGACATCCTACCTTGCTACGCGATTGAGTTAAGTGCTAGCGTAGGCCACATGAGCGTTGTCTTAGTTTTCACAAGTACTTGGTAACATTCATATTTATTTATGAGTTAAAACGTTTTACAGTAAATAAAATTGAACTAAGTAAATAACACAATAGCAAATACCACCTGGGAGTAGGGACGACGGCCAATTAACTCCACGTGTAAAAGCCAGTAATAAGAGAATAAAAGCGATTCAGGTGTCGGTCAATACAATAACATGATTACCATAATATGATTGGTCGCTATATCAGCTGACCAACGATCTGAATGCTGAAATAACATACAAAAAGTGAGTGTGATGGGGTGGGGGTTTAAGAATCCGGGTGGTGGGTGTCTTAGGTAAGGTAAGATGGTGGCATAACACTTTTACCGGCAAACATGACTAAGTCTAACAAAATGTATTAAAATTAATTGCTTATATTAGCTTTTGTCGCCCTCAGAACGACTGGTTACAAAAAAACACGGAAAGATTGGAAAACAAGAAGACAATGAGGATTTCTTGCTACTTTAAGATAGAGGAATAATGTGCCCTAACTGCTAGACACATCCAAGACATGTGTAGAATTCTCCATTTTAGATTTCATGGCGGCGTAAAATTAGTTGACAGGAAATACATAGCGGCACATCCCTAAAAGGAATTGAGATAACAAGAGAACATTTCTTTTTGTTAGTTGTTTCCCATGTTAAAATCTGTAAAAAGCAAGGGAAACAACCAATATAGGGATTTTTTTTGTGAAAAAAAAACTAATAATACAATAGAAACTAAATGATTTAAATGTATTATATACCACCCAGCTAATAATATTTTTTTACCAAATATAACTTAAAATTCTGTCAATTTTTTTTTATAAGTTTTGGATTTGTGAATAATTAATGTGCTCTAAAATATGTAGAAAAGCATTAGCTCATTGACCGGCTGCATTTTATCGGATGGGAAATCAACGCTTAATCCGTGCGTAATGTCTTGCGAAGCTTTACAGAAGTAAAATGAAGTACACTTCATCTGATTCAATGACCATGGAATAAAAGGGGATAATGTGGTCAGCTTTGTTTCCATAACACGAGTTAGGTACTTATCAGAGCTGGGTCGACTCAGGACGTTCCACTTATTGGAACCGGGATTCGAACTCGAGACTCTCTGGTTAGCAATCTAGCTCCCTACCGCTAAAAAGAGTGTTCAAACTAAGTAGAAGTTATGTATATTTATGAGTTATTTGTTGAATACTATCGAGTAGCATTTTTTTTTCTCAGCAGAAAAGATTTCAAAACTTCAAACCAAAATCGACGTCTTCATCGTTTATTCAGAGGTTGATACTGCACTAGTAATGAAGGCAAGGAATTATCTTTTTTTAATTGTTCTAATGGGGAGGTGAAACCAAAAAGTTCCGCACCGGGTGACACCCGACCTAGCCAATGACTATTTAATAAAATATTTTTTCTCAAATATCATTAAAATACACAGGCAATTTACGTGTAACTGGTACCGATGGCTGACTGTTGAAAATGGAATTGATTTACATGTATTTCATGTGTATTAGTTGTTTCCCATTTCAAAATTCAGAATAACTAGGGGAGGCAACAAATATTCTTCAATTGTTGCACACAAAAAAGGTAATAATACAAAATAAATTAAAATGATTGTTTTATATATTAATTTTAATACTGCAATTAATATGCTAATCCGTAATATTGTGTCTATTCTTGATATATTTTGGAAGTTCTGAATAATTAGTTTGCTCTAAAATATATAGAAAAGCATTAGATTATTGACCGGCTGAAATTTTTAAATCGAAAAGTTAACGCTATATTCGTTCTACTAGCACCAGAAAGAATTTGAAATTTTGGATCCCTTGAAATCAAGGGACAATAACAACGTGTTTGTGTATTTGAGGAGAAAGTAATGCTAGAAACCTCCGATTCAAAACAATAACACCTAAAGAAAGGGAAATAACATATAGACTGATTTACAACACAACAGCACTGAGACACGGACACCAACACAAGACCAACACACCACTAGCGACACGCAAACAAAAATCCCTATGTCTTCTATGCAAACAACACTCCAGAAACAGAAACACACATCTACCTAGACTGCCCAACCATTCAGACCATGAAGAAAACGTTAGAAACCAAAATAAGAAATAAGAACGAGACCTTCAATGCCTTTTGGCACGATCAAGTGGTAACCTTTACTCAAACGTCCAAACATGTCATCTCCTAGCCTGATGACCTACGCAAAAATAATCAACATCAACAAAGGGGTTGCGCCCTTGGATGTTCCCCCTGGGCCGAGAGGCTTGGGGAGGAACCTCCCGGACTACGGTCGTGGTCCGGGGGGTTTAATGAAATCCAGGGCCCAACCCTTTTCAGCTACCACCGCCATCCTTGATCTACCTGATGAAGACTGCCCTGAACTCTTCCCGAGCGACTCACCCACCATTCAAGTCACAATTAACTCAGGAGGTCAACCCAATCTAAGAGGTCACATTCTTCGCCAACTAATCAGCGATCAACAGATATTCCTCCTTAACTACGGACGAGCGGATACCTGGTTCTTCACATCTACTGCCTTCGACGTCACTACCCTACACAATACACACAAAACACACGGCCCCCACACATTATACTTTACTATACACGACAAAAACAGGATCAACGGAACCCTTAGATGGGTCCCACCCACACTAAGCGATCACACACTTATAAAAGCACTACAACCCTACAGTAACAAAGAACCTTCCATACACACAATCCCTCTCACCACCAATCGTAACTTGTCCATACACACTGACAATCCAGCAAACATCCCTCACTACATCCAATTAAACTACAAAAACAAATCACACAACATTCTAATAGCCATCAACAACAGAAAACAAGCCTGCCAAACATGCTCGTCAACCGAACACTGGACCAACCGCTGCCATACTCTCAACCTAGAATCAACGCCAAGTGAGCAAACACCAACTGAATCTACAGCGCCATCCGCTCTACAAGACCCCATGCCAAGCACTCAGCAGCACCCCTCAATCGAAGTCGCAGCATCTAACCCAAAAACGCCGCCCAAAAAACAGCCTCCATCTCAGAAACCAACGCCACCCGCCCAACCAGCAACAATACCAAGCAGGCCAACTAGCCCCGGTACAAAGGCAACGAAACCACCAATCATCAAACCCTCTACATCATCAATCGTCATACCCAACTTTGCTTCAATAACCACGCCGCAACCAAGCCCTAAAGGGGTAATACTTACATCCCCAAGCATGGCCAGCAAACCAAACAAACTCAGTACAGAGCCAGAAATGGACACATGCTCAGGCTCCAAAAGGAAAAAAGAAGACAGTCCCACAGAAACTAAACAAATAACAAAAAGCCTTAAACCCACAAGGATAACTCACGACAAAACACAGTGCAAATTCTGCACCAAACGCTTCGAAACAGCATATGAACTGGAGGAGCACGAAAACTCAAAACACCTACAATTCAAGCAGTGCAGAGCTTGTAGATACAAAGAACCCTACACGAACATACTTAAACACTACGAAGAAAACCACTCCAACATACAAATGTACGATTGTAACGTATGCACAGTAACCCTCCCATTAGAGGGAATACAGGAGCATACAAAAAACCTTCATCCGAACGCCCAAAATGCAAAACCAAAGAAACACTAGACAACTTAAACGGCTCTGAACAAAATGAGTATCTCAGATTGCAAAATAACAAGTAACATGTGAAGTATAGAACTCAATGTACTATAGACGTTTTGTATTAAGATCGAAATAACCTGTATAATATGTATGTATAAAAAAAAAAAAAGAACAAAGTGCTCCCACCTAGGAGAAATCTTAGATGGGAGGTCCGTCACAATCGCTAACAAATCGACTCATCTACTACGTCACACGCAACTACCTCGCTCAACAAATCGAACTCATCTACTACGTCAAAAACAACTACCTCGCTCCCAACAAAACTCACTACCACTCTGACGACACCCACCTAGGAGAAATCTTAGGTGGGAGGCTTCCGTCAAACACTAGCAAATCAACCAACTACCTCTCAAAGACCAACTACTCAACTTACCTAAAATAAACACTCGTCAACAGCTTTACTTCGCCCACTTCAACTACTTCACCAAGCTCAAAACCCTCGACTCAGCAACATCAGCAAAACTTCACTCTTCAAACGTCATTTCGCTCAACCCATCTCAACAACCTGACCAAGCTCAAAGTCTTCACATCTACAAACCTCGATTCAGCATATCAGGAAAACCTCACTCTTCATCGAAACACCGCTCACCTCAAGTACTAGACTACGGCACAACTCCGATACTCTCTCCAAGCTCCACTCCATCGAACAATACTACCATCAAAGACAACACACGAAACTCTTCGCCTCACCAACGCATCTATCAACGCCTCAACCACGGAACATCCCTCACTAACACTCTCAAAATACAACTACCTACTAAGAAGCAACCACTACCCAACCAAGATTGTATCACGTGCAAGAACAAAGGCCAAAGGACGATACGCGATCATGTTTTGTCATGTACTTTATGTTATTTTAAAAGAAACCAAGAAACGGGAAGTGAAAACAAGTGAATCAAGGAAACAGGAAAATATGGAAAATACCACAAGCAAGGATTAAATTGTTTAAATATGTATAATATTTCATGTATGTATATGCTCATGTAACCTACTCTTGCTGCCTCCCTGTTCGCGCAGGAAGACAGCAAGTGAAGAAATCTATTAAACGCCAGACGGCAAAAAAAAAAAAAAAATGAAAATGAAAATTATCTGTTGTTGTCCTTATGTGAGATGTAGCTGAACTTGAATTTAGCAAACTATTATTTTATTAGCATTATTTAATACCATAATTAATTTAAGCCTAGGACAGTTGGTTATGTGTAGACGAGTTGGTCAAGCCAATGATATAATTGGAAGCTATGTCCAGCAATCTGTGTACTGAAATAACTTCTCAAAAGTGGGGGTGAGGGGGGGGATGACATGAGAATGCGGTTGACTGGAAGGGTCGTAGTCAAAGACAAGATGGCGGTATAACTTTTTTACCACCACAGATGATTAATTAAACAAAATATATAAAAAAAAAATTATTGCTCATAGCAGCTGGTGTTGCCTTAGGAACGACTGAGAACAGAAAAAACCGCAAAGATTGCTAAACATTTAAGTGCAACATAGCAAATAACAACTATATGCAAATAACTCTTAGATGTAAGTTGATATACATATGGAGCTATTATATAGGAAGCTCTCTCAGAACTATGAGCCTGTCACAGATCAAAACGTTTTAAAATCTACGAATGAAAACCCCTACACCATAGTCCAGAAACCAAAGAACTGAGCAGCAGTCCCGCCACACTTTATCCACATAGTTGTCGACAGACAGGAAGACATTGTGTCTATCGAGAAACTGTACGATAGAGGAATAACTGTTAGACACATCCATGACATGTGTAGAATTCTTAATTTTAGATTTCATAACGCCATACGATTAGCTGAGGGGACATTCATTGCGAAACATTCCTGAACATAATAGAGACAACATGACATATTGGACAAACATAGATGGGTTCTTGAAGATTTTACATGGCAGCAGAACAAACGCGGCGATTTCAGTTTAAAGAGAAAAAACGTGAAATGTAAACAATCTAGGATATAAATCACCAGACAGAGTCATGTATTAAGTATAATGTAAAGGCTTGGGAATAAAAGTATATGTCAGAAAGAAATATTATTGTAAATAATTGTCAGTCATCACAAGCTGAAGAAGAAAATAGTAATAAATGCGAACAAGGTGAGAAGCTAACTGACGCTAAGAATTACTTGTAAACAAAAAAAAATAAAAAATAACAACAAACAAAGAAATAACATCATCAGACAAAACTCAGCAATTAAGTATAATATATATGGTTGTGAATGAATGTATATGTGTATGTCAGAGAGAAATATAATTGTAAATAAAAGTAAACGGTCATATAAACAAACTCGATAGTTATAAATATGATACGCTCAATACAACACTGTGTAATAAATAACATATAATATATTGCATTCTTAAAAATTGTATCAATTTCCATAGAATATTTCATTGGTTAAGTTGATTTCCATTTAAAAATTCATTGGTAACAGGGGAAGCAACAATAATTCTTTTTTTCGCTACAGAACAAAAATTAGTATACAGTGCAATCGAAAACCATAGATTAAATGTATATACTAGACACAAGTATTAATATGATTTAATGAACAATAAAGTCTAATCTTGAATTTTTTTTTGAATTTTGAAAAATTAATTTGCTTTAAAACATGAAGGAAAGCTTTAGCTCAATGATCTAATGATTTTTTTAAAGAGTGAAACCACCATCTGACTACATTGTTCGATGGATTCTCCATACTTTCAAATTTTGGATCTCTTGATATCAAGGGACAAAAAAAAAAAAAAAGAAAAAAAAAATGATATCAAGGGACTAATTGACAGGACGTACCAAGAGCAGGGGTCGGCAAAGTACGGCTCGCGAGCCGCATGCGGCTCATTTAATGTCGAGATGCGGCTCTTCAGCTCCATGCTTTAATATTAATAATTTTATTTTATTTTCAAAACTCATAAAAATATTGTTCTGCATCACTCGGTAATGACCGATAAAATAATAAACATAAACAATAAACACTCGCTATTCTATTAGAATATTTAGTTACGCCCTATTTACTGTTTTCAATGTTTCTAAACATTCACCTTAATGGTGAATATTACCAATAAACTAAACGAAATAAATGTAAAACTGCATGGAAAGGAAAACACAGCCTTGCTTGAAGAAGATGATAGTTTCGAAAAAAAAATTACTTCATTGTGTTGAAGACACTGAGAGCGGTAAATTACTTTTTTACGAAAAACCTGACAAAATATGATAAAACCAACGCTACTATTAATATGAATCACTTCAGCATTACTATAAGTGGCTTTCGGGCATTTGTCGCATTTGGGCAAGTGTCCATTCGGGAAATCGGCATTCGGGCAAGCGGCATTCGGGCAAGAGTATTTCGTGAAATTGTCGTTGACCCTTTTTAAATATTTTTTTTAATCGGTAAAAAATTAAAAAAAAATAAACAGAAAAGCCAAGCCGAATTATTGACGGTTATTAGAAGGCATATAATTTAGTTTTAAATTATTTGAATCTAATAGGAGGTAATACCAAGTTATGCTTGATCTTTTCATTGTCGTCTGTTAACTGTCGTCAAGGACAACTGCTTTTATAGGGGCGAGTGGGGGAAGAGGGTGGAAATAGAGGGTGAAGATAATCGACCTTTACGAGCTTCTGATAGTGTTTTAAAGCAAAATATTTTTAGTCGCAGCATTGGTAGTGTCGAATTCACGAATTATGATTTACCGAAAAGTAGAAAATAAAACATCAAAATATCGGCGGACTCGCTAGTTATAAATATAACATGCGAAATAAAACACAGTTTGAAAGATATTAAGATTAAATATACTGTATTGTTGACGAATAGCATCGAGTCACCTTAGATGTTTATTTGTATTAGTTGCTTCCCATTTGAAAATTCTTTTTAACCAGTGGAAACAACCGATATATTTAAAAATAAAATAAATAAGGAAAAAAGTAATACGGTAAAAACATAAATAACTGTCTAATCTTCAAAATAAACACAAACATTTATATATTTTTAGGGATTATTGTATTCTTATATTATTATTCTTGAAAAGTCTTGGATTTTTAAAAAAATTATTTGACTTCTAAGGTGTAATAAAAACTTTAGATCAAGCACTTGCTGAATAGAATAAGTAAATAAACCTACATCATAAACTAGTCCATCGTTAATTTTAGAAACTTAATTTTGACTCCCTGGTATAGACAAACCCATCACGTGTAGAATTCTCCATTTTAGATTTAATGCCGGCGTAAAATTGGCTGACGGACAATTCATCGCAGAACATCCCTCGACGGAGTAGATACAATAGAATTTTTGTTTTTAGTTGTTTCCCATTTTTAAATTTATAGCAACCAAGGGAAACAACAAATTTCAATAATTTTTGGCTGATAACAAAAGTAATAATACAGTAAAAACTTAAATGAGTGTTTAATTTATTATATTTGAGACAGCGGTTAATAAGTTTTTAAGTAATAATATGTCAATTCTTGATAAATTTCGAATCTCTGAATAATAAAAGGGCTCTAAAATATCTCCGAAAGCATTAGCTCATTGACCGGCAGAATTTTTCATTGAACTCCTGTGTCCATTAATTAGTTTCACTTTTGGATCCCTTGTAACCAAGGGACAAAAAATCTACCCCCTCCTCTCTCCCCCTCTATCCACTTTACCCCCAGACATGATAACCCCACAATCCCTTTAACTGTTCCAACGACCCCACCACCCACCGCAACATTAATATCCAGAACTTATTTAAAGTTCTAAATCTTGTCTCTTTCTCCTCATCTTTCACACTGCAACCTTTTGAAAACTCAATGCGACCACTACAACACCCTTTCAACTAGTCAACTTAAGTTGTTTCCCTCCATAGAAAATGCTTCACTGTCCCATTGACCCTCTCTGAAAAATTTCGTCTCCCCACCCAGACTTCTGACACTTTCATTTGACCTTCACCCCTTTTACTGTCATCCTTTGCAATTTTTTTTTTATAATCAAATACATGACATCATGTAAATATTCAGTATGTACATTTGCAAAACCTTTCGTTTTCATTTGGTGTTCAAAATTATGTTAAAAAATTTGATGTTGATGTACTTGTTTTAATTGCAAATGAAAGTATTAAAAAAAAAAAAAAAAAAAAAAAAAAAAAATGTAACCAAGGGACAAGATTGAAGAGTTTGAGTATATGAGGAGAGCGTAATGTCGGAGGGTTGGGTAGTCTAAAATCTCTTGAGTTTGGGATGACTAGTGGAAAGTAAAACATTTTAGCGTGGCTGAGAGTTGATTCGTTGTTGATAGGTAAATGGTTTTGAGTAATCGCATGTTGAGAATGTCGAGTAGTAACCTTTTTTAGAATAGTTTATTGGGATAACGTTATTTAAGTAGTCGAGAGTTGATCGTTGAGTTCGCCGAGATTTTCGTGAGTTCGATGTTGTCGTTCTTTTGTGCTAAGGCACTTGCCATTATAAAATTATAGTATTTTGGTGCAACTGCACTTGCTTCTCTACGGAGAAAGTTAACTTACTTTTTGGTAGCGGATTGTGTGGTTTCACTTGAAGGTAAAACTTACCTTTGATAACTGTAGTGTTATATGATAATAAATAAGTATGGAATGTGTATTAAACAATGTATGAAAAAATATATTTTTAGTAATGTTTATGGCAGGCACTATGTCAGGCTAATGTATTAAAGCATTTGTAGTACTATCTTTGTAACAATAGTAAAATTGTATGTGTCTGAAGTCTGAATGAATGTGTTTATCACACAGTTGCTAGGAGGTTTTAAAATGTATTTTACAGCCGGCCAGCTTGGGGCTAAAGACAAGACGATACAGACGTCCTTGTGTAAGCAAGTGTGACCACGCCGCCCTGAAGACCAATCTCCCATTTCAGGCTAATCTGACTGAGTTAAAACTTTGCTCCTATGTTAATTACTGTATGGTAACCTTCATGTATACAAAAGTTAAATAATTGTTAAACATTGGCAATGAGTTAATTATTGACTCATAATTTTAACCTCTTTTACAGAGCCAAGTGTTGGCAACCAGTCAATAAAAATAGCATAACATTAATAAAACACAGGGGTGGCGTGGTCGAGTCGGTAAAGCTCATGGTTGCTAAACCGAAAAGTCTCGAGTTCGAACCCTCGGCTAATCTGTTAAAAATTTGCTCCTATGTTAATTACTCTATGGTAACCTTCATGTATACAAAAGTTAAATAATTGTTAAACATTTGCAATGACTCATAATTTTAACCTCTTTTACAGAGTCAAGTGTTGGCAACCAGTCAATAAAAATATAAAGGTGGCGTGGTCGAGTCGGTAAAGCTCATGGTTGCTAAACCGAAAAGTCTCGAGTTCGAACCCTCGGGCAGATGAGGCTCGTTAGCTAGGGATAGCCACTCTTCTAGGAAGACAACTCCAAAATTAAACAACTGCTGCCTTGTAGTTTGTTCTTGATTGGACAAAGGCTATGGAAGCAAATCCAAAAAGAAAAGCAGGCTGAAATCGGAGTCAATGGCCTCAATGGCGCAAAACCAGTTGACACGTAACGCTTAATTATGTTGGAGGCGTGGTTGAGTCGGCAAAAAGCTCATGGTTGATAAATTCGAACAAAGTCTCGAGTTCAAACCCACTGGCAGATACATCTCGATCCCCTTCAACACTAATAATTAAGAACGAAGAAGAAGAAGAATAAAACACACTAGTACGTATTAAAACCTATTGTCAAACTAGAAAAACCTTAGGCCAAACAATGCGCGGTATGACTCAATAGAACATATTTGCCACAAGTAACAGTAAAGTTGAAGTAACGATTGTACGCGGTAGATGGTTAACAACAGTGAGAAACACGGAACTTAAAACACAAATAAGTAAATTGATCAATAAACAAGACAGCACATTGAATTATGGGGAAGCCAATCTAACGTACACGGTGATTAAGCCAAACAGAATATATGTAAAATTATTGATGATTTCGTATCCCCAGAAACGATTGAGAATTGTTTTTTTTTTAAAGTAGTTTGTTAAAAAATGAGCCATATCAACAAAAAGAACTATGTAACAAGAACTCTTAGAATTCACGTTCACATACATAGAGAAAGAACTGTTAGAGGACGTTCTACCAGAACTTTGTGAGCCAGATCACACAATTAAAAATGTTCAAATATTCGGAGAAAACTCATCACTATCATGAAACATCAACATCCGATGGCTTAGATCCTATAATTTTAACAGTTCAAAAACACGGTGAACACTTTTACATTATGATGAAAACTAAACGCCCGGTGACAGAAATGCTACACTACACTCACATATCTAGCGACGAACAAGAATGTAGTGTGGCTATTTAGCAAATGTAGGTTACAGGAATAATGTGCCCTAACTGTTAGACCGACATATACATCCCTAACATGTGTAGAATTCTCCATTTTAGATTTCATGACGGCATAAAATTAGCATGCACATCTCCAGACGGTGGACGACAGACATAGACTGTTGGGGCTCATTTTTATTCAATTAAAAAAAAAGATAATAGCACGGTTTGATCATATATTTCTTCACGCTTAAAAACTGCTAGGGGAGGAGTATAATGCAACTATCTATTTATTTATTTATTTATTCAATAACGGTAACAAGTATTAGACACGGATGCCTTTTTTTCACATTGGCCGTTTTACAAAAAAAAAAAAAAGCAAACAAAAACCTAACAACAGCATTTAAAAAAACAATTGTGTAGAAAAGACTTAGCAGTAACATAGTACAAATATGTTGAATAAAGTAATAATATTACACCGTTATAATACAAATTAGATAAAATAAGAATATAATAGATGAATGAGAAATGTTGCAATGAGTCAGTGAGGAAGGTCATTAAATAATTGTTGTTTTAATTTAGTCTTAATTTTTTTTTCAGAGCTTTCGGATTTAAAAAAAAAATAACCTTCATAGTTTGATAATTTAATATCATATTCGGATAATACATTAAACAGGAGGGTTTTGTCATACGAACCCTTATTGTTACTTAATAATATACGAGAAGGTTTAAAATAGATCACTCCCGCTTTATTTTGTTTTGCCCCAGAAGCTACTAGACAAGCATGGCCTACACGGCCAAGTTTAGCTTTAATTAAAATATTTCAAGCTATAATGGTCAATTTACTATAGACATCATTAGTAACAGAACAGTTGAAGTAACCTTTGTACGCGCTCAATGATTGACAACAGTGTGAAACACGGCATTTAAAACTCAGTAAATCAAAATGATCAATGAGCAAGACATTGCGATAGACATCACATTTAATTATGGGGACGTTAATCTATTGAGCACGATAATGTCAACGGTAAAAAGGTGAAGAGCCCTGATGTCAAGGGTCAAAATAATAATACCGTAATACTGATAAAATATTCAAATAATGGAATTCAAGCGGTAGGAGGGACCGAGCCACTTCTCTACCGGGAATATTGTAAAGTGAAATAGTAATCAGTAAGCATCTGATTCAACTGTCACGTGAACTAAGTCACTGACCGAGCAAAGTATTATAATGTTGCAGTAGCTAGTAACGGCAAGCAGTAACAAAGCTATTAGCCAAGTCTGATGACAGTTTGTCTTGCAAGGGTTTACAGCCGGCAAGTAAAATTAATAATCAGGTCCGATGACTCGGGTCAACCCAATGTACACAGTTTACGGCATGTAGTTAATTTATATGTTACTCAATAAACACAGTTAACTACATTCATATGCTACATGTGCATTTATTAGTTTTCATAAATACTTGGTACATTGATAATTTTTTTATGATATTAAGTTTTACAGTAAATAAAAATAACAAAGTAAATAAAGTAAATAATACAATAGCACAGAGCACGTGGGAGTAGGGACGACGACCCTCAACTCCACGTATAAAAGCCAGTAAGAAGAGAGTAAAAGCGATTCAGGTTTTCCTTCCCCTTAATATTACTTACTTACTTAATCCTCATCACTCCCTGTGGAGTATAGGGCAACAACAAATCTCCGCCATTCCACCCTGTCCTGGGCGAGCCACTTTAGTTCATGCCAGGTTTTGCCAGTAGCCTGTACTTCTTCTTCCATCTCCCTCCTCCATGTTCCCAGTGGTCTTCCTCTACTTCTCTTTCCGGGTGGGTTCCACTTCAGCGCCATGTTGGGGAGTCTTTTTTTGCTCATGCGTAGGACATGGCCCAGCCATCTCCATCTCCTCGTTCTAACTTCTGAGACAATGTCTTTTAATCCTGTCCTTCGCCATATTTCCTTGTTCGGGACTTTGTCGTCCCACTTTATCCTGAGGATGCGTTGGAGGGATCTTCTTTCAAAGCCTCTGAGTCGGCTGTCTACTTTCTTGTTTAGTTTCCATGACTCTGCAGCATAGAGGAGTACAGAACGTACATTAGACTTATAGATCCTTATTTTAGTTCTCTGCTGCAGTGAGGATGATTTCCAGATCTTAGCGAGTCTGTTGAAAGCTTGTGCTGCCATTGCTATTCTGGTGGCAATTTCTTTCTCCATGCTGCCATTTGCTGATATATAGCTGCCGAGGTACTTAAAGTCTTCGACCTCTTCTAGCTCTGCTCCATTCGCAAAGGTCTTGAGAGCACTTTTGGTTTTTATTTTCATTAGCTTGGTTTTTCCGGAGTTTATCTTTAGCCCAACGCTTTTGGCAATTTGCTCTATTCTTGTCGTTTTCGCTTGGATGTCTTTTTGGGCATGTGAAAGTAAAGCCAAGTCATCAGCAAAGTCACAGTCCTCTAGGTGGTTGGTAAGTTCCCAAACAATTCCTCTTGGCTTATCCTCAGTGGCTCTTCTCATAATCCAGTCTATTACCACCAAAAAGATGACAGGTGAGATGACACAGCCCTGTCTGACTCCTGTTTTTACCTTGAACCATTCACTTTGCTGATTTTCGTGTCGAAAACAGCATTGGTTATCATAGTACATGTCCTTAAGTATGTTTATGACTTTTCCTGGAAAGCCATATAGCTCTAGTATCTTCCGTAATGATGGATGGTGGATGCTATCAAATGCTTTCTCGAAATCTATGTAGTTGATGTAGAGAGACGAATTCCACTCCAGTGACTGTTCCACTATAGTGCGCAAGACAAATATTTGGTCGTTACATGACCTGTTGGCCCTGAAGCCAGCTTGTTCTTCACGAAGGATCCCATCAATTCCTTTCCTCATTCTCCTTAATATACACCTGTACTATGTGTATCACGTGGCTAGTCCCTCCATCCTGACTGGACAGTGCTTTAGGTGTCCACATGTTGGTCAAGCCAATGATATGATTAGCCGCTATGTCAGATGACAACGATCTGGTTGCTGAAATAACAAACAACATGTGAGTGTGATGGGGTGGGGGTATAAGAATGCGGGTAACTTGTGGGTGTCGTAGGCCAGTTAAGATGGCGACACAACACTTTAAAGAGTAAAGACGATTCAACCCCCCCCCCCCTTTAATATACACCTGTACAATGTGTATCACGTGGCTACTCCCTCCATCATGACTGGACAAAGCTTTAGGTGTCCACGTGTTGGTCAAGCCAATGATATGATTGGCCACTATATCAGATGACCAACGATCTGGGTGCTAAAATAAAATACATGAAGCGATAGAGCGTGCTGATTAATAATGAGGTAACTGCTGGGGTAATAGACAAAGGCAAGATGGCGGTTTAACACTTTTACCGTTACAGATAATTAAGTTAAAAACTAAGACAAAAAACCGCTCATGAAGTTTTTATCGCCTCAGAACGACTGAGAACTAAAAAAAAAGTTTCCAAATATCTAAGTGAATTATATCAGCAAATAAAAACTAAATTAAAAAAAAAAAACTCGCAGAAATACTTTAATATACTCACGGAATTGTTGGAGGGCGCTCCTCTCTCAGAACTTTGTGAGCCAGTCACAGATCGAAACGTCTTAAAATTTATAGATAGAATTTCTTACATCATTATCGTGTAACAAAAGAACTCAGTTGCAGAGACGCCATACATCTTCTATATCGTTATCAACGAACAAAAAGACAATGTGACTATCTTTTAACTGTACAATAGAGGAATAATGTGCCCTAACTGCTAGACACATCTATGACAAACCATGACAAACTTTAAATTCTCCGTTTTAGATATCATTGCGGCATAAAATTAACTGACGGACAATCTATCCCGGGATTTCACTGAGAGGAATAGACGCAAGAGAACATTTCATATTGTTAGTTGTTTCCCATTTATGTATTCATTATATCCAAGGGAAAAAACATATAACATGAATTTTTGCATTACGACATAAGTAATAATACAATGTAATCGAAAATAATTGTTTTAATTATTACTTTTAGCATAATTAATAATATGTTTTAAGGTAATATACTGTCAATATTAGGTTATTTTTGTTTATTTTTGAATAATTAATGTGCTTTATATTGTATAGAAAACTTTACCTTTATTACATGCTAAATGTTAAAAAAGTGAAACTACCTATCAATCAGCACTAATTTTTAGTATTTCGAATCAAATTTTGGATCCCTTGAAATCAAGGGACAAGATTATATTGTTTATCATACTTAGTCGTTGAGTTTGCAAATAATATAATTTTTTAAAAATGAAATCACACGATTTATTTAATACTCGTTTCAAACGGTTTTTTTTTTATTAATGGTTTAGCTGCATATCAAGTATGTTTCTTATGTAAACCTACTCTACTCTTTCCCTGGATTGTCTACTTAGCGTAGTATCCAGTAAAATAGTAAAACATCCTTAGGTTGGTGTTAATACAAATACTTTGTTGTTGTTGTTACCACAAATACTGGTAGACCAACATGGCCATGTTTTAAATTTTAAAAATCTCAAGCAATAAAGATCTATTCAATATAGACAACATTAGTAACAGAAATGTTGATGTAGCTATTGTAAGCGGTAAATGATTAACAACAGTGTGAAACACGGAACTAAATAAAATATATCAATAATAATCGCCGATTCATGGAACTGAGCAGTCGAATGGTAGAGCATACAAATGCTAATTTGAAAGTTCAAACTTCGAATCCAAGTTCAAGAATGTAGAACGTCCCTGAGTCGACCCAGCTCTGGTGGGTACCTAAATCACGTTAGGGGAAGTAAAGGCTGTTGGTCATAGTGCTGACCACACCATCTCTTCATATGCCGAGCTAGGCACCCTTCAGAGCTTTTTTCTACTAAGTGTTAGCACCCTAGCGCTCTATCGCTTCAACCACGCCGTCCAACAATTTGTTTGAGTTAATTACCATTCAAACATTCAATTTAACTAAGGGAGGCTACAACTATCTTATTTGTTTTGCTAAAGATTAAACTAAGAGTGTTGCAATATAAATTTATGTCATTGCTTGGTTTATTAAAATCAACACAATTTTTAAAATGTTAATGATCGTTAAAATATCTTCTTGATAATTTTTGATATCTGGAATAATCATGTGACGCTAAAATTTTAATAAAACATTTAGTTTTATTACTTTCTGTGAATTTTTAAATATGAAACATCGATAGCATTTGAGTTAGCTGCCCATACGGCGCATAACACGTGTTGGAGGGAATGAACACTAGAATTTTAAAAAGTGTTTCTGCAAATATATTTAATTCGATTGACACATTTGTTTTAGTTTCATCCCTTTGAATACAAACATATTCCATATTAATAAGCTCCTTAGATTTCTCCTGTTTACTTCCCTTGGATAATAGAATAGCTTATTTTTGCAACTAATTTTTTTTTTTGCTACTTCATTGACTCTATTAAAATAAAATGTTCCTTTATTCAAATGGACTATTTTATAACTCAGTTTAACGTACATTTTCACAGGCATTCAAACCATACAATTTAAACATGGCCGCAACCTTTCCATTGCTAGGTGTACGACACATTGAAAGCCGCGGGTTATCGGACCTGGATGGACATCTACGACATCAAAGGCTCGACACTGGACGCTATGGCCAAGGCGGTGGAGAGCTCTGATGTTGTCCTGATCTGTATGTCCAAGAAATACATGGACAGCACCAACTGTAGATTAGGTCACTTCATAGGGTAGAGCACCAACTGGAGATTAGGTCAGTTCATATGATACAGCACCAACTGTAGATTAGGTCAGTTCATATGGTACAGTACCAACTGTAGATTAGGTCAGTTCATATGGTACAGCACCAACTGTAGATTAGGTCAGTTCATATGGTACAGCACCAACTGTAGATTAGGTCAGTTCATATGGTACAGCACCAACTGTAGATTAGGTCAGTTCATATGGTACAGCACCAACTGTAGATTAGGTCAGTTCATATGGTACAGCACCAACTGTAGATTAGGTCAGTTCATATGGTACAACACCAACTGTAGATTAGGTCAGTTCATATGGTACAGCACCAACTGTAGATTAGGTCAGTTCATATGGTACAGCACCAACTGTAGATTAGGTCAGTTCATATGGTACAGCACCAACTGTAGATTAGGTCAGTTCATATGGTACAGCACCAACTGTAGATTAGGTCAGTTCATATGGTACAGCACCAACTGTGGATTAGGTCAGTTCATATGGTACAACACCAACTGTAGAGTAGGTCAGTTCATATGGTACAGCACCAACTGTAGATTAGGTCAGTTCATATGGTACAGCACCAACTGTAGATTAGGTCAGTTCATATGGTACAGCACCAACTGTAGATTAGGTCAGTTCATATGGTACAGCACCAACTGTGGATTAGGTCAGTTCATATGGTACAACACCAACTGTAGAGTAGGTCAGTTCATATGGTACAGCACCAACTGTAGATTAGGTCAGTTCATATGGTACAGCACCAACTGTAGATTAGGTCAGTTCATATGGTACAGCACCAACTGTAGATTAGGTCAGTTCATATGGTACAGCACCAACTGTAGATTAGGTCAGTTCATATGGTACAGCACCAACTGTAGATTAGGTCAGTTCATATGGTACAGCACCAACTGTAGATTAGGTCAGTTCATATGGTACATTTAGCTCTTCAGACCAGGCGGTCAAATTAGGTTAATTAGCAGGACAGTCGGAGTTTCTTTAAGGCATCTCACCCCGAAGCACACCGACCCCCTGCCCGGGAACAAATAAAAAGTACATAATTTATATCTATAATAATAGTTTCGCTGTCTGTCTATCTATCTATCTATCTATCTATCTATCTATCTATCTATCTATCTATCTATCTATCTGTCTGACAAGAACGCTCTAGAGAAAACACAAGGAATTTAAAAACATGCACAGTAATTCGAAAAACGAAGTATGACGTCGACACATTTAGCGTAGAGTAGAACATAATCTCAAACCAGAGAGTGCACACAGTAATGTAATGACGTCATTGAAACATTGAAAAAAAGGAAATGTTGTCTAATCTAAATGGTTTGCGTGAAGAGTTTCTTGCATACAATTCTTCGGGTAGGGGCGAAGCCCCACCCCCGCGTAAGAACGTCTGAGGGGGGTGGGGGTGGGGGGGGGGTTGAGTGGGGGGGTGGTTTTAATTTAGACTTTTTCCTCCCCGGAGAGGGGTGGGGGTACTTGAAATTTTCGGGGGCGGGGTAGAATTTTCGGGGAGGGGCGGACACTGGAAAAAGTATATAATTATATTTCGTTGAATGGGACGGTAGACATGTTTTTTTAGGGGGGGGGGGGGTTGTGGGTGGGGGGGTGGGGGGAGGGGGGGTGTGTGGGGGGGATGGGGGGTGAGTGGGGGGGGGTGTGGTTTTAATTTAGACTTTTTCCTCCCCGGAGAGGGGTGGGGGGTACTTGAAATTTTCGGGGGCGGGGGTAGAATTTTCGGGGAGGGGGCGGACACTGGAAAAAGTATATAATTATATTTTGTTGAATGGGACGGTAGACATGCTTTTTTTGGGGGGGGGGGGGGGGGGTGGGTGGGGGGGTGGGGGGGTGGTGGTGTGTGTGTGTGGGGGGGTGGGGGTGAGTGGGGGGGGGTGGTTTTAATTTAGACTTTTTCCTCCCCGGAGAGGGGTGAGGGTACTTGAAATTTTCGGGGGCGGGTGTAGAATTTTCGGGGAGGGGGCGGACACTGGAAAAAGTATATAATTATATTTCGTTGAATGGGACGGTAGACATGTTTTTTTTGGGGGGGGGGGGGGGTGGGGGGTGGTGTGTGTGTGGGGTGGTGTGTGTAGGGGTGGGGGTGGGGGGGGTGGTGTGTGGGGGGGTGGTGTGTGGGGGGGGGGGGGTGGGGGGTTGGGGTGGTGTTGGGGGGGGTGTGGGTGGGGGTGGGGGTGGGGGTGGGGGTGGGGGTGGTGTGTGTGGGGGGGGTGGTTTTTGTTTAGAGAAAAGAGACAGCACTATCAACCTAGCGCCCGGTGTATCCTTCCTCAACGGGCCATTTTTCTCGTTAATACTAATAGTTTCGCTGTCTGTCAAGAACGCTCTGTCTGACAAGAACGCTCTAGAGAAAACACAAGCAAAATAAAAACATGCACAGTAATTCGAAAAACGAAATATGACGTCGACACATTTAGCGTAGAGTAGAACATAATCTCAAACCAGAGAGTGCACACAGTAATATGACGTCATTGATTATCGCGTAAACATTGAAAAAAAGGAAATGTTGTCTAATCTAAATGGTTTGCGTGAAGAGTTTCTTGCATACAATTCTTCGGGTAGGGGCGAAGCCCCACCCCCCGCGTAAGAACGTCTGAGCCCCCCCCCCCTCCCCAACTCAAAAGAAATTTCCTCATCGATACTCTATAATAAAATTACAGCCTAATTAATGTGTCTAATCTAAAAAGTGGTTTTCTTGCAATGGGAAGGTAGACATGTTTTTTTTTTGGGGGGGTTGGGGGGGGGGGAGGGGTGGAGGGGTGGGGGGGGGGGGGGGGTGGTGTGTAGGGGTGGGGGGGTGGTGTGTGGGGGGGTGGGTTGGTTTCAGTGTTTCTTTCAGACTTTTTCCTCCCCGGAGAGGGGTGGGGGGTACTTGAAATTTTCGGGGGCGGGGGTAGAATATTCTGGGAGGGGGCGGACACTGGAAAAAGTATATAATTATATTTCGTTGAATGGGGACGGTAGACATGTTTTTTTTGGGGGGGTGGGGGGTGGGGGGGCGGTGTGTGGAGGGGGTGGTGTGTGGGGGTGAGGGGTTGGGGTGGGGGTGGTGTGTGGTGGGGGGTGGGGGTGGTGTGTGGGGGTGGGGGGTGGGGTGGGGGTGGTGTGTGGGGGGTGGGTTGGTTTTAGTTTAGAGAAAAGAGACAGCACTATCAGCCTAGCGCCCGTTGTACCCTTCCTCAACGGGCCATTTATCTAGTCTATAATAATAGTTTCGCTGTCTGTCAAGAACGCTCTGTCTGACAAGAACGCTCTAGAGAAAACACAAGCAAAATAAAAACATGCACAGTAATTCGAAAAACGAAATATGACGTCGACACATTTAGCGTAGAGTAGAACATAATCTCAAACCAGAGAGTGCACACAGTAATATGACGTCATTGATTATCGCGTAAACATTGAAAAAAAGGAAATGTTGTCTAATCTAAATGGTTTGCGTGAAGAGTTTCTTGCATACAATTCTTCGGGTAGGGGCGAAGCCCCACCCCCCGCGTAAGAACGTCTGAGCCCCCCCCCTCCCCAACTCAAAAAAAATTTCCTCATCGATACTCTATAATAAAATTACAGCCTAATTAATGTGTCTAATCTAAAAAGTGGTTTTCTTGCAATGGGAAGGTAGACATGTTTTTTTTTTGGGGGGGGGGGGGGGTTGGGGGGGGGGAGGGGTGGAGGGGTGGGGGGGGGGGGGGGTGGTGTGTAGGGGTGGGGGGTGGTGTGTGGGGGGGTGGGTTGGTTTCAGTGTTTCTTTCAGACTTTTTCCTCCCCGGAGAGGGGTGGGGGTACTTGAAATTTTCGGGGGCGGGGGTAGAATATTCTGGGAGGGGGCGGACACTGGAAAAAGTATATAATTATATTTCGTTGAATGGGACGGTAGACATGTTTTTTTTTGGGGGGGGGGGGGGGTGGGGGGTGGGGGGGCGGTGTGTGGAGGGGGTGGTGTGTGGGGGTGAGGGGTTGGGGTGGGGGTGGTGTGTGGTGGGGGGTGGGGGTGGTGTGTGGGGGTGGGGGGAGGGGTGGGGGTGGTGTGTGGGGGGTGGGTTGGTTTTAGTTTAGAGAAAAGAGACAGCACTATCAGCCTAGCGCCCGTTGTACCCTTCCTCAACGGGCCATTTATCTAGTAGGAAATATATTTTTACAAGAGTCGGCCCAATTAATCATAAGCACACCCCCCCCCCCCATTCATAGAAAACTGCCTGAAAGAAAACCTTCAGATCGTTAAGGCCATAATTAAAGCCGGCTATTCAGATCAGCTAGCCTTGTATATTATATATATATATATATATATATATATATATATATATATATATATATATATATATATATATATATATATATATATATATATATAAGTTCTTGATAAGTTTTAAAAGAGCTGTGTAACGGGTAACGTCCCTCCCTCCCTTGAAGAACGTGTACCGCCCCCCTCCCCCAGAACGAAATATAATTTATAGAAAAATATATACTTTTACCAATGCCCCCCCCCCCCCCTCCCGCCCACGAAAATTTCAAGTGCCCCCGGAGAAAAAAAGTCTGTAGTCTGGCCCTACACAGCGCATGCGAAAGCTAGTAAAAAGAAAATAAAGTTGATTAAGGTTTTACTTTCCTTTGCGTATCACGTTAGGTGTCCACGTGTTGGTAAAGCCAATGATTTGATTGGTCGCTATGTCACGTGAACAGCGATGTGCGTGCTGACATAACTTACAAAAAGTGTGGGTGAGGGGGGGGGGGGGGGAATGGATAAGAATGCGGTTAACTGGTGGGGGTCGCAGGCAAGGCAAGATGGCGGCATAACACTTTTACCGCCACAAATAACTAAGTCAAAAAATATATTTAAAAAAAAAAGTTGCTTATCGTAAACTTTGTCGCCCTCAGATCGAGCAAAAATTGCTAAACATTTAAGTGAAACATATCAGCAAATAAAAGCTGTATAAAAGGAACTCGTAGATGTACGTTGATATATTCATGGAGCTGTTAGAGGACGCTCTCTCAGAACTGTGTGAGCCGGCCACAGATTTAAACGTTACAAAATCTACGAATGAAAACTCCTACATCATTATCGTGAAACCCAAGCTTTGAGTGGCAGAGTCGCAACTTTTTTCTACATCGTTATCGACAGACAAGAGGACATTTAATAACTGCTAGACACATCCATGACATGTGTAAAAGTCTCCATTTTAGATTTCATGGCGACATAAAATTAGCTGAAGGAAAATTAATTGCGACAAACTCCTGGACGGAATAGAAGCAAGACATTGGGTTCTTTACGATTTTGGACGGCATCAAAACTAAAGTGGCGATTTCAGTTCATACAGGAAAAAAAAAGTAAAATGCAAACAAACTAGAAAAAAACAGCACCAGACAAAAATCAGCAATCCGCGGCGTCATGTATTAAGTATAATGTAAATGATTGGGAATAAAAGTATATGTCAGAAAGAAATAGTATTGTAAATAATTGTCAGTCATCACAAGCTGAAGAAGAAAATAGTAATAAAATGTGAACAAGGTGATAAGCTAACTGACGCTAAGAATTACTTGTCTGAAGGAAAAACAAAATTCAAAACATAAAGCAGTGGTGATCTCAACTACGTATAAATAAAAAAAAAAATGACAACAAACAAAGAAATAACATCATCAGACAAAAATCAGCAATTAAGTATAATATAAATGTTTGGGAATGAATGTATATGGCTATGTCAGAAAGAAAGAAGTATTATTGTAAATAAATGAAGTCCTCACAAGCCTTAGATGAAAACAGTAATACAAAAGCTAAAAACGCGTTAAGCTAACTGACGCTAAAAGTAACGAGGCGAAAATAAAAATAAAAAAATAAATTATAAAGCGGAAGGGATCTCCACTAAACTTTCTAAATGTTTGATAAAATGTCTTTATCACATTCAAAATCACAATCACAATAACAATTAGAATTAAAAAATTAAGACGACAACGAATACGACCAAGAATGTAAAAGTAAACGATCATATAAACAAACTCGATAGTTATAAATATAATATGCTTAATAAAACACTGTGTAATCAATAATATATAATATATTAAATTGTTAAAAATTTTATCGATTTACATATAATATTTCTTTGTGTTAGTTATTTCCCATTTAGAAATTCATTAAAAACAGGGGAAGCAACAATATTTTATTTTGCAACTGAACAAAAATTAGTATACATTGCAATCGAAAACAATAGTTTAAATTATTACACTATACAAAAGTACTAATATGGTTAAGTTAAGGAAATAGTCCATTCTTGATATTATTTTTTTTTTAATTTTGAAAAAATAATTTGCTTTAAAATGTTCAGGATAGCTTTATGTAATTGACCTACTCGTTTTTTTAAGAAATAAAACCACCGCATCACTAGATACTTTTAAAAAGTGTACAAATTTAAAATTTTGGATCCCTTGAAATCAAGGGACACATTGACAAAAATTGTGAAGAGACTTTACTCTTGTCCCTTAATTTCTGGGGATCCACATTTTGTAATACGAGATAAAGCTGTAACTACCCAACTTAAAAAATTTCAGCAGGTCATTGAACTAATGCTTTTATTTTTATTTTAGAGCAAATGATTATTCAGAAATCCAAAATGATCAAGAATGGACAGATTATTGCCTAAGAAATCAGGCAGGAATGCTTTAGCTCAATTTAACTTTAGCTCAATTTAGATTTAGCTCAATGACCTGCTGACTTTTTTTAAGGAATGAAACCACCACCTGACTATTCTATTATGACATTGTTGAAAAATTTCAAATATTGGATCCCTTGAAATCAAGGGACAAATTGACAGGACGGACCAAGAGCAGGGGTCGGCAAACTACGGCTCGCGAGCCGAATGCGGCTCATACAAAAATATTTTAATAATTAATTATTTTATTTTCAAAACTCATAAAAATATTGTTCTGCAACGCTGAGAAAAAAAGATAAAATAATAAACATAAACAATAAACACTAGCTATTCCATTAGAATATTTAGTTACGCCTTATTTCAATGTACTTCCTATTAACTTGTCTATTCCAAATTGAAACATTCAATTTCATGGTGAATATCACAAAGAGACTAAACGAAATAAATGTAAAACTGCATGGAAAGGAAAACCCAGCCTTGCTTGAAGAAGATGATTGTTTCGAAAAAAAAAATTACTTCATTTTGTTAAGACACTGAGAGCGGTAAATTACTTTATTTCGAAAAACCTGAAAAAATATCATGATAAAACCAACGCTACTATTAACATGAATCACTTCATCATTACTATAAACAAAATAAAGGACGTGTTCACTGAGAGATTTGAGCAATTCAAAAGAAATGCAAGTACTCTGACGTTCATATTAGATTCTCTCAACACAAAAACAAATTAGATTAACTTTGAGCAATTTGGATTTGATGCTGGTTCGCTTCAAATTAAATTGCTAGATTTGAAAACCAAACATTTGTGGAGCTGTAAGTTCACAGATCTCAAGAGCAAGTTAGATCATTTGGAGGTCCAGTAAATCAGCACTTTTCACTGTACAACTGGAAAGCTCTAAAAATAATGCCGCAATTTGAGGCCAAATTATGTGACGCATGGAATAGTCTTGCAGGACAGGAGCGGGGGGGGGGGGGGGGGACGCGGACCGCACCGGGTGACACCATTTAGGGGGGTGACACCAAGGCAAAAAAATAGCAAAATATATATAGGGGTGCAAATCGAAAACTTGAAAGTGTCCCCGGGAAGGGTCGCAACGCTTCTGGGGGGGGGGGGGGGGGGCTACACCATTAAGTGCCGCACCGAGTGACACCCGACCACGCTACGCCACTGTTGCAGGATACTAAAGTAATGTGAAGAAGTTGGCATTTGGAGTGCTGACGATCTTCGGGTGAACATATTCATGCGAGCAAGCGTTTTCTTGCATGAATATAGTACAAAGTATAGAAGCCGACTAACAAAAAAAAAAACTATAGAAGTGCTTGAAACTGATATAAAGGTATGAGAACTAACCAAACTTTAAAAGACATGCAAGGCGAAACAGTTTTAAATAGTATTCTATTATTAAAGTTAAATGCTTCGATTAATGATTGTATTATTCTAGCAGAGCTAGATAAAATACTTTAATACTTTTTTCTGCAAAACATGTGTATGTTTTTTTTTTTTTTGAATAGATATTATTTCATATTTATATTTATATTTATATATATATATATATATATATATATATATATATATATATATATATATATATATATATATATATATATATATATATATATATGTATATATATATATATATATATATATATATATATATATATATATATATATATATATATATATATATATATATATATATATATATATAATGTAGCTTACATATATTTGTGTTTTTTTAAAGGAGCGTTCGTCTGTTAAAATTTATCCGAGTTTGAAACATGTTGTCTTAAAAGTTATTTCAATCACCGAAGCATACAGGTCCTTAATTTGATTCTATTATTTGTAAAATGTTGGATTTTTGGGTACTCTTGGTATCTTAAAAAAAACGTGAAGCGAGGTGTATCAACAACTAGCCGCCATGTTGTTTTTACAACCGGTTTAGAAAAACTGTAAAATACTATTTCTTTTTGATTTCTCACCTTTGAACAAATGTTTGATAATTTAGAAGCTTTAGTAAAAACAAAATCTCATTGTGCATAAATTGGTATATCTTGATTTTTATAATTTCCGTATGGATTGTCATATTATCAGAAAAAAAATGTTGCTTAAGTAAAAGCCTACTACATTTATTTAATATCAACGCAATTATCAGAACAAAAGATCTTCTAGTTTCATTCTTTAGATGGCACGGAGATTTGATGCATATTTGTAAATAAACAAACCCGCAAGTTATAAATTTAAGATGCGCAATAAAACACGGTTTAAAAATAATAACCCTAATATATTGCGTTGTTGAATTATTTGCAATATTTATTTGTATCAGTTGCTTTCCATTTAATTATTCATTTTAATTAGGGGAAGCAACTAAAACGCTAAATTTTTGATGAAGAAAAAAAATAATTATACTATGTAACCAAAAGTGTTTGCTTTATGTTTTATATTCATCACATGTATTAATATATTTTTATGAAATATTTTGTCACTTTTGGTAATTTTGGTTTTATTTTAGAATATTTACCCTGCTCTAAATTGTATACACAAGCTTTAGCTCAATGACCTGCTAAATGTGTTAATTTGTGAAATTGACACAGCACGACGACTTTTAAGAATTGTAAACAAAATATTTTGGATACCTGGAAATCAGGGGAGATTGGTTCACCCTGTTTTAAAAACTTTAGTATTGAATCAATCTTGTGGGGATATGTACAAGTACTCCTACACCACAAAAATGCTCTTTATTTGTTTACGCAACTCATGTGCTTTTTTTTCAGATAAACCTATTTTGAAAATGCATTGAATTGTCATGTTTTTACATTTAAAAAAAAGGATTCAAAGTAATCTCATCAAAATTTTATTTGTGTTAGCTCACACCAATTTCGTACAGGTATTTGAAAAATGCTCTGTTAGTATATGTTTGGTGATCCTTGTTTCAGCCTATTTTATAAATTTCTTTTTTTTTTTAATCCAACTTCTGTATTGAACCAAATTTGTTGGAAATGTGTCGTATACCACAGAAATGCTCTTTATATATTTATAACCAGAGATTCTTCCAGGGGGGTGGGGGGGGGGGGGGGGGGGGGGGGGGTTGGGGGAAACCCGCCGAAGAAAGTCTACCGCACGCACGAAAATTTCAAGTATTTCCCCCCCCTCCACCCCCGCCCCGAAGTAAATAATGTTTATAACCTTGTTTCACCCTATTTCGAACAAAATGCTCAGCTCGTAAAACTTCACTAAATTGTCGGGAAGCCGGTATAAGTAATACATATTAACCCCTCCCCACACCCACCCACACCCACCCACACACATATACAAACTTTTTCACCCCTACAACCCCTCCCCCATCCCCCCACCCTAAAACAATGGAACTGAAGACAGCATGAAGCCTAACAAACAGAGTTTCTTCCATTCTTCCAGGCATCTCTTCGCCCCTCCCCCCGAACGTAAAATTTACTTTTAACAGTGTCCGCCCCCCCCCCCCCCCCTCCCGAAGAAAGTTTACCCCCCCCCCGAAAATTTCAAGTGCCCCCCCCCCCCCGGAGAAAAAAGTTTGGAAGAAACGCTGCTAAAAAATACAGCACAACAGTTTAGGAGACGACGATGACGACACGGTAAGGAAGGACGAACGAAGGACACAGCACAGTGGACGTGTGGAAAGTTAAACAACAGGCCAGACAACCCATGGGAAGGTGAGCGACAACCAGTGTTTCTTCCAGACTTTTTTCTCCGGGGGGGCACTTGAAATTTTCGGGGGGGCGGTAAACTTTCTTCGGGGGGGCGGACACTGTTAAAAGTATATATTTTCTATATAAAATATATAAATTTCATTTCGTTCGGGGGGGGCGGTAAAAAATTTTCGGGGGGGCTTCGCCCCCCCGAAGAGATGCCTGGAAGAAACTCTGGCGACAACGACCGACATGTACTAAAGACTTACAGAGGACATGACCTTATGAACCCTCCGGCGGCGACTGATAGAAGACTGGTCGAAGGGAAACAACAAATAAAATACACACATTATACACTAGGAGAGGTTATATCCCTTGGCTCCGTGTGTAGTTAAATCAACGCAATTGACACAATACTCCACCCAGCCAAAAATTCCAAGCAACGCAACTATCCCCCCCTCCCCCCACCCCCTTTCGGCATGACCTTACGTCACCCTATAATCGAAATTTTATTTGGAGCACTATTCTCTAAATTTGCTGGAAGTTTTGTTTTAGTGCATATATTTTTTTTTTAATACACTATTTTCTTTTTTGTTTTAACCCCTATTTCATCTTATTTTAATATCAACTTAACATTTGAATCTTTTTAAGTTATTATTTGTATTAAGTTAAACCTTGTTTTCTAAACATATTTACTTATGTCTTCTTTTCCATATAATTAAATATAGGCTACATGCCACATTGTACAAATTATGTATTATATGTTTCTACGGATGTACTTGTTTCAAAATGCCAATAAAGATTTTAAAAATAAAGAATCCAAGGGGATAGATGTAAATGAAAATTGTCTGTCCTTATGTGGCATGTAGCTGCACTTGAAGTTTGGAAACAATTATCTTATTAGCATAATTTAATACCATGATTTATTTAAGCCTTGATTAAAACGTTTCTGTTACATGGTTCAACGATAAACCTTGTTTTCTTCTTATGTAAATTGTTCTAGAACTCTCCTTCGTTCTCCATTTAATGTAAAATCTACTAGGTGGGTTGTAATGCAAGTTCCATTGTACCTCCTCGTATACAGAGCATAGAGAAAGTATTGTAATTGTGCGCACACATGTAATAACATTTTGACATTTTTACACCATCCTACTTTAACCGAATTTAAAGGATGTATCACAAATCTTGCAAAAATATCTAAATGGAGATTTTGAAAAAGTTGACGTTCAAACGTAGATCACTCCCGCTTTATTTTGAAAGTTTAAAGGAGATCACTCCCGCTTTATTTTGTTTTGCCCCAGAAACTGCAAGACCAGCATGGCCGACACGGCCAAGTTTAGCTTTAATAAAAAAATGTCAAGCTATAATGGTCAATTTAATATAGACATCATTAGTAACAGAACAGTTGAATGAAGTAAAATTTGCGCACGGTAATGATTGACTACAATATAACGCACGGAATTTAAAACTCAGTAAAGCAAAGTGATCAATGAACAAGACATTGAGATAGACATCCCATTTTTGTTATTGGGACGCTAATCTATCCTACACGATAATGGCCCTACACACCGCGTACGAAAGCCAGTAAACAAAATAATAAAAGCGATTTAGATTTTCCTCCATGTTGCGTATCACGTTATGTGTACGCTTGTTGGTCAACCCATTGATTTGATTGGTTGCTATGTCACATGACCAACGATCTAGGTGCTGACATAACTTACCAAAAGTGTGGGTGAGGTGGGGGGGGGGGGGGGGGGGTAAGAATGCAGTTATCTGGTGGGGGTCGCAGGCAAGGCAAGATGGCGGCTTAACACATTTAACGGCTCAGATAATTAAGTCAAACAAAATATTTAAAACAAATAATCGCTTATAGTAACTTATGTCGCCCTCAGAACGAGCAAAGATTGCAAAACATTAAAGTAAAACCTATCACAAAATAACAAATATACAAAAGGAACTCGTAGATGTACGTGTATATACTCATGGAGCTGTTAGAGAACGTTCTCTTAGAACTGTGAGCTGGCCACAGACCGAAACGTTTTAAAATCTACGAATGAAAACTCCAACATCAGTATCGTGAAACTCAAGCACTCTGTGGCATAGACGCCATACCTCATCCACATCATTATCGGTAAACTAGAAGACAATGTGGCTATCTTGTTAATGTAGGATATAGGAATAATGTGCCCTAACTGCTAGACACACCTATGACATGTGTAGAATTCTCCATTTTAGATTTCATGGCGGCATAAAATGAATTGACGGGAAATACATAGTGGCACATCCCTGAACGGAATAGAGATATCAAGAGAATATTTCATTTTGTTAGTTGTTTCCCATATTGAAATGAATTGCAACCAGGGGAAGCAACCAATTTAAGGAATTTATTTCTGTGAGCACAAAACTATTAATACAATATGAACTTAATTTAATTTAATTTTGACAGATTGTGCTGTTTTACACCTACCTACTTTAACGAATACGGAATATAAAATATCTATTAAAATCATGCACAAAAAAAAATCAAAATCGAGATTTGGACATACTTGGACTTTTTACAACCATCTAGAGCCCAAAAAACGTAGTTTTGTAACTCTGTCCGTTTCAGTTAGCTTGAACAGAAATAATTTATATATTAAAACAAATAAGATGTTTTCTCTAAACTTTGGAACGATTTCCAGTAGGCGTAACATGTGCTTACTTTATTTCCGGTTTATCAAAAGCCTATATCTTGTGAACCGTTTATGTTTGGCTGACGAAAATATGCTTTTGTATTTTGAATTTCTTAAAAAAAACTTCATAATATGATACTTTTATTATCATATTTGATAATTTAATATCATACTTACATACAGCATAAAAAACGAGGGCTTTTTCACTAACTTCAAAATTTCTATAGCCCGATTGCACTTTAAGTGCCGTCTGAACTATTATTGTTATTCAAGAATATAAGAGAAAGTATAAAGGAGATCACTCCCACTTTTTTTTTTTTTTTTCTACCAGAAACTGCTAGACCAGCAAGGCAGACACGACCAAGTTTAGCTTTAATTAAAACATGTTAAGCTATAAAGGTCAATTTAATACAGACATCATTAGTAACAGAAAAGTTGATGTAACCTTTGTACGCGGTAAAGTAAATGATTGACAACAGTGTGAAATACGGCATTTAAAACTCAGTAAATCAAAGTGATCAATGAACTAGAAATTTAGATTTGAGGGTCCGAGCCACTTCTCTTTCGGGAATATTGTAAAGTAAAATAGTAATCAGTAAGTATCTTATTCAACTGTCACGTGAACTAAGTCACGGACAAAGTATTATAATGTTGCAGTAGCTAGTAACGGCAAGCAGTAACAAAGCTATTAGCCAAGTCTGATAACCATTTGTCTTGCAAGGGTTTACAGCCGGCAAGTAAAACAAATAATCAGGTCCCGAGTTTCTTCCAAGCATCTCATTTCCGCTCAAACGAAATAGAAGCTATGTAGAAAATATATTCTATTACCAGTGTCCAATCCCCTCCTCCCCCTCCCCACGGAAATGTTACTTAGCCCTATACTCCACAGAAGCCCTATACTCCAATAAGAAGAGATTAAAGGCGATTTAGGTCCACCCCCCCCCCCCCACCCCCCACCCCCCCACCTTAAGCTACGCCTACACTTTGCCTAGCATGTGGCTGGTCCTTCTATCCTGACTGGACAGTGCTTTAGGTGTACAAGTGTTGGTCAAGCCAATGATTTGACAGGGCCTAAGTCAGATGACCAACTGGTGGGGTAGTAGATAAAGGCAAGATGGCGGTTTGACATTTGTACTGTTAGTGATGATTAAGTAAAAAAAAATATTAAAAAATAATTGATCATAACAGCTTTTGTCGCATTCAGAACGACTGAGAGCTAAAAATACACAGTTTTGCTAAACATAACAGCAAATAAAACTATAAGAAAAAAATACAAAAAAAAACTCGCAGATGTACGTTGATATACTCATGGAGCTGTTAGAGCGCTCTCTCAGAACTTTAAAAGCCGGCCACAGATCGAAACGTCTTAAAATCTGTGGATGAAATTTCTTACATCATTATCGTGTAACACAAGGACTCAGTTGCAGAGACGCCATACTTCATCCATATCGTTATCAACAAACAAGAAAAAATGTGACCATCTTTTAACTGTACAATAGAGGAATAATGTGCCCTAACTGCTAGACACATCCATGACAAACCATGACAAACTTGAAATTCTCCGTTTTAGATATCATTGCGGCATAAAATTAGCTGACGGAAAATTTATCCCGGCATTTCCCTGAAAGGAATAGATGCAAGAGAACATTTCATTTTGTTAGTTGTTTCCCATTTGAATATTTATTGTAGCCAAGGGAAGCAACCATAAAACTGAATTTTTGCATTAGGACATAAGTTATAATACAATGTCACCGAAAATAATTGTTTTAATTATTACTTTTAACATAGTTAATAATATATTATAAGGTAATAATCTGTCCATTTAAGGTTGATTTTTGGATTTATGAATAATTCATGTGCTTTAAAATGTATAGAAAACTTTACCTGTATTACCTGCTAAATATTTTAAATAGGAAACTACCGATTAAGTAGCTTTCTCAAAAAACCGAAAGTAAATGAAATTTTGGATCCCTTGAAATCAAGGGACAATATCATATTGTTTAACTCACTTAGTCAGGGATCGGCAACCTGCGGCTCTTTTGGTGTCCAGTTGCGGCTCTTCAGCTCCATACACAAATATTAATAATAATTTTATTTTATTTTCAAAAATCATAATAATATTAGTCGACAACACTCGGTAATAAACGCTATAACAATAGGTATTAACAAAAAACATTCACTATTCTATTTAGTTACTCCCTATCTCAGTGTACTTCCTATTACATTGTCCATTCCGAATTGAAACATTCAACTTCATAGTGGATATCTCAAAGAAACTAAACCAGCTAAGTGTAAAACTGAAAACCCAGCCTATGTCTTGTTTGAAGAAGTGGTTTGTTTTGAAAAAAAATTACTTTTTTTTTGTTGAATACACAGTGAGCGGTAAATTTCCTTAATTATGAAAAACCTGGAAAAAAATATCGTTTTGAAACCAATGCTACTATTCAATCACTTCAGCATTAATATAAACAAAATGAAGGATGTTTTCACTGAGAAATTTGAGCAATTCAAAACAAATGCAAGTACTCTGACTTATATCGTAGATCCTCTCAATACAAATTCAAATGAAATTATTTTATACATTCAAAGCTATTTACTTTATACGAGCCGACCCGCTGCGTATCATACGCCGCTATTTACTTGTTTTATTTTCTACTTTTCAGTAATTCATAATTTGTTAATTTGACAGTACCAATGCTGCCACTGAATATATTTGCTTCAAAACACTAAAACCCTCCTCCAACCCCAACACCTAAACCTACCCCCCTCCCCCCTTCCACCCCCACCCACATGAAAGCAGCCTCACTTAGTTACTTCCCCTAAGTCTAAAATAGTTTCAAACTAAATTATCTGCCCCTAATAGCCGTCACTAAACCCGGCTCTACGATGTAAACATGTAGCGTGAACTACAGCTCACCAGACCATGTGAGGGTGGGGGTGGTTGCGATATGCCTAGAGAGGAAAAGAGGGGACTGCTCGGCGCGCTTACAGCTTGTTTTCTAACGTCTCCCAGAAGAGAATTATATATATATAGATTATATATATATAGTATGATATTTGTTTAGATATATAGGCCTATTTATATATATATATATATATATATATATATATATATATATATATATATATATAGGCCTATATATATATATATATATATATATATATATATATATATATATATATATATATATATATATATATATATATATATATATAATCCTAAACACATATACTATTCACGGAAAAATGTTAGTGGCTCTTTAAAAACCGGATAATGTAAATTTGTAACTTTTGGCTCTTTCGTCTCAAAAGGTTGCCGACCCATGCACTTAGTCGTTGAGTTTGCATATAATATCCTAATATATAAAACCCCACGTTCGCACATCTCTCTCTCTCTCTCTCTCTCTCTCTCTGTCTGTCCGCAAAATATTTTCGCCGGACATCACGTCAGAATCGGCAGCGATATATGGATACCTTTATACGGACTTTTGTTGAAAATAATATGCTAGATGTTTTAAATGTATAACCACAATTTTATTTAAAGAAGAAAAATAAAAAATAAAGGCGTATTCGAATGTAGAAAAACAGTATTATTTATGCAATCGGAAAGGTATATAAACTTGGGACAAGAATACATTTAACAATGACATCGCTTATTGTTTACACTAAAAAAAAAGAGCACGAAACTGATGACGTCATCTTCCGAGTTTAGAATAAAAAGAAATGAACTATTTCATTCAAATATGATATAGAGCTATGTACGCTATGAAATGTAGCCTATACAATACGATTTTCTCGGCCTAAACTTTAAAAAAAAATATTTTATCCATTTGGATTCTAGATCTAGAGATTCTAGATCTAGATATTGATCTAGATCTAGATATTCTAGATCATCTATATTCTAGAGATTCTAGATCATATAGATCTAGAGATTCTAGATCTAGATGATGTATAAAGCTAAGTTGTCGGGTGCCCGAAAGGGCACTTCCCGGCGCCGCAGGCGCTTCAAATTTGGCAGGATCTTGCCTTGGGGCGACAGAACACGGGGGCCGGTTGGCCGAAAAGTCTACGATGAGTGGGTCAAAACTGACCTCGACTGACCGGCGGCTTATATGGGAGAATTAATTAAGCATTCAAATTCTCAATGTTTTCGAAAGCCTAAGCGAAGCTGGGCAGCATGCCTAGTTATTTTATAAAAATGGAATCACACGATGTATTTAATACTCGTTTTAAACGTGTTTTTTAAATACAAGGTTTAGCTGCAAACCTTGTATATTTTTATGCAAACCTACTCTGCTATTTCCCTGGATTGTCCACTTCACGTAGAATCCAGGAAAATAGTAAAACATCCTTAGGTTGGTATTAATACAAATACCTTTTTAGCGCAATTTCCATACTGGGGGATTGCGATAATTAACTCGTCATTTCTGGATGGATGTATGGATGGATGTGTGTCCGCAGCTTTAAGTCGTTTCTCCTTCTCAACGAAGCAATATCGAGGACTAGTTCCAAAAGCAAATATGTTAAGCAAGATCCGAGGATGATTGTGGGCCAAAAAAATTCCCGGAATTCCTTCATGGATTTCCCGGAAAAGCCAAAAAAACTATTTAAAAAATGCAGTTTTTTGCCCATATCTCGGCAACCAGACCACATAGCGACTTGAAACATTTACCAATCGATTTCTGCCATAATTTAGAACAATATTGCCGAAGAAAGTTTGCAAAAATATCCTTTCGTTCGGTCACAAAAAATTAATTAAGAATTTTTAAACTGAGCATCGTGTAGGCCTAGGATGATCTTTTTAATTTAAACTGAGCATCGTGTAGGTTTTTAGCGCAAAGCGCTGAGGTTCGAAAGGATTTTACCATAGCGAATTAGCGGAGGTTCGAAAGGATTTTTTTTTAAAACTGATCATCGTGTAGGCCTACTCGTTAGCGCAAAGCGCTAAGGTTCAAAAGGATTTTACCATAGTGAATGAGCGGAGGTTCGAAAGGATTTTTACGTAGGTCTGTGAATTCTAAAAAAATAATTAAGGAAATTGCGCTTAAATTGTCACTAGACTTATTATTAACTTGTTTTTTGTTACCACAAATACTGGTAGACCAACATGGCCATGTTTTAAATTTTAAAAATCTCAAGCAATAAAGATCCATTCAATATAGATAGCATTAGTAACATAAATCTTGATGTAACTATTGTAAGCGGTAAATGATTAACAACAGTGTGAAACACGGAACTAAATAAAATATATGAATAATAATCGCTGATTTATGGAACTGAACAGTCGAATGGTAGAGCATACGAATGCTAATTTGAAAGTTCAATTTCTTTTTTCTACTGAAGGTTATCACGCTAGCGCTCTATCGCTTAGACCACGCCGTCCCACAATTTGTTTGAGTTAATAGAACTGGTAAGTAGGTCACCGACCTCTCGCTTTCGTACTTGCCAGCTAGTATTTTTCAAACTAGACATGAATATTATTATTACATCGGATAACATAAATAAATAGACAAGTTACTTCCGCCGTTGTTAAGTTATTTTAAATTGTAAACAATTATATATGATAGACTACAATATGTAGGATAGCTTAAAGAAAAATATAGCTTACGTTAAATTGTTTTTTTTTTAAAGAGCATCCAGTTAGTTATTATTAATTCGAATCTGCAACAACTTATCCTAAACGTAGTTATAATATTAAAATAATATAATTATTAATGTCGACCTACAGGTATTTTCTGATTTTATTATTATTAAAATTTTTATGATTGTTACATTTTGGGCTATCTTGGTATTTTGAAATCTTGAAGTTGCCATGTATTTGGAGATCATGTTCACAACTAATATTTTAGTTTAAACTTTGTATCTCTAACTGGCTAACGAGATTTCGATTTTTAAGTGAGAGAGAACGAGAATTACAAGCCCTATTACCATTTAAAATGCAATGTAACTAGGGGAGACTACCACTATCTTATTTGTTTTGCTAAAGATAAAACTAAGAGTATTGCAATATAACTTTATGTCAATGCTTTGTTAATAAAAAATCAGCACATTTGTTAAAATGTTAATGGAAGAAAACATTTCGTTTTATTACTTTCTCTGTTTTTTTTTAAATGTGAAACATCATCATCAATCTCTCAATGCTACAATCATGTGCTGAATTATTGGATCTAAAATCGTTTAATTATATAAAAAAATAAAGGAATTGAGTAAGTTCATTTTTTAAACCAGTCTGCTCATAAGAGATATGAAGTAGTTTATTTATTTGTTACTTTGACCGTTGGAATTTGAACGGGTAAGCTCTGCCGCCTTTTTGCATCGACTTAAGTCAGACGATTATTAGAGCATGACGGACGCAATGACATGAAACGAATTGCAGGATTCGAACCGAAATTTTCTGTTATTAACCTTGCACTTTATCGTACGACCAGGCCGTCCCACATAGCCAAGTCTATGTGTAAATTCACGGCTTGGAAGATAGAGTGCACGATTTATAACTCAAAGCTGTGAGTTTGGATTCCAAGCCTATAGAGTAGAACGTTCCTGAGTCCATACGAGTTTGATGGACAGCTGATTAACGTTAGGGAAAGTAAAGACGGCTTGACATAGAACTGACGACACTATCCTTTTATGTGCCGAGGTCACGAAAACAGATAACTCTACTTCAACTGCCCTATTGACTGCTAGTCTCGAGACAATAACGGAAAGTGTCAATTAAGATTTAAGAATTATTTGTTAAACTCTGAAGTGATCAAGATTTAATACATTTCACTTTTAAAATGTCTCACTTTAAGTGAGGTGACACCGACATTCAGAAAGAACATGTTCAGACAGGCGAGGAGACACATACATTGAGAGGGAATATGTGTTGTGACGTGGCTTGTCAGGGGGAACATGTTTAAATAGGTGGGGTAGTTTGGTCGCGCATAGGGTAATTTTTCAAAGGATTTTGGTAAGAACAAGTACTTTAATATTTTTTTCTTGTCTCAGACATGTAGTTTCAAGCGTCCGTTTGTTCTATTTTTTTTTATAAATTGAAATATGAGTTTCTAGTTGAGTTAATAGGATCTAGCTAAATGTTATTTTAAATGCGTCGGATTCTTAACTATTTAGTTATTTTCACGTGTAGTAAAACCCATTGCGGTTTAACCAACAACTATTTAATAAAATAGTTTTCTCAAAGAAATTATATCATTAAAATACAAAGGCCTACAATTCACATGTAACGGGTAACGATGGCTGGTTGTTGCAAATTTAATTTATTTATATTTAAAATTTCTTTGTATTAGTTGTTTCCCATTTCAAAATTTAAAGCATCTAGGGGAAGCAACAAAAATTCATACATTTTTGCAAAAGAACAAAAGTAGTAATACAATATAAACTAAAATAATTGTTTATTTATTAAATTTAATACAAGTTATAATCTGTTATTTTGTAATATTGTCTCCATTCTTGATACATTTTGGACTTCTGAATAATTTATTTCCTCTAAAATAAGTTAAAAAGCTTTAGATCGATGACCGGCTGAATTTTTCAAGTTGGAAACTACCCATTATTTAGTGGGCCGTTAGCTTCAAACTTGTTGAAATTTTGGATCCCTTCAATCAAGGGTCAAGATCAAAGTGTTTGAGTATGTGATGAGACTAAACCAGGGGTCGGCAACCTTTTGAAACCAGGGGTCGGCAACCTTTTGAAGCGGAAGAGCCAAAAGTTACAATTTTCAAATTTTCCCTCGTTTTAAAGAGCCACTAACATTTTTTTTATTTCAAATATTTTATTATTTTATTAAGATTATTAGTATTTGTTCAAGGAGCTGGAGAGCCGCATCTTGATATCAAAAGAGCCGCATGCGGCTCGCGAGCCGCAGGTTGCCGACCCCTGGACTAAACGCTTAAGGGTTGGATTGTCTAAAATCTCTTGCGGTTGGGATGACGAGCTGAAAGTAAATCATATTAGTATGGCCGAGAGTTGATTCGTTGTTGATTGGTAGATGGGGTTGAGTAATCGTGTGTTGCAAATCGCATGTTGAGAATGTCGCGTAGTAGTGTTGGTAGAATAGCGTATTTGGATAATATTATTTAAGTAGTCGAGAGATGAATAATCGTAGGTTGTGAAATTTGAGTAGTCGAGTTGATCGTTGAGTATAGTTCGTCGAGATTATCGTAAGTTGGATGGTGTCGTGACGGATCATCCTGCATAGGATTGCTCTAGGCAGGCGTCGTCTAGCTGAAAAATCGAGAATAGTTCCAAGCTACACTTCCTAGGATCAAACCTACCATCAACGACAAAGAAGACAGCTATCTACGATACCTTAACAACCAGCTACATCATCATTACGATACTAGCTCAGCAACTCTAGTTTCATAGACACTACCACTTTACACAAAACTACAAACCAAATGACACCACTTCAAGACTTCAGAACAACCCAGCTACAACTACCAACGAAGATCAACCACTACCCACTTAAGATTGTTCAAATGGAAGAATCGGTAAAAGAATCCAAAACGCTAAACGACCTTTTACTGTTTAATGATGTTAAGTACTTAACGTTTAAAAGATTATTTTTTTAACTGTAAAAAAAAATGATTAATGTCACCCCCCCCCCGCAATGCGTGGTCTGGCGGCACTGTAGTTCCGCCCCTGCTACCAGCCCTCTAGCATTATGCTATTCCAGGGTTGGCAACTACTTTAGCCTGTATCATAATAAACCAAAGTTTATACTTGCAATGTTAAAAAAAAAAAAAAAAAATCAAGGGACAAGGTCAAAATGTAAATTATATATGTTGTTTTTCTTATGCACTCGATGTTTGCAAACAATCATTTTACTTGCATAATTTAACACCATGATTTATTTAAGCCTTGTTTAAAACGTTTCTGTTCAACAACCAACCTTGTTTTATTCTTATGTAAATTATTCTAGTACTCTCCTCTGTTCTCCATTTAATGAAGAATAAACTAGGTGTGTGCTAATACAAGTAGTATTGTACCTTCTCGTACACAGAGTATAGAGAAAACATTGTAATTGTGCACACTAATTTAATACAATTTTGACAGTTTGTACCGTTTTACACCTCTCTAATTTAACGTATACGCAGTATAAAGGATGTATTACAATCTAGCAAAAAAATCTAAATCGAGATCTGGACAAACTTTGGACATTTTACAACCACCCGGACCACAAAAAAACGTAGTTTTGTAATCATGTCCTTTATTGTTAGCTTGACAATAGTTCAATATAAGTATCATAGCAAATATGTAGTTTTCTCCAAACTTTGGAACGATTTCCAGTATCATATTTCATAATGTAATATTATACTCGATTTGAAGCATAAAAACGAGGGTTTTGTCATCCGAACCCTTATTGCTATTTAAGAATATACGATAATGTTTAAAGGAGATCACTCGCGCTTTATTTTGTTTTGATCCAGAAACTGCTAGACCAGCATGGCCGAAATGGCCAAGTTTAGCTTTAATTAAAAAAATGTCAAGCTAAAATGGTCAATTTAATATAGACATCATTAGTAACAGAACAGTTGAAGTAACATTTGTACGCGGTCAATGATTGGCAAAAGTGTGAAACACGGCATTTAAAAATAAGTAAATCAAATTGATCAATGACCAAGACATTGATATAGACATCAAATTATGGGGACGCTAATCTTTTGTAAGCGATGATGTCAACGGTAAAAAAAGTCAAAGGTCAAAATAATAATGCCGTAACACTGATAAAAAACCAGTTAATTAATGAAATTTAACCAGTAGGAGGGTCCGAGCCACTTCTGTACCGGAAATATTGTAAAGTAAAATAGTAATCAGTAAGTAGGGTCTATCTGATTCAACTGTCACGGGAACTAAGTCACGGACAGAGCAAAGTATTATAATGTTGCAGTAGCTAGTAACGGCAAGCAGTAACAAAGCTATTAGCCAAGTCTGATGACCATTTGTCTTGCAAGGGTTTAGAGCCGGCAAGTAAAATTAATAATCAGGTCCGATGACTCGGGTCAACCCAATGTCCACAGTTTACGGCCTGTAGTAAAATTATATGTTACTCAATAAACACAAACTTAACTGCAAGCGTATGATACATAAATAGTTTATGAAAAATAAAAGTTTTACAGTAAATAAAAATTAACTAAGTAAATAATACAATAGCAAAGAGCACGTGGGAGTAGGGACGACGGCCCTCAACTCCACGTGTAAAAGCCAGTAAGAAGAGAGTAAAGGCGATTCAGGTTTACCTTCCACTTAATATACACCTGTAATATGTGTATCACTTGGCTAATCCCTCCATCCTGACTGGACAGTGCTTTAGTTGTCCACGTGTTGGTCAAGCCAATGATTTGATTGACCATTAATAAAAAAAATATTTTAAAATTAATTGCTTATATTAGCTTTTGTCGCCCTCAGAACGGCTGGGAACAAAAACAATCGCAAAGATTGCTAAACATTGGAGTGAAACAGGTCACCAAATAACAAATATACAAGACGAACACAAAGATGTACGTGTATATACTCATGGAGCTGTTAGAGAACGATCTCTTAGAACTGTGAGCTGACCATAGAATGAAACGTTTAAAATCTACGAATGAAAACTCCAACATCAGTACCGTGAAACCCAAAGCACTCTGTGGCATAGACGCCATACCTCATCCACATCATTATCGGCAAACAAGAAGGCAATGTGACAATCTTGCTACTGAAAGATGGAGGAATAATGTGCCCTAACTGCGTTCTTGTCAGACAGATAGATAGATAGACAGACAGCGAAACTATTATTATAGATTTGATATATAGACATGATTTTTAATTACTTGAACTTTTAAAAATAGAATAGAATATCATAGAAAAAAAAAGAATTGCGCACCAAGCGAACGCCAAAACAAAATGTGCATAATAGTGCGCAATATTATTAGTACTTTATAAATTTACATGCGTTTTTTGAGAAATCGAAAATAGCGTAAATTAAGACTTCCGGTCAACGGAAATTACTTAAAATTTGACAGAAGGCAGAGAATTAGATATTTTACTTACAAGTGTAATTTCATTTATCTATCTGAAATAGTACTCAAGTTATAGGCTTTTGAAAAATTCAAAGTAGAAAAAGTACCACTTCCGGTTATCGGAAATCGCTCAAAAGTTGATCAGGGTCTACGATTTTGATAAAATACGTATATATGAAATTTCATCAGTAAATGTACTCAAGTTATCGTGTTTACACACAGACAGACACACAGACACACAGACATACGGACAAGATTGCAAAATTATGCTTTTCCGTATCAGTGAGGTGTAAAACGTCGAGATTTATAAAAATCTCGGTTTTTTTTTTGTGCACGATTTTTTTTTGCAGGACTACAAGACTTTCTCTGTACGAGAAAGTAAAAAAGAATATTTTGTTGTCTTAGTTCTTAGTTGTTTCCCATATTTAAATTGATTGCATCCAGGGGAAGCAACAAACAAGGTAAAATGTGTATGTGGGAACAAAAGTAATAATACAATATACACTGAACGATTATTTTTGTATTGTTTACGACAAAGTTATTAATACTTTTTTTACCTAATGTTCTATCTATTCTTGATAAGTTTTGGAATTCTGAAAAATAAATTTGCTCTCAAATATGTGGAAAAGCATTAGCTCAATGACTGGCTGCATTTGTCCAGATGAGAAACCACCGATTTACCCACAACACCGTTGAACCAATGAATCAATAAATTTTGGATCCCTTGTAAAACAAGGGACAAAATTAAAAATGTAAATTATCTGTTGTTGTTTTTATGCAGTGTTTTTTTTTTCTCCGGGGGGGGGGGGGCACTTGAAATTTTCGGGGAGGCGGTACACTTTCTTCGGGGGCGGGGGGGGGGGGGGGGGGGACACTGTTAAAAGTATATATTTTCTATATAAATTATATAAATTTCATTTCGTTCGGGTGGGGGGGGGGTGGGGTGCGGTAAAAACTGTGATGCCTGGAAGAAACTCTGTTTTTTTGTGACATGTAGCTGCACTTGAAGTTTGCCAACAATTATTTTATTAGCATTATTTATTACCATGATTACTTTAAGTCTTAGACAGTGCGTTATTTGTACCTAGTTGGTCAAGCCAATGATATAATTGGCAGTTATGTCACATGACCAGCAACATGTGTACTGAAATAACTTAGCAAAAGTGGGGGGTGAGGATGATGGGATGATGAGATAAAATTGCGGGTAACTGGAAGGGTGGTAGACAAAGTGACGATGGCGATATAATACCTTACCGTCACAGATGGTTAATTAAAACAAAATATATTTAAAAAATAATAATAATTGCTCAAAAAATAAAGCGCAAAGATTGCTAAATATTGAAGTGAAATATATTAGCAAATAAAAAATAAATACAAATAACTCGTAGATGTACGTTGATATACTCATGGAGGTGTTAAAGGACGCTCTCTGAGAACTGTGAGCCAGTCACATATCTAGACGTTTTAAAATCTACGAATGAAAACCCCTACACCATAGTTCTGAAACCAAAGAACTGAGTTGCAGACCCGCCACACTTTATCCACATAGTTGTCGACAGACAGGAAGACATTTTGGCTATAGAGCAACTGTAGGATAGAGGAATAATGTGCCCTAACTGCTAGATACATCCATGACATGTGTAGAATTCTCCATTTTATATATCATGCCGGCATACAATTAGCTGACGGACAATTCTTTGCGACACATGCATGGATGGAGTAGCGACAACGTTACATATTGGATAAAAATAGACAGGTTTTTGACGATTTTGCAAAACACAAATGGCGGTTTCATTTCAAAGTGGAAAAAAAAAGTATAGTGAAAAAAAAAAACTTGGAAATATTTCACCACAGAAAAATCAGCAGTCCTGTAATAAGTATAATGTAAATGATTTGGAATAAAAGTATATCTCCGAAAGAAATATTATTGTAAATAAATATCTATCCTCACAAGCCGAAGCTGAAAATGGTAATACAAAAACAAAGACGGGCATAAGTTGAATGACACTAAAAAAACTTTTTCTTATGCGACAATAAAACATAAAGCGATAGTGATCTATACTACGAATAAACAAAAAATGACAAGAAACAAGGAAATAACATAACTAGACAAAACTCAGCAATTAAGTATAACGAGCCGGCCCGCGGCATAACATACGCCGCTATTTAGTTGTTTCTAATTTTCAATAATTCATAATTTGTGAATTCGACAGTACCAACGCTGACACTGAAAATATTTCTTTAAAACACTATAAGTAGCTCGTTAAGGACCATAACCCCCCCCCCCTTCCTTCCCTCCCCCCCTCCCCCCCCCCCCCTCTACGTTTAAAATCGTTGGCTCTGCTTGTAAACATTTAGAGTGAACACAGCTCACTAAAACCATGTAGGGGTGGGGAGGTAGGGAGAGCGTTTGCAGCTTGTTTTCTAACGGCTCGAAGAAGAGAATTATATATATAGATATAGATGATTTGTAATACATGTACAGGAATATGTCAGAAAGATCTTTTTCTGCTATTTGAGTTTGCAGATAATATTGTATTATAATAATCTAATAACATGATTTATTTTATACTCGTTTAAAAAGTTTTTTTTTTTTAATACGTGTTTTAGCGGCAAACCTTGTATATTGCTTATGTAAACCTACTCTACTATTTCCAGGATGGTCCATTGTACGTAGAATCCAGGAAAATGGTAAAAAAACATTATGTTGGTCGTAATACAACTACCTTTTTTGTTGTTACCACAAATATTGGTAGGGTCCTATCTAACGAAGGTAAATGCAGCCGGGCATTGAAATGATCACACTGTCACTTCATAAAACGTCATTAGAGAAACATTGAATCTCTACGTCATCTCGAAATCTGTTCAAGCGAAGCATTTATAATTTTACTTTACTTTATCATTAAAACTATATATCTATTTGAACTTGTATAGAATTTAAATTCCATACTCAAGTATTTCTGATCACCGCAGCTACAAGACACAGTACTAAAGTTGTATGTATAACAAGGTGAGCAAACCCTGTACGCCTGGGTCAGGGCCGAGTCCACTATTTCCTCCACCCTGTCAACAGAAGGCAATTTCTTACTGGGAGACGGCTGTGACAGTTACCAGAATTTCAGGTAAATCTTGGTGTGATACCTTATTGTGACAACCACAATACCCCAGATAATTCATTATTTCCTTTCACATGAATACTTAGTGTTGTATTGTTCAAAACACGCTGTAGGAAGAAACGCGAAAGTATACAAAGAAAACAAAGTGCATTTTTAAACAATATTGTAAGTAAAAAAGTAAATTTCACTTTCAAACCTTACGGTCTAAAGGGCAAGTGAAGTAGAGCTAACTTGTTTCTGTGACCTCGGGATATGAAGAGATAGTGTGCCCAGCCGCCTTTACTTTCCCTAGCGTGAGTTAGTGACCCATCATAGTTGGGTGGACTCAGGGACGGTCTACTGACTTACAACTGTATTCGACCTCGAGACTTACGGGTAAGCAGCCCAACTCTCTACCGCAAGACCACTCCGTCCCATAAATGCTACAGTGCAAGCACTTTATTTCTTAATTGTTATCAAATATGTAAGCCGCGATATCACAATAAACTTAACGCTGGTTACATGTTTACAATCTAACGTTAAAGTATACACAATAGTTATTTTCGTAAATAAATAAAACTTCAAATGTGGACTAAGCATAATGCCGAACATATTATACCTTCATAAGTTACGATAAAAAAGCTGAACTCAATTTATTTACATCATGTAGCTGTTCTAGTCTGACATAAACCTTTCATTTTTAATTAAATTTACTGTAGTGTTTTCTGACTGAACCATATGTTTATAAAGTTTAATTTGTTATGAAAACATGTTAGCATTTTTTGTTCCCCTGTATTCCGATATTAATATTTTATCACATTTCACAGACTATCTTATTATTTGAATACAATCAATATCCTCTAGATATAGAAACTGCTAAGTCTTTAATCTCTATCTGAAACAGGTGGTACAGTTACAAGGGCGAGACCACCTACGCCGCATACTTCAACTCGTACCAAAACTTCACCGACACAGAAACGACCTGCCAGTCTCTGGGTGGCCATCTCTTTGTGGCCAAAACCCTGGCCTGGTTTGATCTATTCAAGTTCATCGTCAACTTCACTGGCTGGGTGTGGATTGGCCTGAACGATATACAGGTGGAGGGGATGTTTGTCTGGGTGGACGATGGTCAAGAGATGGACCCAGTGGTCCAATTAGATAGTTATTTAAAAAAAAAACCGCACTTACCAAAAGACTTTTGAGTTTCATTCACTAATTTGCACGTGGATTTGATGCATATGTAAATAAACACATTCGCTAATTATAAATATAATATGTGAAATAAAACACTGTTTAATAAACGATACGTAAAATATATTGCTTTGTTTAAAAACATTCGATTTTCGTTAGTTACGTATTTGTATTGTTATCAAGGGAAACAACCAACATCTTATGTTTTCGATAAAGCAAGACAATAATAATATAATGTAAACAAGAAATATTGTTTAATTAATAGAGTCAACACATTTATTAATATTTGTGTATAAGATATATTTACTATTAATGAAAATTTGTTGAACGTATGAAAATGTTTTTTGACTCTAAATAGTATTGAAAAGCAATAGATCAAAGACTTGCTTATTAGCTTAAGTTAAAACCTCCACTTGAATTATTGTTGCTTACAGACGTCTTATCGATTAATTTTGGATCCATTAAAATTAAGGGACTTATTTTAACTTAAAAAATATTAAGGGACAAGTTCAATGTATAAATCATCAGTTCTTTTATACGGTGACATGTAGCTGCACTCAAAGTAAAACGTTTCTTATATATTGTTCAACAACCATCCTTGTTTGCCTCTTATGTAAATTATTCTAGTACTCTCCTCGGTTCTCCATTTAATGGAGAATCCACTAGGTGCCATCAAAACCCTCATTGTTATTTAAAAATATGCGAGAAAGTTTTTAAGAGATAACTTACACCTTAGTTTTAAAGATTAAGGAGGATCACTTTATTTTGTTTTACCAAACAAACTGCTAAAACACGGCCAAGTTTAGCTTAAATTAAAAAATGTCAATCTATAATGGGCAACTTAATGTAGATATCATTAGTAACAGAACAGTTAAAGTAACTTGTGTACGCGGTAAATGATTGACAGCACTGTGAAACACGGCATTTAAAACTTATTAAAGTAAAGTGACCAATGACCAAAACATTGAGATAGATATCACATTAAGTTGTGGGGGCGTCAATCTTTTGTAACCGATAATGTCAACGGTAAAAAGGTGTAGAGCCCCGATGTCAAGGGTCAAAATAATAATATCGTAATACTGATAAAATATTCAAATAATGGAATTCAAGCGGTAGGAGGGAACGAGCCACTTCTCTACCGGGAATATTGTAAAGTAAAATAGTAATCAGTAAGTATCTGATTCAACTGTCACGTGAACTAAGTCACGGACAGAGCAAAGTATTATAATGTTGCAGTAGCTAGTAACGACAAGCAGGTAACAAAGCTATTAGCCAAGTCTAGATGACCATTTGTCTTGCAAAGGTTTACAGCCGGCAAGTAAAATTAATAATCAGGTCCGATGACTACGAGTCAAACCAATGTCCGCAGTTTACGACATGTTGTAAAATTACATGTTACACAATATATCACAAAGTTAACTGCAAGCGTAGGACCAACTGTAGATTAGGTCAGTTCATATGATACATTTAGCTCTTCAGACCATGCGGTCAAATTAAATTGACCGTCAGAATCTCTTTCTGGCATCTAACCCCAGCCCTGAAGTACCCCTACCCCACTCCCTCGGAACAAATAGAAAGTGCATAATTTCTATAGGGAATATATATTTTAACCTGAGTCCGTCCCAATAAATCGTAAGTACGACCCCCCCTATATATATGTATATATATATATATATATATATATATATATATATATATATATATATATATATATATATATATATATATATATATATATATATATATATATATATATATATATATATATATATATATATATATAAACAGGGGGAGCAACTGATAACCTAAGTTTTCTTAAGAGAATCATAAATAATAATACAATGCAAGCGAAATAATTGTTTAATTTGTTAAATCTACCATAAGTATTAATATGTTGTTAGGATATATTCTGTCCATTCTTGATAAGTTTTAAATTTCTGAATAATTAATTTGCTCTAAAATGTGTGAAAAAAAGCATTACATAAATGACAAGCTCAATTTTTATAGATGTGAAATAGCGTTATGTAAATTAGGTTATAAAATGTTCAAATAACTTAAATTTTTGGATCCCTTGAAAAAGAGACAAGATATTTTCGTTTTTTTTAATCTAAAAGAGCTGCGTAACGGGTAACGTCCCCCCCCCCCCTCCCCGAAGAACGTGTACCGCCCCCCCCCCCCCCGAACGAAATATGATTTATATAGAAAATATATACTTTTACCAATTTCCGCTTCCCCCCCCCCCCACCCTGCACCCGAAAATTTCAAGTGCCCCCGGAGAAAAAAAGTCTGAAAGAAACACTGTACTTGCCCTACACAGCGCACACGAAAGCCAGTAAAGAGAGAATCATATTGATTAAGGTTTATTCTCCTTTGAGTATCACGTTAGGTGTCCACGTGTGGGTACAGCCAATGATTTGATTGGTCGCTATGTCACATGAACAGCGATCTGCGTGCTGACATAACTTACAAAAAGTGTGGGTGTGAGGGGGGGTGGGGGGTGGGGGGTTGGGATGGTGGATAAGAATGCAGTTAACTGGTGTGGGTCGCAGGCAAGATGGCGGTATAACACTTTTACCAGACAAATAACTAAGTCAAACAAAATATATTAAAAAAAAATTGCTTATCGTAAATTTTGTCGCCCTCAGATCGAGCAAAAATTGCTAAACATTTAAGTGCAACATATCAGCAAATAAAAGTAAAAGCTGTATAAAAGAAACTCGTAGATGTACGTTGATATACTCAGGAAGCTGTTAAAAAACGCGTTCTCAGAACTGTGTGAGCCGGCCACAGATCGTAACGTTACAACATCTACGGATGAAAACACCTACATCATTTTCGTGAAACCCAAACTTTCAGTGGCAGAGTCGCAACATTTTTCTACATCGTTATCGACAGACAAGAAGACATTGAATAACTGCTAGACACATCCATGACATGTGTAAAATTCTCCATTTTAGATTTCATGGCGACAAGAAAAGATGGCGGCATAACACTTTTACCGCCACACATAACTAAGTCAAACAAAATATGTTAAAATTAATTGCTTATATTAGCTTGTGTCGCCCCCACAACGACTGGGAACAAAAAAATGCAAAGATTGCTAAACATTGAAGTGAAACATATCACCAAATAACAACCATAAAAAATGAACTCGTAGATGTACGTGTATTTACTCATGGAGCTGTTAGAGAACGCTCTCTTAGAACTGTGAACTGGCCACCAGCTGGCGGAAATAGAAATAAAGCTCCCCCACCCCCAAATATTTTTTTTCCAACACACGCACATGCTCTAAATCTACACCAAACACCAAACTGACGCCGATTTGTATGAGACTTACATCAAAACGTTACCAATCGTGTATATTTAGACGTGTGCCCTGTTTTCCAGAAGTTTAATTAAATGTGAACAATGTCGGCAGTTCATTTCTTGGATCTTAGTTGTTGGGGCGCGGCTTTGTCCACACTACCAACGAGACACACCAAGTCCCTCGGCGACGGCCCAAGTGTCAGGAGAGTCAAGGGGCTCTTGTGAGCTACCGGTTACATTAATACACGGGTGATGGGTGCACACAGTGTTTCTTCCAGGCATCTCTTAGTCCGCCCCCCGAAATTATCAAGTGCCGCCGGTAGATTCAAGTAGTAACCCCATCCGCTTATGAAGGATCTCGTGGCGCTAAATCACATCAATATGTAAAAAAAAAATGTTAGGCCTATGACAGAAATCTTTGCGGGGCTGAACTCAACAGCTTCCCAACTTTTCATGGCGATTGGGTAAATGATGCAGTAATGCATAAAAGACAGAAACATGTTTTTCACATGTACAACTGTATGTGACCAGCTCACGCGTCGGATAACCTTCTGATATAGGGTGTGGCCATCCACAAATGACGTCACGTTTTTAACGACTTACAAAAAGTCAGACCCTCACCCGTCGTCGTTGTCCCCCCTCCCCTCCCCCCGTCCTCCCGCATTGCGGGGTCTGGCGGCCTTGTAGTTCCACCCGTGATGGCCACAGACCGAAACGTTTTAAAATCTACGAATGAAAACTCCAACATCAGTATCGTGAAACCCAAGCACTCTGTGGCATAGACGCCATACCTCATCCACATCATTATCGGCAACCAAGAAGACAGTGTGGCTATCTTGTTACTGTAAGATAGAGGAATAATGTGCCCTAACTGCTAGACACATCCATGACATGTGTAGAATTTTCCATTTTGGTTTCATGGCGGCGTAAAATTAATTGACGGTAAATGCATATCGGCACATCTCTGAACGGAATAGAGATAGCAAGAGAATATTTCTTTTTGTTAGTTGTTTCCCCTATTAAAATGTATTGTAACCAGGGGAAGCAACCAATACAGGTAATTTGTGTATAAAATATAAACTAAAATGATATTTTAAATGTATTATATACTACGCAGCTATTAATATTTTCTTACCTAATATTACCTAAAATTCTGTCCATTTTCAAAAGTTTTAGATTTCTGAATAATTAATTTGCTCTAAAATATGTAGAATAACATTAGCTCAATTACCGGCTGCATTTTGCCAGATCGGAAACCACTGCATAAACCATTCTACAGTATAAAATAACACAATTGTAAAAATTGTGGATCCTTTTTTAATCAAGGGACAAGATTAAAGTGTATGAGTATAGGAAAGGGGTGAGCAACTTTTTAAGACTGTAGAGCCAAAAATTTCCGTTTTTAAAGAGCCACTAACATTATTTCAAACGTTATACCGCGTTTACACTTACGACAATGTATACTATTTATTTCTAGAACACAAAGCCCGCCAAAAATAAATTTTGTCTTGAAACCATTTGTTCACAGAACATGTATACTTTAGCGTTCACACTTACAGAACATGTTATAGAACATTTTATAAAACAAGCATGACCTTTGACCCGGAGCGTCTGCTATATAGGCCCAGATAATTAAAATAAAGTGAAATCAAAGTAAAAAAAAAAGATAGTGGGCACACAGTTGTTTTTTTTTTAAAAGGAAAATGGTGTAGCCACGGTGCTTGCGATTCAACAATGACTTGTCTAAAAATTAGAGAACATGCAAGATTTTATAAATTTTATGCCAGCTACTGGAGCTAGACAGTTTTTTATAAATATAATGCTGTGTATAATACCACGGGTCGTAGACATTACTCACCTGTTATTACCCCTCCCTCCCATCCCGCAGTACAATCACACTTTCCCACCCCCAGTGGCGTAGCGAGGTCGGGTGCCACCCGGTGCGGCACTTAATGGTGCCCCCCCCCCCCTAAATGGTGTCACACGGTGCGGTCCGCACCCCCCGCCCCCCCCCCCCCCTCGCTACGCCCCTGCCCACCCCAACCCCATGGTAGCCATTTCCCCATCTTCTTTAATTGCTAGTCTATATCCTTCAGAAACAGCTTCCAATAAACAGGGCTAAATATTTGTTTCCTGAAAGTAAAGGTCCGATTTTCTCCGAAAACTTGCATCTGCCAAGTTCATTAAATTATTAATATTAAAAGTAGATCTAGTTTTTAGAGTAGGGCTTATGACATCCCCCCCCACCCCAATTCGTTTCTTTATGTTAATTATGTCCCATTTTAAACCTAAATAATTAGCCTATGACTTTTTTATCTGCCTGTTTTTATAGTTAGTTGATTATGTGTGATCCCACGAGCACATTCTGGTGGGCATAAAGATTTATTAATGTCAGACGGAAACTGAAAATATGTTGGTCAAGAAAAAATTGGAGATAAATTTGGTTCCAGGGGCGGAACTATCATACCGCCAGACCCCGCAATGCGGGGGGGGGCCGAGGACGTTTAGGGGCCCAAAATCCGACCAAAAAGCAATGACTTTGTATTCCAAAATTACGTTTTCGCGCGCCTTAATAATGGTTTTGTAAAAAAAAAATTACTGTAGTGATGTTCTACAGGAGCTAACACACGCTGTTGCATAAAAGAAAAAAATCTACATAAGCTTTAGTGTGCAAGATATACAAACATTCAAACCACTTCCATGACTTATTTCCCTTTTTTAAATAGTCAAATAGAAGTGCCCATAAACTCCTTTTAATAGTTTTGTACTACGCACATTGAAAAGCAATTACTTCTCTTAATTATAATTTTTTATAAAATACATACTAAAGAATGACATAGTATAAAAAGCAATTTAGAAAAAAAATTAATATAAATTAAAAAAAAAAACATAAAAATAAACATAACCCGAGAAACCATTACACACACAAAGCTTTCATGTTTCATATTCTTTTGACCGGCATGTACATAACTAGCTATACTGCCGACATCAAAAGGGACACACATTTGCAAAACAGTCTAATGTACTTAAACACATGACATGTTGTTGTAATTTGTTAGAATTGAAAATAAAAGTATTAAGTATTTTTAAAACAATGTGTTATTTCAAAAACTAGATTAGGCCCGAAATGAGTATCCTACGTTCGTATTTTGTGTTTATATATATATATATATATATATATATATATATATATATATATATATATATATATATAGGGGGCCTCAAAAAATATTTTGCGGGGTGGCCCTTTTTTTCTAGTTCCGCCACTGTTTGGTTCAATTATATTTTTTAATTAATTAATATTTTCGTAATTAATACCTAAACTGGTTTTAAGGCAAAATTGTAATGCCTTAGACATTACTTTATTTCATTAAAACGTGTTTGGAATTTAATTAAAGAAATAAAAAGAAATAATAAAAATGTAAATTTTAGTAGGGGCCTAGAGAAGTTATAAATTATGAAATCGTGTGCTTAAAAACTCTAAATCAGCAGAATCTATATTTAATTTTGCAATCAGCTGAGACCTAGGATGCGCTTACTACTTTTGACGCATGCGCACTCATCTTAAAATTCAGAACATGTCCAATGTTTTCGCTCAGCGAGCGATGACAAAAACTTGACCCAGAACACAAAAAGGGGCGTGGTTTTGTGCCCTGCGACTCAGAAGATGTTCCATATAATCGTAACATGTTTAGTATACACTTTAGTAGGTCAAGTCTAGTAACATTGTCGTAAGTGTAAACGCGGTGGTAGAGTTTGATTGACGAAATAATACTTAAGTATTTCAGATTTCTTAAAAAACCTTCATCTATATATATAAAGCAATGTGGTCAAGTGCCCGATAGGGCACTTCCCGGCGCCGCAGGCGCGTCAAATTTGGCACGATGGTGCCTTCGGGCAATAGAACACGAGGGCCGTTGACGGTTGGCCGAAAAATATACGGAGAGGGGGTCAAAACTGACCTCGACTGACCGGCGCCTTATATGGGCTATATTACGAAAAAAAATTTCCTCCGACGACCCCCCTTGATATTTTCTGAGGTGGTAGGAGAACGTCTTGGGGTGTCACAAAAAACGCGCCATGTCCGGGAAAAATCGGGAAATGGGTCAAAACTGACCAGTCGTATTTCCCTATATAATCTTTGTATTTTACGGGAAAAACAGAGGGTCATTTCAAAACGGATTTTAGGGCACTTACCCTCTTTACATCTGGCTAATTTTTGGCATGTTTATAGGTAAATGGCTTGGCCGTAGGGCAGACCTGTCGGTCTCACTCAAAGCCCTCGACGAGGGCTAAAAAGTGACCGCGAGTGAAATTCTCTTTATATGAGCTCTATTACGAAAAAAAATTTCCTCCCACGACCCCCCTTGAAATTTTGTGAGGTGGTAGAAGAACACCTAGGGGTGTCACAAAAAACTCGGCATATCTGGGAAAACTTCGTAAAGCGGTCAAAACTGACCAGTTGTATTTCCCTATATAATTTTGTATTTTATGGGAAAAACAGAGGGTCATTTCAACGCAGACTTTAGGGTACTTAAGCTCAGTATATCTGGCTAATTATTTGCATGCTCATAGGTCAATGGCTTGACCTTTAGGAAAAACTGTCGCTTACACTCAAAGCCCTCGACGAGGGCTAAAAAGTGACCGCGAGTGAAATTCTCTTTATGTGAGCTCTATTACGAAAAAAAATTTCCTCCGACGACCCCCCTTGATATTTTGTGAGGTGGTAGAAGAACACCTAGGGGTGTCACAAAAAACTCGGCATATCTGGGAAAACTTCGTAAAGGGGTCAAAACTGACCAGTCGTATTTCCCTATATAATCTTTGTATTTTATGGAAAAAAACAGGGTAATTTCAACACAATTTTTACGTTACTTAACCTCTGTACTTCATGCTAATGTTTTGCATACACTTCTATAGATGACTAGGCCGTATGAAAAAACTGTTGGTCAGACTCAAAGCCCTCGACCAGTGCTAAAAGATGACCGCGAGTGAAATTCTCCTTATCTATATATATAAAGCAAAGTGGTCGGGTGCCCGATAGGGCACTTCCCGGCGCCGCAGGCGCGTCAAATTTGGCACGAAGGTGCCTTGGGGCGATAGAACACGATGGCCGGTGAAGGTTTGCCAAAAAGTCTACGGACAGGCGGTCAAAACTGACCTCAACTGACCGGCGCCTTATATGGGCTATATTACGAAAAAAAAATTCCTCCGACGACCCCCCTTGATATTTTGTGAGGTGGTAGGAGAACACCTTGGGGTGTCACAAAAAACTCGGCATATCTGGGAAAACTTCGTAAAGAGGTCAAAACTGACCAGTTGTATTTCCCTATATAATCTTTGTATTTAATGGGAAAAACAGAGGGTCATTTCAACGCAGACTTTAGGGTACTTAAACTCAGTATATCTGGCTAATTTTTTGCATACTCTTAGGTCAATGGCTTGACCTTTAGGGAAAACTATCGGTTTGACTCAAAGCCCTCGACGAGGGCTAAAAAGTGACCGCGAGTGAAATTCTCTTTATATGAGCTCTATAACGAAAAAAAAAATTCCTCCGACGACCCCCCTTGAAATTTTGTGAGGTGGTAGGAGAACACCTTGGGGTGTCACAAAAAACTCGGCATATCTGGGAAAACTTCGTAAAGGGGTCAAAACTGACCAGTTGTATTTCCCTATATAATCTTTGTATTTTATGGGGAAAACAGAGGGTCATTTCAAAACGGATTTTATGGCACTTACCCTCTTTACATCTGGCTCAGTTTTGGCATGCTTATAGGTAAATTGCTTGACCTTTAGGGAAAACTGTCGGTTACACTCAAAGCCCTCGACGAGGGCTAAAAAGTGACCGCGAGTGAAATTCTCTTTATATGAGCTCTATTACGAAAAAAAATTTCCTCCGACGACCCCCCTTGATATTTTGTGAGGTGGTAGGAGAACGCCTTGGGGTGTCACAAAAAACTGGCCATGTCCGGGAAAAATCGGGAAACGGGTCAAAACTGACCCGTCGTATTTCCCTATATAATCTTTGTATTTTATAGGGAAAACAGGGTAATTTCTACACAAATTTTAGGGTACCTCTTCTTTGTATAACTGGCTAATTTTTTGCATACACCTCTATAGATGACTGGGCCGTATGGAAAAACTGTTGGTCAGCATCAAAGCCCTCGAAGAGGGCTAAAAATGACTGCGATTGAAATTCTTATTATACGAGATTCGGTCATTTGGTCTATGAACAGGGGCGGTAACTTTTTAATGTAACAATTTTTTAATATTTTGTATACTCTTTTTAAGAAAAAGCAAAAATCATAATGTATATCATTGTTTTAAATGAATATTTTGTAATAAATTAAGTTTTGTATTGTCTTGAAATTGTAAAATTAATTGCAAATGTAATTTAATATTATATTTGATTAATAATTTTTATGAAAGCCCTTTCAGTTCTAATAACCTTGCGAGTAATAAGTTTGCGAATATTCCATCATTTTATGGGCACAATAAAAGTACCCGACTGTATAAATTTAGGCCCTAAGCATTTAACATAACAGCCAATCACCTATAAATTAATCATTCAATTTCTCAACTTTTTTAAAAACCTAAGCGAAGCTAGGCAGTATGCCTAGTAATTTGATACTTTTATTATCATATTTAATAATTAAGTATCATACTCACATAAAACATACAAAAACGAGATTTTGTATTCCGAATACTTATTGTTAATTAAGAACATACTAGAAAGTTTAAAGGAAATCACTCCCGCTTTATTTTGTTTTGCCCCAGAAACTGCTAGACAAGCATGGCCGACACTGCCAAGTTTAGCTTTAATTAAAAAATGTCAAGCTATTATGGTTAATTTAATATAGACATCATTAGTAACAGAACAGTTGAAGTAACCTTTGTACGCGGTAAATGATTGACTACAGTGTGAAACACGGCATTTAAAACTGAATAAAATAACGTGATCAATAAACAAGATATTGAGATAGACATCACATTTAATTATGGGGACGTCAATCTATTAACACGATGATGTCAAAGGTAAAAATGTAAAGAGCCCTGATGTCAAGGGTAAAATAATAATACCGTAATAGTAACGGCAAGCAGTAACCAAGCTATTAGACAAGTGTGATGACTATTTGCCTTGCAAAGCTTTACAGAAGTAAAATGAAGTACATTTTATCTGTTTCAATGACCGTGGAATAAAAGGGGATAATGTGGTCAGCTTTGTTTCCCTAACTCGATTTAGGCACTTATCAGAGCTGTGTCGACTCAGGACGTTCCACTTATTTAAACCGGGATTCGAACTCGAAACTCTCGGGTTAGCAATCTAGCTCCCTACCGCTAAAAAGAGTGTTCAAACTAAGTAGAAGTTATGTATATTTATGAGTAGCATTGTTTTTTTTTCTCAGCACAAAAGATTTCAAAAGTTCAAACCAAAATCGACGTCTTCATCGTTTATTCAGAAGTTGATGCTGCACTAGTAATGAAGGCAAGGAATTATCTTGTTTTTTATTGTTCTAAACGGGAGGTGACACCAAAAAGTTCCGTACCGGGTGACACCCGACCTAGCCAATGACTATTTAATAAAATATTTTTTTCTCAAATATCATTAAAATGCACAGGTTATTTACCTGTAACTGGTACCGATGGCTGACTGATGAAAATGGAATCGATTTACATATATTTCATGTGTATTAGTTGTTTCTCATTTCAAAATTTATTATAACCAGGGGAAGTAATAATTCATTCTTCACTTTTTGCACTAAAAAAGGTAATTATACAAAATAAAATAAATTGAATGTTTTAATTATTAATATTAATACTGCAATTAATATGTTAATACGTAATAGTGTGTCAATTTTTTATATATTTTAGATTTTAAAATAATTTATTTGCTCTAAAATATATAAAAAACATTAAGTCATTGACCTCCTGATTTTTTCATATTGAGAAGTAACTACTAAATTACGTTCTTTATTTTAGATGTAAAAGGAAATTTTGGATCCCTTGAAATCATGGGACAACAATAAAGTATTTGAGTATTTGAGGAGAAAGTTGTATTATAGCAGGGGTCGGCAACCTTTTTGAGACGGACGAGCCAAGTTACAATATACAACATTTCCTACATTTTAAATAGCCATTGACATCTGTATGCACTTTGGTAGTGGAAAACATGGAACCATGGCCACAGGGTTGGACACAGCACAGATGTGGGGTTGGGTCTAATGCCCATTCTTTCAGGCATCCTCCAGGGAGAATTTCAATGCTTAATTAATTAGTGATTTGCTAATTTGTGGAGTGCTGACGTTTAAACAGTAATGCTAATTTTAGACAAATTTTAGAGAAATTGTTATTTTTGTTTTTTTTTTTTTGTTTTTTTTTGATACACATAGAATTTTTATTGATTTGTACAAATTTAGCATCTGTTACAGTTTTATAGTAGAAACAATGCCTTATTCAAAAACTAACATTATTCAATAAATGTACACTATTAATAAATATTATTTATCTAACAAAATTGTAGACTCAAATTTTACGTGTTAATTAGACTGCTGTTAATTATTAAATTCATGAAAATGAACTGACCATGAAAACATTAACAGAAAGTAGTAGCACCTTATTTAAATATAACCTACCATACTAAACATAACATTTGACATTTTTTCACTTGCTCTGGTTACTGAGTATCATGAAAAATTTATATTCAGACCATAAAATCTGTATAAAAAAAGGTTTAAAAAAATCACAGACAACTCTTTTGGTTTTTATACATAAGTATCTTGAAACTAAATATTTTCCAATTAGTAATTTACAAAGGCTTTTTTGCCTGATAACAATTTAAACAAAATATTTTTGTTTAAATTTAAATAAATATTATTAACAAATGTATTTGCTTGTCTTACTGTTAAAAATGATACTGGTACTGTGAAAGTATGGTTAAGTACTCACGATAATGTTTTACATTAACTTATTAATTAGTTCTTAAAGCAACATTTACATCAACCTTTAGATTATGTTAAATTTTGCCTTAGCAAAAATTAACTGATCTCCCTAAATGCAGCTCATATACAAGCAAATACAGAACTTGATAAGTTAAATAAATAACATAAATAAATGCATGTATTATATATTATAATTTGGCTTTTATAAATCTTCATATAGAAGTGGGTGTCTCCGTATCATGCAACATAAAAGGCATGACTGAACTTTTGGAAGTTAATCACTAGCAGGGTATTAAGATGTTGGCATGACAAATGTGAATAATATTCTCAATACTTATAAAGTCCACTTGCAAAGGAGAACTAGTTTTTTATTCAAGAAAAATATCCACATCTGTAATGGGAAGAATATTTGTACCATCATGAACATCTCTATTATCTTCAGTAAATCATCTGAATTCATACACTCCTGTATTTCTTTCCTGTTCTCTTCGCGGGGTGGCCCTTTTTTCTAGTTCCGCCACTTGTTGGTAGTCTGAAATCTCTTGAGTTTAGGATGACAAGTCCAAAGTAAATTATTTAAGCCTGGCCGAGAGTTGATTTGCTGTTGATTGGTAGATGCGGTTGAGTAATCGTGTGTAAAAAAAATACTTCAAACAAGATAAAAACAATAAAAATAGGTGGAGTAGAGCGTATACAGACTGCTGGCGTCTGCTTGGGCACAAGGCCCAGTCCCGTGGCAGTGGTTCCATGCTTTCCACTACCGAAGTGCACATTTTTTTTTGTTTTCTAATATTTCAAAAGGTAATTGTTCTTTTTTTATTCAGAAGACATTTTCCTATGTGTCAGTGTGCACTCATTTGATTTGAGTGACAGGTTTTAGTCATTAGCTTCTAAATTGGGTTGGTTGGGATTGTGCTATAGGCCTAGTTGTATAATTTGATGTTATGATTATAACAGAGCCAGCTAATGAACTTTCTTAAGTTCTGCGTGAAACATATGTACGTTTGTATATGAATAATTAGTATTTTATACTTTAACCCATTTATTTTAAATTTATTTACCTAATCCTAATCACATACCATAATATTCAAAGAGGAAAAAAATAGTGGCTCTTTAAAAACTAGGAAACTTTGTAAATTATAACTTTTGGCTCTACCGCCTCGAAAAGTTGCCGACCCCTGACCAAGACGAAACAGATCACCGTCAATATTTAAATGGTGGCAAGCAGATCCCGGGAATGTCATCTAAATTAGCCCCTGAAATTTGTAAGTGGACTGAACAACTGAGAACCAGGTCAGGTGTTCAGATTGTTAGAATGATTAAAAATAATCATACAGACACTCCCAGCACACAAGGCATATGGCAGCCATTCATGTTCAAGGAGACTGAATGGGCAGTGACTAAGTTCCCCAATGAGAAGTGGTCATCTGTTCTCAAGGTTGGAAAAACAGCTACAGATTATGTGCTGGAGGAGCAATCAGACAAATCCCAACATGACATCAAGACACGCTGCATACATGAAGATAACAAATAATTGTTTCGTCAACACATGTTTCTACATAACGCTTATAACTTTATTTTTTTGTGATGAGATATTCATTAACATTTTCTACTAAACTAATCAAAAAATGGAAGGGACAGGACGAAAGTGTAAATTATCAGTTCTTGTGTTTTGAAACAAATAATTCAATTTTTAAAAAAAAAAATACCATGTTTTGTTTAAACCTTGTTTAAAAAGTTTCGTAGACATTTTTCAACGGTCAACCTTATTTGCCTCTTATGTAAAGCTATTCTAGTACTCTCCTCGGTTCTCCATTTAATGGAGAATCCCCTAGGTGGGTGATAATGCAAGTACCCTTTTACATTCTCGTATAGAGAGAGTATAGAGGAAAAAATTACTCATGGGGGATTTGTTTCGCCTCGGAATGCCTGAGGGAGAAAAAACGCAAAGATTTTTAAACATTTAAGTGAACCTTATAAGAAAATAACAACTATTTAAAAGGAACTCGTAGATGTACGTTGATATACACATCTCTGGACGAAATAGGTTTAAGATAATATTTATGTTTTAGTTGTTTCCCATTTAAAATTCATTTAAAACCAGGGGAAGCAACCAATATCATGTTGTTTTTTTTTTTGCATAAGCGCAACGCAATATTACAACATAAACTGAAATTATTGTTTTATTTATACCAATCAACAAAGCCGTGAAAATACCGCTCTATCAATGGAGTGTATATAATGTTGAGAAAAAATAATTTTGGATCCCTCGAAATTAAGGGACAAGATCAAAGTGTTTGAGTATGTGAGAAGTTCTTTATGCTGGAGGGTTGGGTTGTCTAAAATCTCTAGAGTTTGGGATGACGTGATGAAAGTAAATCATCTTAGCGTAAGAGGTGTAGCTGGGGCGGGGGGGGGGGAGCGGCCGTAACGTGCGCCGACCCTAGGAGGGGCGCCAAATGGGGTGGGGAAAAAACGAAAAGCTGATTGTATGCTGCAGATTTTAATTTATAAACAATCTAAGTTAAGAAAAGTAATGGCTACATGTCTTTACATACTGATTTACTTATTTTCTACATTGATTATTAACTGTGAAACAAATTCTCTTAAGAAAATGTGACCGGCAAAACCGCTTTCCAGCTTTTCCTAGATGTGGGGGAGGGGGGGGGCGCTTTTTCGAGACTAACATCGGAATAATTTATACTAGGTTGGTGAGGCGATAAACGTTACCACTTATAAAAACAGTTGTATTTAAACGTATTGTACGATTGTTTAACCGTAACTTTTATCAAGATGGTACAAGGGGGGGGGGGGGGGGAGGCTTATAGGCTACCTAAAATCGCGAAATCACACTGGATTTTGAGTAAGCTACCTTCAACACTTAGAAAAGAAACTAATTGTACTAAAGTGCATGATTTTTTATTTTATTTTTTAAATTAGAAAGTTAGTTACGTTTAAACCCGCTTTACAATATAGTTGGTATGTGTGTGTGAAAGGGGGGGGGGGGGCTTTTTTTGCGAACAAAAATCGCGAGTTATTTGCACTGGATTGGTGAGTAGATGACTGTTTAAACACTTAGAAAAAAAAACAATTGTATTAGCGCGTAATGTAGCCAGTTGTTTCAAGAAATGACGCGACTAGTTCTTTGTAAGCTTCTTCTTACGATTCTCTATTCTCTAACATGCGAAATAAAACACGGTTTATTAAATAATATTATTAAATATAATTTATTAAAAAAAGTGTGTGCATTAGTTATGTATTTGTATAAGTTGCTTCCCATCGTAAAATTCATTACATCCAGAGAAACAGCCAATATCTTATGTTTTTAATAGAGAGAAAATAATAAAACTATGTAAACAAAACATGTTTTATTTACAAATCTTAACACCCGTTTTAATATATTCGTATGATATATTTTGTCTATTTTTGAAAATTCTTGGATTATATTAAACTTTTTTTGACTAAAGGCCTAAATGTTTTTGAAGAGCATTAGCTCAAAGACTTGTTGAATTTCTAAGAAGCAAACCCTCCGCATTTGATTGGTGCAGGACGAAAACTTCTAGTGTCAAAATTTTGGTTCCCTTTAAATCAAGGGACAATCTTAAAGTATATCATTTCTCTGTAGCTGTAGCTGCACTCGAAGTTTGCAAACAAATAATGCTATTAAAAAAAAAATTAAGACCATGAATTACTTTAGCTTTATTTGAAACGTTTCTTATATATTGTTCTACGGCCAAACTTGTTTGCCTCTTATGTAAAGCTATTCGAGTACTCTCCTCCATTCTATATTCTCCACAAAATTGGCTGTAATGCAAGTACTCTTTTACTTACTCGTATATAGAGTATAGAGAAAGTATGGAGGAAATAGTTGCTCATAGTATATTGTGTGGCCCCAGAACGACTGAGACAAAAAAAAAAGCAAAGATTCTTAAAAGTGACCCGTATCAGAAAATAACAACTATATAAAAGGAACTCGTAGATGTACGTTGATATACACATCACTGAACGGAATAGATACTACAAGAGAATATTTCCTTTTTTTTTGTTGTTGTTTCCCATTTAATCATTCAAAGCAACTAAGGGAAGCAACCAATATCCTGATTTTTTTTTCAAAAGCACAAAAGGAATATTACAACATAAACTACAATGATTGCTTTATTTATTATAATTAACATAGCAATTAACATGTTGTTAGGTAATACTCTGAATATTCTTGATAAATTGTGGGTTTCTGAAAAATTAATTTGCTCTAATATGTGCAGAAAAACATTAGCTTAATGACCAGCTGAATTATTAAAGATGGTAAACTACCGCTGTATCCATTGCTTCAGGTGCCCTGTCAAAACGGCCCGGGACAAATCGGCCCCGTCAAAACGGCCCCGTTAATACGACCCCGTCAATTCGACTCCCGACAAACCGACCCCGTCAAAATAGCCCCGTCAAAAGGGCCCCGACTTATTGGCTCACGTCAAATGGGCTCCCGTCATATTGACTTGCGACATATAGGCTCCCGACAAATGGGCTCCCGATATTTAGGCTCCCGACAAATGGACTCCCGACATATAAACCCCTGACAAATAGGCTCAGGACATATTGGCTCCCGACAAAGCGGCTCCCGACAAAGCGGCTCCCGACATAAGGGCTCAAGACAAATGGGCTCCCGGCAAATGGGCTCACGACATTTTGGCTACCGACAATTGGGCTCTCGACATATTGGCTTTTGACAAAATGACTCCCGACATATTGGCTCCAGAAAAATGAATGATATGACCACTATTGGCATAAAAGTCACCATTGTGTCCTACCTCCAATACCACCATAACCTCTTTTTAATGCCCGAATGAAATTATTTTTTCATGAACCAACATTAATTCACAAACAAATCGAGCCCTTAACAGCTAAATTCCACCAATTCTAAAGTTTCGATAATGTTTAATTTACAACAGAAAAGATCTGTTGCTTAAAAGCGAGCACAGAAGTGTAAATGTATGATATACATGGTGTTAACATGATAACAGCATTTTGTTTTGATAATCTACAAGCACAGTGGCGTAGCGAGGTCGGGTGTCACCCGGTGCGGCGCTTAATGGTGTCACCACCCCAGAGGCGTTGCGACCCTTCCCGGGGACAAACTTTCAAGTTTTCGATTTGCACCCCCCCCCCCCCTCTAAACTTTCGATTTGCACCCCCCTCAACTTTTTCTCTATATATTTTGCTATTTTTTGCCTTGGTGTCACCCCCCTAAATGGTGTCACCCGGTGCGGTCCGCACCCCCCGCCCCCCCCACGCTACGCCCCTGTACAAGCATATTGCAGTTAGGAAGATACAGCGTGGACCCTTCTCCCCACACAATGAGTTGGAACAGCCTATAACCGACTCAATTATGGATGTCATAGATAGATGACCCTTAAATTAAAACATACAATATTTTATAATAGATAAACTAATATAAAAATAAGGCCTGCCGAACAAGAGATGCATACGTTGTATTACATAAGAGTGTTGGATAAGCTAACTTTAAAGAATATTGATGAAGGGGTCCCACTGGCAGATGTCATATTCAATGAGACCGCTTTGCCGGGAGACTTAGTCTCTACAGAAACGGTATTGTCAGTGCAGTGGCGTAGCTAGGATTTTTGGGCCCCTATGCAAAAATTATCAGTGAGCCCCTTCGTCAGCCGTTAGGCCAGTGGCGTCGCTAGGTCGGGTCTCACCCGGTGCGGCACTTCGTATTGTCACCCCCTCTCAGGAAACAAAGCATATATATATATATATATATATATATATATATATATATATATATATATATATATATATATATATATATATATGTGTGTGTGTGTGTGTGTGTGTGTGTGTGTGTGTGTCGGCCTACATAGGCCTAAAATTTATATATATGCCATATACTGGTACACGTACGTGTTTAAGCATTAATCACCGCTGACTTAATAGTAACGATGTTTATCTACAGTCTGTTTATAATACAGTTGGATGTAGCATTGTTTTCTTTATAGTTTACGTCGTGGTGTCACACCCCCCCCCCTCTTGATATAATTTTCGATTTGTACTTAGAAGACTATTTAAATTTAACTAATGGATCTGAAAAATGGAATTTTATTCTATAAATTTTACAATTTTTTTGCCTTTGGTGTCACCCCCCCCCCCCTAAATGGTGTCACCCGTTGCGGTCCGCACCCCCCGCCTCGCCTTCGCTACGCCTCTGCGTTAGGCTACAGAGGAGTTAAACGAAGAGATCAACTTCTACTTACGATGGATATTTTTTAATATATAAATATTCTGAAGGCAACATTTTGTATTTTATATGTCCTGATTTTGTATTTATACTATATTATTATGCTTGCCTACTAGTGCTAAAAAGTTTATTTATAGGCTGATTCTCTCAATGTCTTTCACGACAAAGTGATATCGCCTGTAGTGTTATTATAACGATTGGGCTCTGTTTGACCCACAAACACTGAATCCCACTGCCGAAACGGTGGGGGGGGGGGGGCTTTTTGGAACTTTTAACCTTTTTCTTTTTTAAAATTATTTATATGTAACAAATATTAAAACTCCATTGTAAAAGTTTTAATTTTTTATGAGGGAAAAGGGCCCCTATGTGCCTTGGGCCCCCATGCCTTGCTTACGCTAGCTTTACGGTAGCTACGCCACAGTGTCAGTGGTCCTTTTGTCTGGAGCCAAATTGACAGGAGCCTTTTTGTCGGGAGCCAAAATGACGCTAGCCTATTTGTCGGGAGTCGTAATGACGGGGGCCGTTTTGTGGAGAAACTAAATGGCGGGAGCCTATTTGTCGGGAGTCGTAATGACGGGGGCCGTTTTGTGGAAAAAACTAAATGACGGGAGACTATATGTCGGGAGCCAAAATGACGGGAGCCTATTTGTCAGGAGCCTTATTGACTGGAGCCCTTTTGTCGGGAGCCTATATAACGGGAGCCTATTTGTCGGTAGCCTAAATGACGGGAGCCTATTTGTCGGGAGCCTATATGACGGGGTCCATATGTCGCTGGCCCTTTTGACGGGGCCGATTTGACGGGGTCGTTTTGACGGGGTCGTTTTGTCGGGGTCGTTTTGACGGGGCCGTTTCGTCATTGGCCGAATTGACGCCGCACGATTGCTTCATTACCTCTTGTCCAGTTTTAAAGTTTTGGATCCCTTGAAATCAAAGGACAAGATCAACATTATTGAGTACTTGAGAAGGCGTGGAGACGTACCTGCTAATTATCAAGCCATGAAATGTTGCTTTGTTTATTTTGAAGAATGTAATGTATTCACAAATTCATATGATATGGCAAAATTGCTGGAGTGGGGGGGGGGGGGAGTGGGATGGTGTGAAATCAAGCATGTGCATATATATATATATATATATATATATATATATATATATATATATATATATATATATATATATATATATATATATATATATATATATATATATATATATATATATATATATATATATATATATATATATATATATATATATATTGAGTTTAGTGCAAGGGTAGGCTACATTCGCGTTTTTTTTAGTTTTCACAAATACTTGGTGACTTTGATATGTGTTTTTCTATTTATAAGTTACAACGTTTTACAGTAAATAAATATGATTTAAAAGTAACTAATACAATAGCAGAGCACGTGGGAGTAGGGACGACGGCCCTCAACTCCATGTTTAAAAGCCAGTAATATGAGAGTAAAAGCGATTCAGGTGTCGGTCAATACAATAATATAAGAATACGGGAAACTGGTGGGTGTCGTAGGCAAGGTAAGATGGCGGCATAACACTTTTACCGTCACACATGACTATGTCTATAAAAAATATATTACAATTAAATGCTTATATTAGCTTTTGTCGCCCTCAGAACGACTGGGAATACAAAAAAAGACAACAAAAAAAAACGGCAAAGATTGCTAAACATTGAAGTGAAACCAATAAAAACTATATAAAAAAAACTCGTAGATGTACGTGTATATACTCATCGAGATGTTAGAAAACGCTCTTTTAGAACTGTGAGCTGTCCACAGACCGAAACGTTTTAAAATCTACGAATGAAAACTCCAACATCAGTATCGTGAAACCCAAGCACTCTGTGGCATAGACGCCATACCTCATCCACATCATTATCGGCCAACAAGAAGACAATATGGCTATCTTGTTACTGTAAGATAGAGGAATAATGTGCCCTAACTGCTAGATATATCCATGACATGTGTAAAATTCTCCATTTTAGATTTCATGGCGGCGTTAATTTAGTTGACGCGAAATACATCGCAGCATATCCCTGAACGGAATAGAAACAACAGTATATTTCCGTTTGTTAGCTGTTTCCCATAATATAATTTATTGGAACCAGGGGAAGCAACTTACATGCATACATTTTTGTGTTGGAAGAAAAGTAATAATACAATAAATACAAAACTTTTTATTTTAAACCTCGCAGCCTATAATATTTTCTGTACCTAATATTCTATCCATTCTTGATAACTTTTGAATTTCAGAATAATTAATTTACTCTATAGTACGTAGAAAAGCATTAGCTCAATGACCGGCTGTATTTTACCAGATGGGAAACCACCTTTTATGATACTTGAAAATTTAAAAACATTAAAAAGTTAAAATTTTGGATCCCTTGAGAATCAAGGGACAAGATTAAAGTGTATGAGTTAATGAGGATAGCGAAGGGGTCCGGAACCTTCTGTGACGGAAGAGCCAAAGGTAACGATTTACAAAATTACCAAGTCATCTACATTAGCCCCTGAGATTTGTAAGTGGACTGAACACATGAGAACCAGGTCAGGTGTTCAGATTGTTAGAATGATTAAAAATAATCACACAGACAATGCCAGCACACAAGGCATATGGCAGCCATTCATGTTCAATGAGACTGAATGGGCAGTGACTAAGTTCCCCAGTGAGAAGTGGTCATCTGTTCTCAAGGTTGGAAAAACAGCTACAGATTATGTGCTGGAGGAGCAATCAGGCAAATCCCAACATGACATCAAGACACGCTGCATACATGAAGATAACAAATAATTGTTTTCGTCTACACATGTTTCTACATAACTCGAATACCTTTCTGCTAAACTGACTTCTAAAAAAAACATGAACAAAGGGACAGGATTAAAGTTTAAATCATTAGTTAGTTCTCATGTTTAGTCGATATGCAGCTGCACTCCAAGTTTGCAAACAACGAATGGAATGTAAAAAAAAAATAATACCATGAATTGATTTAGCCTTGCTTCAAACGTTTCTGATATATTGTTCAAACCTTGTTTGCCTCTTATTTAAATCTATTCTAGTACTCTCCTCAATCCACTAGGAGAATCCACTAGGCGGGTGATAATGCATGTACCCTTTTACCTTCTCGTATACAGAGTATAGAGGAAGAATAGAGAGAAATAATTGCTCATAGTAGATTTTGTCGCCTCATAATGACTGAGAAAGAAAAAACGCAAAGATTGTTAAACATTTAAGTGAACCTTATGGGAAAATAACAACTACAAAAAGGAACTCGTAGATATAGGTTGATATACTCATGGTGCTGTTATACGACGCTCTCTCAGAACTTTGTGAGCTAAAAAACATCTACATTATTATCGTGACACCCAAGCACTTAGTGGCTTAGACGCCATACCTAATCCACATCATTATCGGCCAACAAGAAGACAATGTGGTTCTCTTGTTACTGTAAGATAGAGGAATTATGTGCCCTAACTGCTAGACTAGGGGTTGACAACCTTTTGAGACAGAAGAAGAAAAAGTTACAATTTACAAAATTTCCTAGTTTTTAAAGAGCCACTTACATTATTTTTTTTTTAATATTACGATAGTTAATAAGGAATAGGTAAACAAATTTGATTTATAATTTTAAATGAATAGCGTAAAATACGAACTAATATTGATGCATACAAATACATACATATATTTTGTAGTTTTAGCTAACTCTGCTATGATACATTTAGTAAGCAAATAATATAACTATATGACTATCCCAATCGACTTTAGAAGCCAGTTACGGACACCACTGGCCCAGGAGGTGTATCCCATAGCCAGGCAGCCCTCAATACGGCAAACTTCGACTAACTGGCTTGGATATTGGTTTGATTACCGTATATCGATATTTTCTGTCCTTCGGTTCTCACCCTAGTTCCACCCTACAAGAACCCAGAGTCCAGTACCTGGCTCAACTGTATGAAACTAATAATTAAAATACTTCGTCACTCAGGTCAAATTAATACATACTGACAGGTAGGGGAATGTATTCTGAATAGAATAACATTCCCCATTTAACGAGATTCGAAAAAGTCGGCACTCGGGCAGTGGCAAGCATGGAATTGTTGCCACGGGGAATTGTTGCCCCCCCCCGAACGAAATGAAATTTATATAATTTATATAGAAAATATATACTTTTAACAGTGTCCGCCCCCCCCCCCCCCCCCCCCGAAGAAAGTTTACCGCCCCCCGAAAATTTCAAGTGCCCCCCCCCCGGAGAAAAAAGTCTGGAAGAAACACTGCCACGGGGCTGTACACAGCACGGATGTGGGGCTGAGCCTGTTGCCCAAGCGGCTGTCAGCTGTCCGTATACTTGCTATTTTACCTATTCTCAATCTTCTCTGATTAGTATGTTTATTCTATTTAAGTTAAAGTTGTGTTTTTTTTACAGTATACTTTTTTACGAGTTTTGGAAATGAAGTAATATAAATATTAATATTTGTGCATGAAAATCGAGAGTCGCACATTGACTTCCAAAGAGTCGCATGCGGCTCCATGACAAGTGTAGAATTATCCATTTTAGATTTCATAGCGGCATACAATTAGTTGACGGGAAATACATCGCGCACATCCCTGAACATAATAGAAACAAAAGAATATTTTGTTGTATTAGTTGTTTCCCATATTTAAATTTATTGAACCTAAGGGAAGCAACAAACATCCTAAAATATGTGTGTGAGATCAAAAGTAATAATACAATACAAACTAAAATGATTGTTTTATTTATTATATTTAACGCAATTATTAATATTTTTTACCTAATGTTACATCTATTCTTGATAAGTTTTGGATTTCTAAAAAATAAATTTGCTCTAAAATATGTGGAAAAGCAGTAGCTCAATGACCGGCTGCATTTGTCCAAATGGGAACCACCGCTTTACCTATATTGTTACATTCCAGAGGAATCAATACATTTTGGATCCCTTGTAAATCAAGGGACAAGTTGAAAATGAAAATTATGTGCTGTTGTTCTTATGTGACATGTAGCTGCACTTGAAGTTTGCCAACAATTATCTTATGTGTACACGAGTTGGTCAAGCCAATGATATAATTGGTCGCTATGTCACATGACCAGCGATCTGTGTGCTGAAATAACTGATCAAAAGTGGGGGTGAGGGTGGGGGAGGGGAAGATGAGGATGCGGGCAACTGGAAGGGTGGTAGACAAAGGCAAGATGGCGGCATAACTTTTTAACGTCGAAGATGGTTAATTACCGTAAGAACGACTGAGAACAAAAAACAAAGCGCAAAGATTGCTAAACATTGAAGTGAAACATATTAGCAAACAACAACTATATACGAAGAACTCGTAGATGTACGTTGATATACTCATGGAGCTGTTAGAGAACGCTCTCTTAGACCGTTGTGAGCCGGCCACAGTTCGAAACGTTTTAAAATCTACAAATGAAAACCCCTACACCATAGTCCTGAAACCAAAGAACTAGGAAATAAATCACTAAACAAAAATCAGTAATCCGCGCCGTCCTGTATTAAGTATAATGTAAATGCTTGGGAATAAAAGTATATGTCAGAAAGAATTATTATGGTAAATGATTGTCAGTCCTCACAAGCTGAAGAAGAAATAGTAATAAAACGAGAACAAGGTGATAAGCTAACTGACGCTACAAATTACTTGTCTGAAGCAAACATAAAATTAAAAACATAAAGCAGTAGTGATCTCCACTACGTAAAAAAAAAAAAATATGACAACAAACAAAGAAATAACATCATCAGACAAAACTCAGCATGAAGTATATATATATATATATATATATATATATATATATATATATATATATATATATATATATATATATGTTTGGGAATGAATGTATATGTCTATGTCAGAAAGATACATTATTGTAAATAAATGAAGTCCTCACAGGTCGTTGATGAAAATCGTAATGCAAAAGCTAACAACGCGATAAGCTAACTAACGCTAAAAGCTACGAGGTTCAGGCGAAAATAAAAATATAAATATAAAGCGGAAGTGATCTCCACTAAAATTTCTTTATATTGCTATATAACAGCTAGCAGCATACCCGGGTTTCTGTAAATAAAAAAAAAATGTTTCATGAAATGTCTTTATCACAATGAAAATCACAATTGCAATCACAATTACAATTAAAATTAGAAACATGAAGACGACAACGAAGACGACCAAGAATGTAAAAGTAAACGTTCATATATACGAACTCGATAGTTAAAAATATAATATGCTTAAATACAACACTGTGTAATAAATAATATACAATATATTGAATTCTTAAAAATGATTGTATCGATTTACATAGAACTTTTCATTGTTTTAGTTGATTCCCATTTACAAATTCATTTTAAACAGGGGAAGGAACAATTATTCTTTTTTTCTCTACAGAACAAAAATTAGTATACAGTGCAATCGAAAACGCAAGTTTAAATTCGTATACTTAACATAAGTACTAATATAATTTAATGAACTATAAAGTCCACTCTTGACAATGTTTTGAATTTTGAAAAAAAAATGCTTTAAACAAGCAGGATTCCTTTAGCTCAATGACCTGCTGAATCTTTTAAGGAATGAAACCACCGCCTTACTAATTTTGTACTCGTTCATTGAAAAAAAAATTAAATATTTGATCCCTTGAAATCGAGGGACAAATTGACAGGATGGACATAGAGCAGGGGTCGGCAAACTACGGCTCACGAGCCGCATGCGGCTCATCTAATGTCGAGATGCGGTTCTTCAGCTCCATGCAGAAATGTTAATAATTATTCTCGTTTCTTTTCAAAACTCATAAAAATATTGTTCTGCAACATTCGGTAATGAACGATATAATAATATATATAAACTATAAAAACACACGCTATTCTATTAGAATATTTAGCTACGCCCTATTTACTATTGCAATGTACTTCCTATTAACTTGTCTAAACCGAATTGAAACATTCATGGTGAATATCACAAACAAACTAAACGAAATAAATGTAAAACTGCATGGAAAGGACAACCCAGCCTTGCTTGAAAAAGATGATTGTTTCGAAAAAAAAAACAAAAAAAAACTTCATTTTATTGAAGACACGGAGAGCGGTCAATTACATTATTTTAAAAAAAAAACCTGAAAAAAACCCTGATAAAACCAACGGAACTATTAACATGAATTACTTCAGCATTGCTATAAACAAAATGAAGGATCTGTTCCCTGAGAGATTTGAGCAATTCAAAATAAATGCAAGTACTAAGCGTTCATAGTAGATCCCCTGAAAACAAAAACAAATGAGATTAACTTTGAGCTATTTGGAATTGATGCTGGTTCGCTTCAAATTAAATTGCTAGATTTGAAAACCAAACATTTGTGGAGCGGTAAGTTCACAGATCTCAAGAGCAAGTTAGATTATTTGGAGGTCCAGTAAAACATGCACGTTTCACTGCACAAGTGGACAGCTCTAAAAGAAATATCGCGAGTTGAGTCACTCATGTGACGCATTGGATAGTCTTGCAGGATGCTACAGTAAGGTGAAGAAGATGGCATTTGAAGTGCTGACGATTTTCGGGTCAGCATATTTATGCAAGCAAGCGTTTTCTTGCATGACTATAATACAAAGTATAGAAGCCAACTAACAAATAAAATCTAGAGACTTGTTTGAAAGTGAAAAACAATTTATGAGTCAGGTTGTAAATAGTAATACAGTTATAAAATTTGGTTACTAATTTTATTATTCTAGCAGAGCTAGATAAAATACTTTAATACTTTTCCTGCGAAACATGTGTATTTTTTTTAAATAATATTTTTTCATATTTAAAGCTATATATATATATATATATATATATATATATATATATATATATATATATATATATATATATATATATATATATATATATATATATATATATATATATATTTATATAATCCTAATCAAATATCACAATATTGAAATTAAAAATGTTAGTGGCTCTTTAAAAACTGGGATATTTGGTAAATTGGAACATTTGGCTCTTCTGTCCCAAAAGGTTGCCGACCCATGATCTAGTAGCATTGTTTTATTTTCTCAGCACAAAAGATTTCGAAACTTCAAACCAAAATCGACGTCTTCATCGTTTATTCAGAGATTGATACTGCACTAGTAATGAAGGCAAGGAATTATCTTTTTTTTAATTCTTCTAATGGGGAGGTGACACCAAAAAGTTCCGCACCGGGTGACACCCGACCTAGCCAATGACTATTTATTCAAATATTTTTTCTCAAATATCATTAAAATACACAGGTAATTTACGTGTAACTGGTACCGATGGCTGACTGATGAAAATGGAATCGATTTACCTATATTTCATGTATATTAATTGTTTCCCATTTCAAAATTCAGAATAACTAGGGGAGGCAACAAATATTCTTCAATTTTAGCACACAGGAAAAGTAATAATACAAAATAAATTAAAATGATTGTTTTATATATTAATTTTAATACTGCAATTAATATAGTAATCAGTAATATTGTGTCTATTCTTGATATATTTTGGAATTTCTGAATAAGTAATTTGCTCTAAAATATATAGAAAAGCATTAGATTATTGACCGGCTAAAATTTTCAAATTGAAAAGTTAACGCGTAATATTTACAGTTAACCTTCAGGAAGATTTTGAAATTTTGGATCCCTTGAAATCAAGGGACAACAACAAAGTGCTTGAGTATTTGAGGAGAAAGTAATGCTATAGCAGGGGCCGGCAACCCCCTTTTAGACGGAAGAGCCAAGTTACAGTATACAAACTTCCTTACATTTTAAATAGCCACTGACATTTGTATGTACTTTAGTAGTGGAAAACATGGAACCATGGCCACAGGGTTGGACACAGTAGTGGGGCTGGGTCTAATGCCCATTCTTTCAGGCATCCTCCAGGTGCGCACCCCCCCCCCCCCCAGGAGAAAGTCTACCACCCCTCCAACCTCCGAACGAAATGGAACTTAAATAGAAAACTAGGCATACTGCCTAGCTTTGCTTAGGTTTTCAAAAACATTTGAGAATTTCAAAGCTTAATTAATTAATGATTTGCTAATTTGTGGAGTGATTACGTTTAAACAGTAATGCTAATTTTAGACTAATTTTAGAGCAATTGTTATTTTTTTTTTTTTTTTACTTTTTATTTTATTTTTTATTTTTTTTTTGGAAAACGAACTATAAACAACAAACAACAACAATAACAATTGCTCTAAAATTACTCTAAAATTACTGTCTGAAGCAAACATAAAATTAAAAACATAAAGCAGTAGTGATCTCCACTACGTATAAACAAAAAAAAAATGACAACAAACAAAGAAATAACATCATCAGACAAAACTCAACAATTAAGTATAGTATATATGTTTGGGAATGAATGTATATGTCTATGTCAGAAATAAATATAATTGTAAATAAATGAAGTCCTCAAAGGTCATTGATGAAAATCGCAATACAAAAGTTAATAACGCGATAAGCTAACTGACGCAAAAAGTTACGAGGTTCAGGCAAAAATAAAAATGAAAATATAAAGCGGAAGTGATCTCCACTAAACTTTCTTTATATTGCTATATAACAGCTAGCAGCATACCCGGGTTTCTGTAAAAAAAAAAAAGTTTGACGAAATATCTTTATCACAATCAAAATCACAATCACAATCATAATCACAATTACAATTAAAAACTTAAGACGACAACGAAGACTACCAAGAATGTAAAAGTAAACATTCATATAAACAAACTCATTAGTTATAAATATAATATGCTTCATGCAACACTGTGTAATAAATAATATATAATATATTGAATTGTTAAAAATTGCATCGATTCACATAAAATATTTGTTTGCGTTAGTTGTTTCCCATATACACATTAATTAAAAACGGGGGAAACAACAATAATTCTTTTTTTTTTTTTTGCAACAGAACAAAAATTAGTATACATTGAAATCGAAAACAATAGTTTATACTATTATACTATACACAAGTACTAATATGGTTTAATAAAGGACAAAGTCCATTCTTGGTTTATTTTTACTTTTTTTTGAAAAAATTAATTTGCTTTAAAACGTTCAGGATAGCTTTAGATAAATGACTTACTAATAATTTTTTTAAGTTATGAAACCACCGCATAATTTTGTAGAGTTTAATTGTAGAAGAATTTTTAAATTTTGGATCCCTTGAAATCAAGGGACAAATAGACACAAATTGTTAAGAGACTATCTTGTCCCTTGATTTCTTGGGATCCAACATTTTTTATTTTAAAACATATGCACGCGATGAAGCTGTAGTTTCCCAACTTAAAAAATTTCAGCAGGTCATTGAACTAATGCTTTTTTTTAAATTTTAGAGCAAATGATTATTCAGAAATCCAAAATGATCATGAATGGACGGATTATTGCATAATAACTTATGCAGGAAAGCTGTAGCTCAATGACCTGCTGAATTTTTTTTAAGGAATGAAAACACCACCTGACTATTCTATTATACCATTGTTGAAAAATTTCAAATTTTGGATCCCTTGAAATCAAGGAACAAATTGACAGGACGGACCAAGACCAGTGGTCGGCAAACTATGGCTCGCGAGCCGAGATTCGGCTCCTCAGCTCCATGCACCAATATTAATTATTTTATTTTATTTTTAAAACTCATATAAATATTGTTCTGCAACACTTGGTATTGAACGATAAAATAAGAAACATAAAAAATAAGCACTCGCTATTCTATTAGAATATTTAGTTACGCCCTATTTACTATTTCAATGTACTTCCTATTAACTTGTCTCTCCTAAATTGAAACATTCAACTTCATGGTGAATATCACAAATAAATTACTCTATGTTAACCTTCATGTTTAAAAAAGTTAAATAATTGCTAAACATTTGCAATAAGTTAACTATGTATGTAGGGTAAGATATAAGAGAAACAAGATTAACGGCAAGTATATAGGTTTAGAACTTAGAGAAACAAGATTAACGGCAAGTATATAGGTTTAGAACTTAGAGAAACAAGATTAACGGCAAGTATATAGGTTTAGAACTTAGAGAAACAAAATTAAAGGCGAGTATAAAGGTTTAGAACTTAGAGAAACAAAATTAAAGGCGAGTATATAGGTTTAGAACTTAGAGAAACAAGATTAACGACAAGTATATAGGTTTAGAACTTAGAGAAACAAAATTAAAGGCTAGGAAAGATGGGAACTATTGCCGGGGTAGGTGTAGACCAGGGGTCGACAACCTTTTGAGGCGGAAGAGACAAAAGTTACAATTCTCAAAATTTTCCTGGCTTTAAAGAGATTTTTTTTTATTTCAAATATTTTATTTCTTTATTAAGAGTATTAGTATGTGTTCAAGGAGCTGGAGGGCCGCATCTTGATATCAAAAGAGCCGCATGCGGCTCGCGAGCCGCAGGTTGCCGACCCCTGGTGTAGACTAACTCGGAATAAGCGCGAAAACGTACGGAAATGATCATATCGCTAATCTCAGCTGGCTATTTGTGCAATGTTAGAGATGTCATGACTTTCGATCCGTCAATGTACTAATTTATTCGGAAAAAAAGTTCCGATCCGTAGTTGGTTAAAATGTAACGTCTTTAGTTTACAATCCTTAGAGAGAAACGTTCAAGCGTTCCTTTTTATGCTAAATATGTGTCTGTGTAGGAGCAGGGATAGAAAAAGTTCCATTGAATAAAATAGATTTTAATTGTTAAGATCACATTAACACGAAAAATGCTTTTAATAACAAAACCTGAAGTTATACGATTGTGTATCACGTATTAATGGACAGAAACGAGTTGACAAAAAAAAAAAAAAAACGACTAGGAAAAAGTATTTAAAAAACGCAATGTTTCCGAAAAGCAAATTAGACCATTCGTAAAATTATAAAAATGTCTTCTTTAAGTTTGATGAATAACAACTAGTTGGCCAAAGAAGAAAATTTTGAAAACTAAATAAGAGATCTATTTCTTATAATTATTCGGTTATCAAGTTTCTTTATTTCGTAGACATTGCTTTGGGAAATTCAAGAAACGAAACCATTATTGAAGCTCGGAAATCAAATCTACTTTCCCCCCCACTTTTTGCACTTACCTATTTAAGAAGTTTTAGTAAAATACATCGCAGTGTGAATACATTTATCAATCTGGATGTCCATCAGTTTCGCATGAATCGTCATGCTTTCTAAGGAAGTTGTGTATACGAAATACTACATTTATGTAGAAAATTAGATTATTTTAAAATCAACGCACTAACCAGTACAAAACATCTTTGAGGTTTTTTTCTAATTGGCACGTTGATTTAAAGCATATTGTGTAAATAAAAAAAACTCGCTAGTTATAAATATAATAAATAACGACATTAAATCTTAAATATATTGCATAGTTAAAATAGATTCGACATGTAACATTTATACATTTGCATTAAGGGCTTCCCATTTAAACTTTCTAACAAACCAGGTGAAACAATCAATATCTTAAGTAGTTTTTTTTTTCTAAACAAAGATACTAATTATAAAATGTAACCACACATGATTGTTATAATTACTCCAATCGACACAGGTTTTAATGTTTTGATCGCTTTTTTTTTTCATTTATGAAAATTATTGTATTTTAGAAAATGTTTTTTGACTCTAAATGGTGTTGAAAATCATTAGCACAAAGACTTGCTTATTTGCTCAAGGTGTAAACACCTCCGTATGACCATATTGTAAAGGTTGAACTTTTTGGTATTAATTTTGGATCCCTTGAAATCAAGGGACAAGTTAAACGTGTAAATCATCGGTTCTTGTGTTTAGATGACATGCAGCTGCACTGGAAGTTTGAAAACAAAGTAATTAAAAAAAAAAAAAATTAACACCATTATTTGTTTTAGCCTTGTTTCAAACGTTTCTTATATATTGTTCAACGACCAATTTTGTTTGCCTCTTATTTAAAGTTATTCTAGTACTCTCCTCGGTTCTCCATTTTATGTAGAATCCACTAGGTGGGTGGTAATGCAAGTAACTTTTTACCTTCTCGTATACAGAGCATAGAGAAAATATAGAGGAAACAATTGTTCATAGTAGATTTTTTCGCCCCAGAATGACTGAGAGAGAAGAAACGCAAAGATTGTTAAACATTTAAGTGAACCTTATCAGACAGAACAACTATATAAAAGGAACTCGTAGATGTAAGTTGATATACACATCCAAGGACGGAATAGATACAACAAGAGAATATTTCCTTTTTTTAGTTGTTTCCCATTTAAACGTGCATAGCAAACAGGGGAAGCAACCAATATCCTGAATTTTTTTTTATAAGCACAAAAGCAGTAAATGAATGTAAATTAAAATGATTGCTTTATTTATTAAAATCAAGAGTAATTATTATAGTTTAAAGTGAAATACTGTCTTTTTGTGATAAATTTTAGATTTATGAATAATTACTATGCTCTTAAAATGTGTAGACAACCATTAGCTCAATAACCTGCCGAATTATTTAAGATTTAAAAAATACCGCTCTATAATAGTTTTCTGTTGAATCTAGTTATAATTTTGGATCCCTAGAAATCTTGGGACAAGAGAAATGTATGGAAAGTGAGAGTTAGGATATTCGTCCTCCACGAGCGTCCGATAGTGTTTTAAAGAAAAATACTTTCAGTCGCAGCACTAGTAGTTTCTAATTCACAAAATGAATGACTGAAATGTAGAAAATAAAACATCTAAATATCGACGTATGCTACGCCGCGGGTCGGCTGGTTTTATATATTTAAGAAACTTTAGCAAAAAAAAAATTGAAATGCGAATACATTGGTAAATATGGATTTTCATCTCGTGTGCATGAATCGTCTCACTATCAAAAGAAATGGCGCATGCGTAATACTACATGTATGCACAAAATAAGTTTGTAATTTTAAAATCAACGCACTTACTAGTACAGATCTTTATTTTCTAAGTGGTACGGGGATTTGATGTATATTTTATAAATAAACAAACTCGCTAGTTATAAATATAACATGCGAAATAAAACACTGTTTTATAAATATTAACATTAAATATATTCTATTGTTGAAAAATATAATTTAATAACATTAGTTATGAGTAGTATATTAGGTCCCTTTTGGGTCGGTTTTTTGGCGCAGGTGGTGGTGGGGATGTACAATGACATATAGCAAAATACTCGGGTGGTGGTGGTGGTGGATGTACAATGACATATAGTAAAATACTCCCAGCCTGGCGCATCGGGAGGGTAAGGGTGGTGGTGGTGGCGGGACAACGACATATAGTAAAATACTACGCCAACTGGGGTTGGCGCAGGTGGTGGGGAAGTAGGTCACCTTTTTGTGACCTTGTGACGTAATCATTGATCTTGTGACGTAATCATTGACCTTGTGACGTAATCATTGACCTAGTTACGTAATTTTAATGCGTTTTTTAATGAGTTTTAATGAGTTTTTAAATTTTTAATTAATTTTTATTATCGAGTTACGTAATTTAATTACTTTGATTGTATTTTTATTTTGTTTAATTTGTTTGTTTACTTGTTGTTTAATTTAATTACTTTGTTTATATTGTGTAATTTTTATTAACGAGTTACGTAATTGGATTATTTGTTTACTTTTTAATTATTTTTATTTTGTTTATTTTTAATTTAATTTAATTTTATAATTAGTTAAATTATTATTAACTAGTTACGTAATTTGATTTTAATTACTTTTGTTTATTTATTTATTTGATATATTTCTTTTCTTTGATGTATGGTATTTAAAATAAAAGACACTGTTTATTTGATTTTAAACGGATAGGGGTGTTGGTGGATGAGAGGGGGAGTAATGACGGGGTTTGAGGGTAGGGGTGCGTTAGCGTGTACTTTGTGAATAACATCCATTAACCAGACATGTAACACCTGTTACGTATCGACCGCCCGCGAAGTTTTCCGGGCTGCGCGTTTTTTTTTAATGGGAATGTATTGATCGCAGCTCCAGGCCCATCACAGCATGATGTCCCACCTAATTAAATTTTTGTTATGCATCAGTGATTTTTCCCCGCTCGGTTTGACAGCTGTGCAACAGCTGTTGTGCGACAGCTGGTGGTGTAATTAGGTTGAGCAACCGGACATTACCTTGTTGGTTTTCTAGTACGCGTATGCTACACGTATATACACACACACACACACACACACACTAAATCAGAACAAAAGTCTTCTTATATTTTATTTGTTTATTAACGTTTTTCCAATTCATCAAACGCTTTTAAAATTTCATCCTGTAAACTCAACAGGCGCTCAAAGCAGACGCGACTCATACTAACACCAGAATTTGTAGGAAAATTAAGATCGGTCCCATCTATAAGCTCTCTAAGATTTAAAGTGTTTTTGTTCATGAATTGGCTAACAATCGCCAATTTAAATCCGGTGTGATTCATCGTTCGTATTTCCGTCACTTTATTGTTACTCCTGGCCACCCCCGCTCGGTTACTAGAGTGAGAAGCCATCACGTAACAGCTGGTGCTGTAATTACGCCGAGTAAGGACATTGGTTGTAACTATTCGCTTATAGCGAGGGTCACCAAAAACAAAATATATATTTAAGGGTTGGAATTTTCTTTCAACCTCCGTTAAATCAGGTTTTGAGACGAAACGAAGTCTCCGTAGGTTCGTGTTTTTTAACGGGCGACAGGGCGACTTGGTGCGTTGGTACGCGGGGTAGACATGTTTTTTACAAGTCTGGAAAAGTAATTAAGTTTTTTATGACCGTTCCGATTTTCTTTTGATCTGACCACCATTTGACCACCCTGAGCCAGATAAATTTAACAAATGTTCAGTACATAGTCGCTTATAGTAACATGGGTGAGGGGTGTAAGCAGGCGGGTGACGGTGTGAACAGGTGGGTGAAGGGGGAAATATTAACAAATGTTCAATACATACTCGCTTATAGTAACATGGGTGAGGGGTGTAAGCAGGCGGGTGACGGTGTGAACAGGTGATTGAAGGGTGAGCACGTAGGTGAAGGGGTGATCAGATCGGTGAAGGGGGACAGGAGTAGGATTAAACGATATATAGTAAAAGATTCCACCACCTAAGTGAGGTGGATTTTAATTTTAATTTTAATTTTTTATTTTTTTCATCATCTGTTAACTTTAAGGTTCTATAACTCTATATATTTAAATACATTTTTTTGATTCAAACGAGTTTACTCCCCCTAACGTAAGCACATGTAAAGAGGGATTTCCTATAGGTCTGTAATGAATTAGGCCTTTTTGACTATGACTTGTTACCCAGGTGTTGACATGATACACTTTTTTGAGATACATGTACACACACACACACACACACACACATGCGCGCGCGCGAAATTCATACTAGGTCGGTAAAGGCGGAGAGAACTTATAGGTATACATTATCATGGCGACAACAAAAGCGACCCTTATTTTATTTACATGAAAGCGTGTTTTCCAAAAAGTGTCACCAGGCCATTGTCATTTTCGCAGCGGGGTTTATTTTAAGTGTACCCCGTGCACGGTTGTTTACATTTTAAAAGAAGTATCACGTGTCTTCCCCATAGGTCTTCCCTAATAGAGAAACGAGAGGAAAGACAACTGTTCTAAAATTAGAACAGCCTTGTCTACAGACACGAGTATCGTCCCTTGTGAAAAAATTCGCGTCAGAATCCTTAAATAAACAGTCAATTTCTTTAACAAGTTAAAAAATAATTTAGGAAGACAAGGGTTAACAACATTAGACGCCACCGTTTTTGTTTCCTGTAACGACAAGGCACAATACACTTTTGTATTTTATGTCTCAAGTAGAGGGGTGGGATATTTTTTCTTTGTAAGCGTGTTGTAAACAATAGGTAGAGGAAGCGATTACTAGGTAAGAGGGGAGAGAACGTGACGTACATCGCGATATTTGAAAACATGGCGATGTTTAACCTCAACCAAAAAAAGCAATGAACCTAGAAGGAAGACGAATATATATCTTAGTCTTGCAGCAGATTACCTTCCCATGTTCGCTTTAGTATTACAGTTTTCATCAAACTTCTTTTTGACTTGAACTTCTTTAATTTTTAAGAAAGTTTACATAAGACATTACGTCTAATTACAATTTTTTATTTTTACCACTCAATGTATTTTGTTTTTTCTATATCTTACATTGTCATCTTAATTTTTGATCACCTTAGTAAAAATTTGCTTAAGATTATAAAATTCAAACTACACCACCCTAGATCGAACTTAGACGTTCAAAACCGGAGGTACGTCCCCCACCCCCATCACCACTCCCCCACCCCCATCACCACTCCCCCTCTCCCCCTCCCCCACCCCCATCACCACTCCCCCTCTCCCCCTCCCCCTCCCTCCCCCTCCGTCTGCAAACAACAACGTTATACTACGTCGTGTCAAATGACACACCGTTTAAAATGTCTACATTTAAAGTTCACCAAAATAATGACGTAAAATCTAAATATGATATGACGTTAGCATACATATCATTCAATCTAATCACTCTAAAGTACAAATCAATCATTTTTATTGATTAAGGGGCTGGGTGAGTTATTTTTATCACTATTCGCCCTTCCCCTTCCCTTTGTCCGCAACCCCTTTCCCCTTCTCCCATCCCTAACCTCAATACCAACCGATAGATACACAGACCGTACCACTACCCATTCTATTCCATTTAAGAGACAAATGATGATAATCTTACAGACAAATATTTATTCAACTAATATCACAACCCCTAGACACTACTCCAACAGACTGGGATATGTAACTTGTAGACACCACTCCTTGTTGAATATCTCTTGCACCCTACCTACATCGACAACTTTGTCCGCCGCCCTCGCCCCCGTCCCTAAACACTCGCTAGATAAACAGACCGTACCTCTACTCACACTATTACTTGGACAGACAAAGGACAAAGTAACAGACAAACTTGTATCTGTATTCAACTAATGTTACAAGTGACAGCGTTCCCATCCAACTCCGAAACATTCATGGCCCAATTTCGAAACCAGCCTCGTTAAAAACTCCCCTGACCCTAGTTTAACTTTGTCTCACCATTTCCAAAACATTCCTGTACCAAACATCCATGTACCAATTTTGAAACCTGTCTTGTTGAAAACAAAGACCGTTCCACTCTAGTGTAAACTCTACCCCGACCAACTCCGAAACAGGGATGGTCCGCGTTTGAAACCTGCCTCGGTGAAAACAAAATCCTTCCCACTCTAGTATAGACTCGGCCCCTAACACTTCCAAATCATACCTGTAACAACTTTGAAACCTACCTAGGTGTTAACAAAACACCCCCGACCTTCGTATAAACTCTGACCCTCATCTATTCCTAAACATACATGTAACAACTTTGAAACCAACCTTGGTGAAAACTTCACCGACCCTAGTATGAACACAACCCACACCAATTCCTAAACATGCATGTACCAACTTTGCAACCTGCTGCGGTGAAAATTTCACCGACCCTAGTATGAACTCTACCCCTGTCCATTCCTAAACATCCATGTACCAACTTTGAAACCTGCCCTGGTGAAAACTTCACCGACCTTAGTATGGACTCTACACCTACCGATTCCAAAACATGCATGTTCCGAGTTCAAAACCAAACTTCACCGACACTAGTATGAACTCGGCTACCAACAATTCCCAAACATGCATGTACCAACTTTGCAACCTGCCTCAGTGTTAACAAAACTCCCCGACCCTAGTATGAACTCGACTGCCAACAATTCCTAAACATGCATGTCCCAACTTTGTAACCTGCCTTGGTGAAAACTTCACCGACCCTAGTATGGACTCTACACCTACCGATTCCTAAACATGCATGTTCCGAGTTCAAAACCAACCTCGGTGAAAACTTCACCGACCCTAGTATGAACACGGCCCCTAACAATTCCAAGGATGCATGTACGACCTTCGAAACATCCCTCTGTGTTAACAAAACTCCCCCGACCCTACTATAGGCTCGACCCCTAACAATTCCAAAACATTCCTAACCTAGCTTCGAACCCTGCCTCGGTGAAAACGTCACCGACTCTAGTATGAACGGCCAACTCCAAACCTTCCCTGGGGACCCGAATAGTGATAAAAATAACTCACCCAGCCCCTTAATCAATAAAAATGATTGATTTGTACTTTAGAGTGATTAGATTGAATGATATGTATGCTAACGTCATATCATATTTAGATTTTACGTCATTATTTTGGTGAACTTTAAATGTAGACATTTTAAACGGTGTGTCATTTGACACGACGTAGTATAACGTTGTTGTTTGCAGACGGAGGGGGAGGGAGGGGGAGGGGGAGAGGGGGAGTGGTGATGGGGGTGGGGGAGGGGGAGAGGGGGAGTGGTGATGGGGGTGGGGGAGTGGTGATGGGGGTGGGGGACGTACCTCCGGTTTTGAACGTCTAAGTTCGATCTAGGGTGGTGTAGTTTGAATTTTATAATCTTAAGCAAATTTTTACTAAGGTGATCAAAAATTAAGATGACAATGTAAGATATAGAAAAAACAAAATACATTGAGTGGTAAAAATAAAAAATTGTAATTAGACGTAATGTCTTATGTAAACTTTCTTAAAAATTAAAGAAGTTCAAGTCAAAAAGAAGTTTGATGAAAACTGTAATACTAAAGCGAACATGGGAAGGTAATCTGCTGCAAGACTAAGATATATATTCGTCTTCCTTCTAGGTTCATTGCTTTTTTTGGTTGAGGTTAAACATCGCCATGTTTTCAAATATCGCGATGTACGTCACGTTCTCTCCCCTCTTACCTAGTAATCGCTTCCTCTACCTATTGTTTACAACACGCTTACAAAGAAAAAATATCCCACCCCTCTACTTGAGACATAAAATACAAAAGTGTATTGTGCCTTGTCGTTACAGGAAACAAAAACGGTGGCGTCTAATGTTGTTAACCCTTGTCTTCCTAAATTATTTTTTAACTTGTTAAAGAAATTGACTGTTTATTTAAGGATTCTGACGCGAATTTTTTCACAAGGGACGATACTCGTGTCTGTAGACAAGGCTGTTCTAATTTTAGAACAGTTGTCTTTCCTCTCGTTTCTCTATTAGGGAAGACCTATGGGGAAGACACGTGATACTTCTTTTAAAATGTAAACAACCGTGCACGGGGTACACTTAAAATAAACCCCGCTGCGAAAATGACAATGGCCTGGTGACACTTTTTGGAAAACACGCTTTCATGTAAATAAAATAAGGGTCGCTTTTGTTGTCGCCATGATAATGTATACCTATAAGTTCTCTCCGCCTTTACCGACCTAGTATGAATTTCGCGCGCGCGCATGTGTGTGTGTGTGTGTGTGTGTGTACATGTATCTCAAAAAAGTGTATCATGTCAACACCTGGGTAACAAGTCATAGTCAAAAAGGCCTAATTCATTACAGACCTATAGGAAATCCCTCTTTACATGTGCTTACGTTAGGGGGAGTAAACTCGTTTGAATCAAAAAAATGTATTTAAATATATAGAGTTATAGAACCTTAAAGTTAACAGATGATGAAAAAAATAAAAAATTAAAATTAAAATTAAAATCCACCTCACTTAGGTGGTGGAATCTTTTACTATATATCGTTTAATCCTACTCCTGTCCCCCTTCACCGATCTGATCACCCCTTCACCTACGTGCTCACCCTTCAATCACCTGTTCACACCGTCACCCGCCTGCTTACACCCCTCACCCATGTTACTATAAGCGAGTATGTATTGAACATTTGTTAATATTTCCCCCTTCACCCACCTGTTCACACCGTCACCCGCCTGCTTACACCCCTCACCCATGTTACTATAAGCGACTATGTACTGAACATTTGTTAAATTTATCTGGCTCAGGGTGGTCAAATGGTGGTCAGATCAAAAGAAAATCGGAACGGTCATAAAAAACTTAATTACTTTTCCAGACTTGTAAAAAACATGTCTACCCCGCGTACCAACGCACCAAGTCGCCCTGTCGCCCGTTAAAAAACACGAACCTACGGAGACTTCGTTTCGTCTCAAAACCTGATTTAACGGAGGTTGAAAGAAAATTCCAACCCTTAAATATATATTTTGTTTTCGGTGACCCTCGATATAAGCGAATAGTTACAACCAATGTCCTTACTCGGCGTAATTACAGCACCAGCTGTTACGTGATGGCTTCTCACTCTAGTAACCGAGCGGGGGTGGCCAGGAGTAACAATAAAGTGACGGAAATACGAACGATGAATCACACCGGATTTAAATTGGCGATTGTTAGCCAATTCATGAACAAAAACACTTTAAATCTTAGAGAGCTTATAGATGGGACCGATCTTAATTTTCCTACAAATTCTGGTGTTAGTATGAGTCGCGTCTGCTTTGAGCGCCTGTTGAGTTTACAGGATGAAATTTTAAAAGCGTTTGATGAATTGGAAAAACGTTAATAAACAAATAAAATATAAGAAGACTTTTGTTCTGATTTAGTGTGTGTGTGTGTGTGTGTGTGTATATACGTGTAGCATACGCGTACTAGAAAACCAACAAGGTAATGTCCGGTTGCTCAACCTAATTACACCACCAGCTGTCGCACAACAGCTGTTGCACAGCTGTCAAACCGAGCGGGGAAAAATCACTGATGCATAACAAAAATTTAATTAGGTGGGACATCATGCTGTGATGGGCCTGGAGCTGCGATCAATACATTCCCATTAAAAAAAAACGCGCAGCCCGGAAAACTTCGCGGGCGGTCGATACGTAACAGGTGTTACATGTCTGGTTAATGGATGTTATTCACAAAGTACACGCTAACGCACCCCTACCCTCAAACCCCGTCATTACTCCCCCTCTCATCCACCAACACCCCTATCCGTTTAAAATCAAATAAACAGTGTCTTTTATTTTAAATACCATACATCAAAGAAAAGAAATATATCAAATAAATAAATAAACAAAAGTAATTAAAATCAAATTACGTAACTAGTTAATAATAATTTAACTAATTATAAAATTAAATTAAATTAAAAATAAACAAAATAAAAATAATTAAAAAGTAAACAAATAATCCAATTACGTAACTCGTTAATAAAAATTACACAATATAAACAAAGTAATTAAATTAAACAACAAGTAAACAAACAAATTAAACAAAATAAAAATACAATCAAAGTAATTAAATTACGTAACTCGATAATAAAAATTAATTAAAAATTTAAAAACTCATTAAAACTCATTAAAAAACGCATTAAAATTACGTAACTAGGTCAATGATTACGTCACAAGGTCAATGATTACGTCACAAGATCAATGATTACGTCACAAGGTCACAAAAAGGTGACCTACTTCCCCACCACCTGCGCCAACCCCAGTTGGCGTAGTATTTTACTATATGTCGTTGTCCCGCCACCACCACCACCCTTACCCTCCCGATGCGCCAGGCTGGGAGTATTTTACTATATGTCATTGTACATCCACCACCACCACCACCCGAGTATTTTGCTATATGTCATTGTACATCCCCACCACCACCTGCGCCAAAAAACCGACCCAAAAGGGACCTAATATACTACTCATAACTAATGTTATTAAATTATATTTTTCAACAATAGAATATATTTAATGTTAATATTTATAAAACAGTGTTTTATTTCGCATGTTATATTTATAACTAGCGAGTTTGTTTATTTATAAAATATACATCAAATCCCCGTACCACTTAGAAAATAAAGATCTGTACTAGTAAGTGCGTTGATTTTAAAATTACAAACTTATTTTGTGCATACATGTAGTATTACGCATGCGCCATTTCTTTTGATAGTGAGACGATTCATGCACACGAGATGAAAATCCATATTTACCAATGTATTCGCATTTCAATTTTTTTTTTGCTAAAGTTTCTTAAATATATAAAACCAGCCGACCCGCGGCGTAGCATACGTCGATATTTAGATGTTTTATTTTCTACATTTCAGTCATTCATTTTGTGAATTAGAAACTACTAGTGCTGCGACTGAAAGTATTTTTCTTTAAAACACTATCGGACGCTCGTGGAGGACGAATATCCTAACTCTCACTTTCCATACATTTCTCTTGTCCCAAGATTTCTAGGGATCCAAAATTATAACTAGATTCAACAGAAAACTATTATAGAGCGGTATTTTTTAAATCTTAAATAATTCGGCAGGTTATTGAGCTAATGGTTGTCTACACATTTTAAGAGCATAGTAATTATTCATAAATCTAAAATTTATCACAAAAAGACAGTATTTCACTTTAAACTATAATAATTACTCTTGATTTTAATAAATAAAGCAATCATTTTAATTTACATTCATTTACTGCTTTTGTGCTTATAAAAAAAAATTCAGGATATTGGTTGCTTCCCCTGTTTGCTATGCACGTTTAAATGGGAAACAACTAAAAAAAGGAAATATTCTCTTGTTGTATCTATTCCGTCCTTGGATGTGTATATCAACTTACATCTACGAGTTCCTTTTATATAGTTGTTCTGTCTGATAAGGTTCACTTAAATGTTTAACAATCTTTGCGTTTCTTCTCTCTCAGTCATTCTGGGGCGAAAAAATCTACTATGAACAATTGTTTCCTCTATATTTTCTCTATGCTCTGTATACGAGAAGGTAAAAAGTTACTTGCATTACCACCCACCTAGTGGATTCTACATAAAATGGAGAACCGAGGAGAGTACTAGAATAACTTTAAATAAGAGGCAAACAAAATTGGTCGTTGAACAATATATAAGAAACGTTTGAAACAAGGCTAAAACAAATAATGGTGTTAATTTTTTTTTTTTTTAATTACTTTGTTTTCAAACTTCCAGTGCAGCTGCATGTCATCTAAACACAAGAACCGATGATTTACACGTTTAACTTGTCCCTTGATTTCAAGGGATCCAAAATTAATACCAAAAAGTTCAACCTTTACAATATGGTCATACGGAGGTGTTTACACCTTGAGCAAATAAGCAAGTCTTTGTGCTAATGATTTTCAACACCATTTAGAGTCAAAAAACATTTTCTAAAATACAATAATTTTCATAAATGAAAAAAAAAAGCGATCAAAACATTAAAACCTGTGTCGATTGGAGTAATTATAACAATCATGTGTGGTTACATTTTATAATTAGTATCTTTGTTTAGAAAAAAAAAACTACTTAAGATATTGATTGTTTCACCTGGTTTGTTAGAAAGTTTAAATGGGAAGCCCTTAATGCAAATGTATAAATGTTACATGTCGAATCTATTTTAACTATGCAATATATTTAAGATTTAATGTCGTTATTTATTATATTTATAACTAGCGAGTTTTTTTTATTTACACAATATGCTTTAAATCAACGTGCCAATTAGAAAAAAACCTCAAAGATGTTTTGTACTGGTTAGTGCGTTGATTTTAAAATAATCTAATTTTCTACATAAATGTAGTATTTCGTATACACAACTTCCTTAGAAAGCATGACGATTCATGCGAAACTGATGGACATCCAGATTGATAAATGTATTCACACTGCGATGTATTTTACTAAAACTTCTTAAATAGGTAAGTGCAAAAAGTGGGGGGGAAAGTAGATTTGATTTCCGAGCTTCAATAATGGTTTCGTTTCTTGAATTTCCCAAAGCAATGTCTACGAAATAAAGAAACTTGATAACCGAATAATTATAAGAAATAGATCTCTTATTTAGTTTTCAAAATTTTCTTCTTTGGCCAACTAGTTGTTATTCATCAAACTTAAAGAAGACATTTTTATAATTTTACGAATGGTCTAATTTGCTTTTCGGAAACATTGCGTTTTTTAAATACTTTTTCCTAGTCGTTTTTTTTTTTTTTTTGTCAACTCGTTTCTGTCCATTAATACGTGATACACAATCGTATAACTTCAGGTTTTGTTATTAAAAGCATTTTTCGTGTTAATGTGATCTTAACAATTAAAATCTATTTTATTCAATGGAACTTTTTCTATCCCTGCTCCTACACAGACACATATTTAGCATAAAAAGGAACGCTTGAACGTTTCTCTCTAAGGATTGTAAACTAAAGACGTTACATTTTAACCAACTACGGATCGGAACTTTTTTTCCGAATAAATTAGTACATTGACGGATCGAAAGTCATGACATCTCTAACATTGCACAAATAGCCAGCTGAGATTAGCGATATGATCATTTCCGTACGTTTTCGCGCTTATTCCGAGTTAGTCTACACCAGGGGTCGGCAACCTGCGGCTCGCGAGCCGCATGCGGCTCTTTTGATATCAAGATGCGGCCCTCCAGCTCCTTGAACACATACTAATACTCTTAATAAAGAAATAAAATATTTGAAATAAAAAAAAATCTCTTTAAAGCCAGGAAAATTTTGAGAATTGTAACTTTTGTCTCTTCCGCCTCAAAAGGTTGTCGACCCCTGGTCTACACCTACCCCGGCAATAGTTCCCATCTTTCCTAGCCTTTAATTTTGTTTCTCTAAGTTCTAAACCTATATACTTGTCGTTAATCTTGTTTCTCTAAGTTCTAAACCTATATACTCGCCTTTAATTTTGTTTCTCTAAGTTCTAAACCTTTATACTCGCCTTTAATTTTGTTTCTCTAAGTTCTAAACCTATATACTTGCCGTTAATCTTGTTTCTCTAAGTTCTAAACCTATATACTTGCCGTTAATCTTGTTTCTCTAAGTTCTAAACCTATATACTTGCCGTTAATCTTGTTTCTCTTATATCTTACCCTACATACATAGTTAACTTATTGCAAATGTTTAGCAATTATTTAACTTTTTTAAACATGAAGGTTAACATAGAGTAATTTATTTGTGATATTCACCATGAAGTTGAATGTTTCAATTTAGGAGAGACAAGTTAATAGGAAGTACATTGAAATAGTAAATAGGGCGTAACTAAATATTCTAATAGAATAGCGAGTGCTTATTTTTTATGTTTCTTATTTTATCGTTCAATACCAAGTGTTGCAGAACAATATTTATATGAGTTTTAAAAATAAAATAAAATAATTAATATTGGTGCATGGAGCTGAGGAGCCGAATCTCGGCTCGCGAGCCATAGTTTGCCGACCACTGGTCTTGGTCCGTCCTGTCAATTTGTTCCTTGATTTCAAGGGATCCAAAATTTGAAATTTTTCAACAATGGTATAATAGAATAGTCAGGTGGTGTTTTCATTCCTTAAAAAAAATTCAGCAGGTCATTGAGCTACAGCTTTCCTGCATAAGTTATTATGCAATAATCCGTCCATTCATGATCATTTTGGATTTCTGAATAATCATTTGCTCTAAAATTTAAAAAAAAGCATTAGTTCAATGACCTGCTGAAATTTTTTAAGTTGGGAAACTACAGCTTCATCGCGTGCATATGTTTTAAAATAAAAAATGTTGGATCCCAAGAAATCAAGGGACAAGATAGTCTCTTAACAATTTGTGTCTATTTGTCCCTTGATTTCAAGGGATCCAAAATTTAAAAATTCTTCTACAATTAAACTCTACAAAATTATGCGGTGGTTTCATAACTTAAAAAAATTATTAGTAAGTCATTTATCTAAAGCTATCCTGAACGTTTTAAAGCAAATTAATTTTTTCAAAAAAAAGTAAAAATAAACCAAGAATGGACTTTGTCCTTTATTAAACCATATTAGTACTTGTGTATAGTATAATAGTATAAACTATTGTTTTCGATTTCAATGTATACTAATTTTTGTTCTGTTGCAAAAAAAAAAAAAAGAATTATTGTTGTTTCCCCCGTTTTTAATTAATGTGTATATGGGAAACAACTAACGCAAACAAATATTTTATGTGAATCGATGCAATTTTTAACAATTCAATATATTATATATTATTTATTACACAGTGTTGCATGAAGCATATTATATTTATAACTAATGAGTTTGTTTATATGAATGTTTACTTTTACATTCTTGGTAGTCTTCGTTGTCGTCTTAAGTTTTTAATTGTAATTGTGATTATGATTGTGATTGTGATTTTGATTGTGATAAAGATATTTCGTCAAACTTTTTTTTTTTTACAGAAACCCGGGTATGCTGCTAGCTGTTATATAGCAATATAAAGAAAGTTTAGTGGAGATCACTTCCGCTTTATATTTTCATTTTTATTTTTGCCTGAACCTCGTAACTTTTTGCGTCAGTTAGCTTATCGCGTTATTAACTTTTGTATTGCGATTTTCATCAATGACCTTTGAGGACTTCATTTATTTACAATTATATTTATTTCTGACATAGACATATACATTCATTCCCAAACATATATACTATACTTAATTGTTGAGTTTTGTCTGATGATGTTATTTCTTTGTTTGTTGTCATTTTTTTTTTGTTTATACGTAGTGGAGATCACTACTGCTTTATGTTTTTAATTTTATGTTTGCTTCAGACAGTAATTTTAGAGTAATTTTAGAGCAATTGTTATTGTTGTTGTTTGTTGTTTATAGTTCGTTTTCCAAAAAAAAAATAAAAAATAAAATAAAAAGTAAAAAAAAAAAAAAAATAACAATTGCTCTAAAATTAGTCTAAAATTAGCATTACTGTTTAAACGTAATCACTCCACAAATTAGCAAATCATTAATTAATTAAGCTTTGAAATTCTCAAATGTTTTTGAAAACCTAAGCAAAGCTAGGCAGTATGCCTAGTTTTCTATTTAAGTTCCATTTCGTTCGGAGGTTGGAGGGGTGGTAGACTTTCTCCTGGGGGGGGGGGGGGTGCGCACCTGGAGGATGCCTGAAAGAATGGGCATTAGACCCAGCCCCACTACTGTGTCCAACCCTGTGGCCATGGTTCCATGTTTTCCACTACTAAAGTACATACAAATGTCAGTGGCTATTTAAAATGTAAGGAAGTTTGTATACTGTAACTTGGCTCTTCCGTCTAAAAGGGGGTTGCCGGCCCCTGCTATAGCATTACTTTCTCCTCAAATACTCAAGCACTTTGTTGTTGTCCCTTGATTTCAAGGGATCCAAAATTTCAAAATCTTCCTGAAGGTTAACTGTAAATATTACGCGTTAACTTTTCAATTTGAAAATTTTAGCCGGTCAATAATCTAATGCTTTTCTATATATTTTAGAGCAAATTACTTATTCAGAAATTCCAAAATATATCAAGAATAGACACAATATTACTGATTACTATATTAATTGCAGTATTAAAATTAATATATAAAACAATCATTTTAATTTATTTTGTATTATTACTTTTCCTGTGTGCTAAAATTGAAGAATATTTGTTGCCTCCCCTAGTTATTCTGAATTTTGAAATGGGAAACAATTAATATACATGAAATATAGGTAAATCGATTCCATTTTCATCAGTCAGCCATCGGTACCAGTTACACGTAAATTACCTGTGTATTTTAATGATATTTGAGAAAAAATATTTGAATAAATAGTCATTGGCTAGGTCGGGTGTCACCCGGTGCGGAACTTTTTGGTGTCACCTCCCCATTAGAAGAATTAAAAAAAAGATAATTCCTTGCCTTCATTACTAGTGCAGTATCAATCTCTGAATAAACGATGAAGACGTCGATTTTGGTTTGAAGTTTCGAAATCTTTTGTGCTGAGAAAATAAAACAATGCTACTAGATCATGGGTCGGCAACCTTTTGGGACAGAAGAGCCAAATGTTCCAATTTACCAAATATCCCAGTTTTTAAAGAGCCACTAACATTTTTAATTTCAATATTGTGATATTTGATTAGGATATATATATATATATATATATATATATATATATATATATATATATATATATATATATATATATATATATATATATATATATATATATATATATATATATATAGCTTTAAATATGAAAAAATATTATTTAAAAAAAATACACATGTTTCGCAGGAAAAGTATTAAAGTATTTTATCTAGCTCTGCTAGAATAATAAAATTAGTAACCAAATTTTATAACTGTATTACTATTTACAACCTGACTCATAAATTGTTTTTCACTTTCAAACAAGTCTCTAGATTTTATTTGTTAGTTGGCTTCTATACTTTGTATTATAGTCATGCAAGAAAACGCTTGCTTGCATAAATATGCTGACCCGAAAATCGTCAGCACTTCAAATGCCATCTTCTTCACCTTACTGTAGCATCCTGCAAGACTATCCAATGCGTCACATGAGTGACTCAACTCGCGATATTTCTTTTAGAGCTGTCCACTTGTGCAGTGAAACGTGCATGTTTTACTGGACCTCCAAATAATCTAACTTGCTCTTGAGATCTGTGAACTTACCGCTCCACAAATGTTTGGTTTTCAAATCTAGCAATTTAATTTGAAGCGAACCAGCATCAATTCCAAATAGCTCAAAGTTAATCTCATTTGTTTTTGTTTTCAGGGGATCTACTATGAACGCTTAGTACTTGCATTTATTTTGAATTGCTCAAATCTCTCAGGGAACAGATCCTTCATTTTGTTTATAGCAATGCTGAAGTAATTCATGTTAATAGTTCCGTTGGTTTTATCAGGGTTTTTTTCAGGTTTTTTTTTTAAAATAATGTAATTGACCGCTCTCCGTGTCTTCAATAAAATGAAGTTTTTTTTTGTTTTTTTTTTCGAAACAATCATCTTTTTCAAGCAAGGCTGGGTTGTCCTTTCCATGCAGTTTTACATTTATTTCGTTTAGTTTGTTTGTGATATTCACCATGAATGTTTCAATTCGGTTTAGACAAGTTAATAGGAAGTACATTGCAATAGTAAATAGGGCGTAGCTAAATATTCTAATAGAATAGCGTGTGTTTTTATAGTTTATATATATTATTATATCGTTCATTACCGAATGTTGCAGAACAATATTTTTATGAGTTTTGAAAAGAAACGAGAATAATTATTAACATTTCTGCATGGAGCTGAAGAACCGCATCTCGACATTAGATGAGCCGCATGCGGCTCGTGAGCCGTAGTTTGCCGACCCCTGCTCTATGTCCATCCTGTCAATTTGTCCCTCGATTTCAAGGGATCAAATATTTAATTTTTTTTTCAATGAACGAGTACAAAATTAGTAAGGCGGTGGTTTCATTCCTTAAAAGATTCAGCAGGTCATTGAGCTAAAGGAATCCTGCTTGTTTAAAGCATTTTTTTTTCAAAATTCAAAACATTGTCAAGAGTGGACTTTATAGTTCATTAAATTATATTAGTACTTATGTTAAGTATACGAATTTAAACTTGCGTTTTCGATTGCACTGTATACTAATTTTTGTTCTGTAGAGAAAAAAAGAATAATTGTTCCTTCCCCTGTTTAAAATGAATTTGTAAATGGGAATCAACTAAAACAATGAAAAGTTCTATGTAAATCGATACAATCATTTTTAAGAATTCAATATATTGTATATTATTTATTACACAGTGTTGTATTTAAGCATATTATATTTTTAACTATCGAGTTCGTATATATGAACGTTTACTTTTACATTCTTGGTCGTCTTCGTTGTCGTCTTCATGTTTCTAATTTTAATTGTAATTGTGATTGCAATTGTGATTTTCATTGTGATAAAGACATTTCATGAAACATTTTTTTTTTATTTACAGAAACCCGGGTATGCTGCTAGCTGTTATATAGCAATATAAAGAAATTTTAGTGGAGATCACTTCCGCTTTATATTTATATTTTTATTTTCGCCTGAACCTCGTAGCTTTTAGCGTTAGTTAGCTTATCGCGTTGTTAGCTTTTGCATTACGATTTTCATCAACGACCTGTGAGGACTTCATTTATTTACAATAATGTATCTTTCTGACATAGACATATACATTCATTCCCAAACATATATATATATATATATATATATATATATATATATATATATATATATATATATATATATATATATACTTCATGCTGAGTTTTGTCTGATGATGTTATTTCTTTGTTTGTTGTCATATTTTTTTTTTTTTACGTAGTGGAGATCACTACTGCTTTATGTTTTTAATTTTATGTTTGCTTCAGACAAGTAATTTGTAGCGTCAGTTAGCTTATCACCTTGTTCTCGTTTTATTACTATTTCTTCTTCAGCTTGTGAGGACTGACAATCATTTACCATAATAATTCTTTCTGACATATACTTTTATTCCCAAGCATTTACATTATACTTAATACAGGACGGCGCGGATTACTGATTTTTGTTTAGTGATTTATTTCCTAGTTCTTTGGTTTCAGGACTATGGTGTAGGGGTTTTCATTTGTAGATTTTAAAACGTTTCGAACTGTGGCCGGCTCACAACGGTCTAAGAGAGCGTTCTCTAACAGCTCCATGAGTATATCAACGTACATCTACGAGTTCTTCGTATATAGTTGTTGTTTGCTAATATGTTTCACTTCAATGTTTAGCAATCTTTGCGCTTTGTTTTTTGTTCTCAGTCGTTCTTACGGTAATTAACCATCTTCGACGTTAAAAAGTTATGCCGCCATCTTGCCTTTGTCTACCACCCTTCCAGTTGCCCGCATCCTCATCTTCCCCTCCCCCACCCTCACCCCCACTTTTGATCAGTTATTTCAGCACACAGATCGCTGGTCATGTGACATAGCGACCAATTATATCATTGGCTTGACCAACTCGTGTACACATAAGATAATTGTTGGCAAACTTCAAGTGCAGCTACATGTCACATAAGAACAACAGCACATAATTTTCATTTTCAACTTGTCCCTTGATTTACAAGGGATCCAAAATGTATTGATTCCTCTGGAATGTAACAATATAGGTAAAGCGGTGGTTCCCATTTGGACAAATGCAGCCGGTCATTGAGCTACTGCTTTTCCACATATTTTAGAGCAAATTTATTTTTTAGAAATCCAAAACTTATCAAGAATAGATGTAACATTAGGTAAAAAATATTAATAATTGCGTTAAATATAATAAATAAAACAATCATTTTAGTTTGTATTGTATTATTACTTTTGATCTCACACACATATTTTAGGATGTTTGTTGCTTCCCTTAGGTTCAATAAATTTAAATATGGGAAACAACTAATACAACAAAATATTCTTTTGTTTCTATTATGTTCAGGGATGTGCGCGATGTATTTCCCGTCAACTAATTGTATGCCGCTATGAAATCTAAAATGGATAATTCTACACTTGTCATGGAGCCGCATGCGACTCTTTGGAAGTCAATGTGCGACTCTCGATTTTCATGCACAAATATTAATATTTATATTACTTCATTTCCAAAACTCGTAAAAAAGTATACTGTAAAAAAAACACAACTTTAACTTAAATAGAATAAACATACTAATCAGAGAAGATTGAGAATAGGTAAAATAGCAAGTATACGGACAGCTGACAGCCGCTTGGGCAACAGGCTCAGCCCCACATCCGTGCTGTGTACAGCCCCGTGGCAGTGTTTCTTCCAGACTTTTTTCTCCGGGGGGGGGGCACTTGAAATTTTCGGGGGGCGGTAAACTTTCTTCGGGGGGGGGGGGGGGGGGGGCGGACACTGTTAAAAGTATATATTTTCTATATAAATTATATAAATTTCATTTCGTTCGGGGGGGGGCAACAATTCCCCGTGGCAACAATTCCATGCTTGCCACTGCCCGAGTGCCGACTTTTTCGAATCTCGTTAAATGGGGAATGTTATTCTATTCAGAATACATTCCCCTACCTGTCAGTATGTATTAATTTGACCTGAGTGACGAAGTATTTTAATTATTAGTTTCATACAGTTGAGCCAGGTACTGGACTCTGGGTTCTTGTAGGGTGGAACTAGGGTGAGAACCGAAGGACAGAAAATATCGATATACGGTAATCAAACCAATATCCAAGCCAGTTAGTCGAAGTTTGCCGTATTGAGGGCTGCCTGGCTATGGGATACACCTCCTGGGCCAGTGGTGTCCGTAACTGGCTTCTAAAGTCGATTGGGATAGTCATATAGTTATATTATTTGCTTACTAAATGTATCATAGCAGAGTTAGCTAAAACTACAAAATATATGTATGTATTTGTATGCATCAATATTAGTTCGTATTTTACGCTATTCATTTAAAATTATAAATCAAATTTGTTTACCTATTCCTTATTAACTATCGTAATATTAAAAAAAAAATAATGTAAGTGGCTCTTTAAAAACTAGGAAATTTTGTAAATTGTAACTTTTTCTTCTTCTGTCTCAAAAGGTTGTCAACCCCTAGTCTAGCAGTTAGGGCACATAATTCCTCTATCTTACAGTAACAAGAGAACCACATTGTCTTCTTGTTGGCCGATAATGATGTGGATTAGGTATGGCGTCTAAGCCACTAAGTGCTTGGGTGTCACGATAATAATGTAGATGTTTTTTAGCTCACAAAGTTCTGAGAGAGCGTCGTATAACAGCACCATGAGTATATCAACCTATATCTACGAGTTCCTTTTTGTAGTTGTTATTTTCCCATAAGGTTCACTTAAATGTTTAACAATCTTTGCGTTTTTTCTTTCTCAGTCATTATGAGGCGACAAAATCTACTATGAGCAATTATTTCTCTCTATTCTTCCTCTATACTCTGTATACGAGAAGGTAAAAGGGTACATGCATTATCACCCGCCTAGTGGATTCTCCTAGTGGATTGAGGAGAGTACTAGAATAGATTTAAATAAGAGGCAAACAAGGTTTGAACAATATATCAGAAACGTTTGAAGCAAGGCTAAATCAATTCATGGTATTATTTTTTTTTTACATTCCATTCGTTGTTTGCAAACTTGGAGTGCAGCTGCATATCGACTAAACATGAGAACTAACTAATGATTTAAACTTTAATCCTGTCCCTTTGTTCATGTTTTTTTTAGAAGTCAGTTTAGCAGAAAGGTATTCGAGTTATGTAGAAACATGTGTAGACGAAAACAATTATTTGTTATCTTCATGTATGCAGCGTGTCTTGATGTCATGTTGGGATTTGCCTGATTGCTCCTCCAGCACATAATCTGTAGCTGTTTTTCCAACCTTGAGAACAGATGACCACTTCTCACTGGGGAACTTAGTCACTGCCCATTCAGTCTCATTGAACATGAATGGCTGCCATATGCCTTGTGTGCTGGCATTGTCTGTGTGATTATTTTTAATCATTCTAACAATCTGAACACCTGACCTGGTTCTCATGTGTTCAGTCCACTTACAAATCTCAGGGGCTAATGTAGATGACTTGGTAATTTTGTAAATCGTTACCTTTGGCTCTTCCGTCACAGAAGGTTCCGGACCCCTTCGCTATCCTCATTAACTCATACACTTTAATCTTGTCCCTTGATTCTCAAGGGATCCAAAATTTTAACTTTTTAATGTTTTTAAATTTTCAAGTATCATAAAAGGTGGTTTCCCATCTGGTAAAATACAGCCGGTCATTGAGCTAATGCTTTTCTACGTACTATAGAGTAAATTAATTATTCTGAAATTCAAAAGTTATCAAGAATGGATAGAATATTAGGTACAGAAAATATTATAGGCTGCGAGGTTTAAAATAAAAAGTTTTGTATTTATTGTATTATTACTTTTCTTCCAACACAAAAATGTATGCATGTAAGTTGCTTCCCCTGGTTCCAATAAATTATATTATGGGAAACAGCTAACAAACGGAAATATACTGTTGTTTCTATTCCGTTCAGGGATATGCTGCGATGTATTTCGCGTCAACTAAATTAACGCCGCCATGAAATCTAAAATGGAGAATTTTACACATGTCATGGATATATCTAGCAGTTAGGGCACATTATTCCTCTATCTTACAGTAACAAGATAGCCATATTGTCTTCTTGTTGGCCGATAATGATGTGGATGAGGTATGGCGTCTATGCCACAGAGTGCTTGGGTTTCACGATACTGATGTTGGAGTTTTCATTCGTAGATTTTAAAACGTTTCGGTCTGTGGACAGCTCACAGTTCTAAAAGAGCGTTTTCTAACATCTCGATGAGTATATACACGTACATCTACGAGTTTTTTTTATATAGTTTTTATTGGTTTCACTTCAATGTTTAGCAATCTTTGCCGTTTTTTTTTGTTGTCTTTTTTTGTATTCCCAGTCGTTCTGAGGGCGACAAAAGCTAATATAAGCATTTAATTGTAATATATTTTTTATAGACATAGTCATGTGTGACGGTAAAAGTGTTATGCCGCCATCTTACCTTGCCTACGACACCCACCAGTTTCCCGTATTCTTATATTATTGTATTGACCGACACCTGAATCGCTTTTACTCTCATATTACTGGCTTTTAAACATGGAGTTGAGGGCCGTCGTCCCTACTCCCACGTGCTCTGCTATTGTATTAGTTACTTTTAAATCATATTTATTTACTGTAAAACGTTGTAACTTATAAATAGAAAAACACATATCAAAGTCACCAAGTATTTGTGAAAACTAAAAAAAACGCGAATGTAGCCTACCCTTGCACTAAACTCAATATATATATATATATATATATATATATATATATATATATATATATATATATATATATATATATATATATATATATATATATATATATATATATATATATATATATATATATATATATATATATATATATATATATATGCACATGCTTGATTTCACACCATCCCACTCCCCCCCCCCCCCACTCCAGCAATTTTGCCATATCATATGAATTTGTGAATACATTACATTCTTCAAAATAAACAAAGCAACATTTCATGGCTTGATAATTAGCAGGTACGTCTCCACGCCTTCTCAAGTACTCAATAATGTTGATCTTGTCCTTTGATTTCAAGGGATCCAAAACTTTAAAACTGGACAAGAGGTAATGAAGCAATCGTGCGGCGTCAATTCGGCCAATGACGAAACGGCCCCGTCAAAACGACCCCGACAAAACGACCCCGTCAAAACGACCCCGTCAAATCGGCCCCGTCAAAAGGGCCAGCGACATATGGACCCCGTCATATAGGCTCCCGACAAATAGGCTCCCGTCATTTAGGCTACCGACAAATAGGCTCCCGTTATATAGGCTCCCGACAAAAGGGCTCCAGTCAATAAGGCTCCTGACAAATAGGCTCCCGTCATTTTGGCTCCCGACATATAGTCTCCCGTCATTTAGTTTTTTCCACAAAACGGCCCCCGTCATTACGACTCCCGACAAATAGGCTCCCGCCATTTAGTTTCTCCACAAAACGGCCCCCGTCATTACGACTCCCGACAAATAGGCTAGCGTCATTTTGGCTCCCGACAAAAAGGCTCCTGTCAATTTGGCTCCAGACAAAAGGACCACTGACACTGTGGCGTAGCTACCGTAAAGCTAGCGTAAGCAAGGCATGGGGGCCCAAGGCACATAGGGGCCCTTTTCCCTCATAAAAAATTAAAACTTTTACAATGGAGTTTTAATATTTGTTACATATAAATAATTTTAAAAAAGAAAAAGGTTAAAAGTTCCAAAAAGCCCCCCCCCCCCCCACCGTTTCGGCAGTGGGATTCAGTGTTTGTGGGTCAAACAGAGCCCAATCGTTATAATAACACTACAGGCGATATCACTTTGTCGTGAAAGACATTGAGAGAATCAGCCTATAAATAAACTTTTTAGCACTAGTAGGCAAGCATAATAATATAGTATAAATACAAAATCAGGACATATAAAATACAAAATGTTGCCTTCAGAATATTTATATATTAAAAAATATCCATCGTAAGTAGAAGTTGATCTCTTCGTTTAACTCCTCTGTAGCCTAACGCAGAGGCGTAGCGAAGGCGAGGCGGGGGGTGCGGACCGCAACGGGTGACACCATTTAGGGGGGGGGGGGGTGACACCAAAGGCAAAAAAATTGTAAAATTTATAGAATAAAATTCCATTTTTCAGATCCATTAGTTAAATTTAAATAGTCTTCTAAGTACAAATCGAAAATTATATCAAGAGGGGGGGGGGGGTGTGACACCACGACGTAAACTATAAAGAAAACAATGCTACATCCAACTGTATTATAAACAGACTGTAGATAAACATCGTTACTATTAAGTCAGCGGTGATTAATGCTTAAACACGTACGTGTACCAGTATATGGCATATATATAAATTTTAGGCCTATGTAGGCCGACACACACACACACACACACACACACACACACACACACATATATATATATATATATATATATATATATATATATATATATATATATATATATATATATATATATATATATATGCTTTGTTTCCTGAGAGGGGGTGACAATACGAAGTGCCGCACCGGGTGAGACCCGACCTAGCGACGCCACTGGCCTAACGGCTGACGAAGGGGCTCACTGATAATTTTTGCATAGGGGCCCAAAAATCCTAGCTACGCCACTGCACTGACAATACCGTTTCTGTAGAGACTAAGTCTCCCGGCAAAGCGGTCTCATTGAATATGACATCTGCCAGTGGGACCCCTTCATCAATATTCTTTAAAGTTAGCTTATCCAACACTCTTATGTAATACAACGTATGCATCTCTTGTTCGGCAGGCCTTATTTTTATATTAGTTTATCTATTATAAAATATTGTATGTTTTAATTTAAGGGTCATCTATCTATGACATCCATAATTGAGTCGGTTATAGGCTGTTCCAACTCATTGTGTGGGGAGAAGGGTCCACGCTGTATCTTCCTAACTGCAATATGCTTGTACAGGGGCGTAGCGTGGGGGGGGCGGGGGGTGCGGACCGCACCGGGTGACACCATTTAGGGGGGTGACACCAAGGCAAAAAATAGCAAAATATATAGAGAAAAAGTTGAGGGGGGTGCAAATCGAAAGTTTAGAGGGGGGGGGGGGGTGCAAATCGAAAACTTGAAAGTTTGTCCCCGGGAAGGGTCGCAACGCCTCTGGGGTGGTGACACCATTAAGCGCCGCACCGGGTGACACCCGACCTCGCTACGCCACTGTGCTTGTAGATTATCAAAACAAAATGCTGTTATCATGTTAACACCATGTATATCATACATTTACACTTCTGTGCTCGCTTTTAAGCAACAGATCTTTTCTGTTGTAAATTAAACATTATCGAAACTTTAGAATTGGTGGAATTTAGCTGTTAAGGGCTCGATTTGTTTGTGAATTAATGTTGGTTCATGAAAAAATAATTTCATTCGGGCATTAAAAAGAGGTTATGGTGGTATTGGAGGTAGGACACAATGGTGACTTTTATGCCAATAGTGGTCATATCATTCATTTTTCTGGAGCCAATATGTCGGGAGTCATTTTGTCAAAAGCCAATATGTCGGGAGCCCAATTGTCGGTAGCCAAAATGTCGTGAGCCCATTTGCCGGGAGCCCATTTGTCTTGAGCCCTTATGTCGGGAGCCGCTTTGTCGGGAGCCGCTTTGTCGGGAGCCAATATGTCCTGAGCCTATTTGTCAGGGGTTTATATGTCGGGAGTCCATTTGTCGGGAGCCTAAATATCGGGAGCCCATTTGTCGGGAGCCTATATGTCGCAAGTCAATATGACGGGAGCCCATTTGACGTGAGCCAATAAGTCGGGGCCCTTTTGACGGGGCTATTTTGACGGGGTCGGTTTGTCGGGAGTCGAATTGACGGGGTCGTATTAACGGGGCCGTTTTGACGGGGCCGATTTGTCCCGGGCCGTTTTGACAGGGCACCTGAAGCAATGGATACAGCGGTAGTTTACCATCTTTAATAATTCAGCTGGTCATTAAGCTAATGTTTTTCTGCACATATTAGAGCAAATTAATTTTTCAGAAACCCACAATTTATCAAGAATATTCAGAGTATTACCTAACAACATGTTAATTGCTATGTTAATTATAATAAATAAAGCAATCATTGTAGTTTATGTTGTAATATTCCTTTTGTGCTTTTGAAAAAAAAATCAGGATATTGGTTGCTTCCCTTAGTTGCTTTGAATGATTAAATGGGAAACAACAACAAAAAAAAAGGAAATATTCTCTTGTAGTATCTATTCCGTTCAGTGATGTGTATATCAACGTACATCTACGAGTTCCTTTTATATAGTTGTTATTTTCTGATACGGGTCACTTTTAAGAATCTTTGCTTTTTTTTTTGTCTCAGTCGTTCTGGGGCCACACAATATACTATGAGCAACTATTTCCTCCATACTTTCTCTATACTCTATATACGAGTAAGTAAAAGAGTACTTGCATTACAGCCAATTTTGTGGAGAATATAGAATGGAGGAGAGTACTCGAATAGCTTTACATAAGAGGCAAACAAGTTTGGCCGTAGAACAATATATAAGAAACGTTTCAAATAAAGCTAAAGTAATTCATGGTCTTAATTTTTTTTTTAATAGCATTTTTTGTTTGCAAACTTCGAGTGCAGCTACAGCTACAGAGAAATGATATACTTTAAGATTGTCCCTTGATTTAAAGGGAACCAAAATTTTGACACTAGAAGTTTTCGTCCTGCACCAATCAAATGCGGAGGGTTTGCTTCTTAGAAATTCAACAAGTCTCTGAGCTAATGCTCTTCGCTTTTGTTGTCGCCATGATAATGTATACCTATAAGTTCTCTCCGCCTTTACCGACCTAGTATGAATTTCGCGCGCGCGCATGTGTGTGTGTGTGTGTGTGTGTGTGTACATGTATCTCAGGTAGGGGTTGGAGTTCCCTAAAATAGAGCATGTATTTTAGAAGGGGGGACAATGATTATAATGTACAGTTTTATTTTGTTAAAAAGAAGAAGTATCATTTACCCTGTTCAGTTACATCTATTATTTATCAAAGTCCCCTTTATTATTATTATTATTTTATATTTGAAAATCAATAGAAATATTTACAGAAATTCAAGTTAGACATCACAGAAAACATAGAGAAACTTAGATAATGAGATTGATTGTATAAAAGGATAGGAGTGAATAAAGGGAGACAGTCCTGGCTTACTGCCTATCTCTGCTCTGCAATTAATTGATGGCTTCCCCTGTTCGGGAACAAAGCAGCTAGAGTAAAAAGAGTAGATTTCATATAAATAATTCTTAAGATTTTAATAAAAGTAAGTAAAAGTAAAGATTCCCTTATAAACCTAACGGTATATGTGGCAAGTGAAGTAGAGTTCACTTGTTTCATGTGACCTCGGCATATGAAGAGATAGTGTGTTTAGCACTATGCCCAGTCGCCTTTACTTTCCCTAGCGTGAGTTAGGTACCCATCATAGTTGGGTCGACTCAGGGAGGGTCTACTGACTTGAACCCGGATTCGAACTCGATACTCACGGGTTAGAAATCCAGATCTCTAAAGCTAGGCCAGGGGTCGGCAACCTATTGAAGCGGAAGAGCCAAAAGTTACAATTTTCAAAATTTCCCTGGTTTTAAAGAGCCACTAACATTTTTTAAATTTCAAATATTTTTTTTTTTTATTAAGATTATTAGTATTTATTCAAGGAGCTGGAGAGCCGCATCTTGATATCAAAAGAGCCGCATGCGGATCGCGAGCCGCAGGTTGCCGACCCCTGGTATAAGTGATATCGACGTAGACAGCATTAATAACAGAAAAGTTAAAGTAACTTTTTATAAGCGGTAGATGGTTGACAACAATGCCAAACACGGAGTTTAAAACGCAATTAAATTAATCAATAAACAAGACATTGAGATGGACAGCACATTGACTTTTGGGGACACTGATCTAACGTACACAGTGATTAATTCAAACAAAATATAATTATAAAGAATAATTGATGATTTCGTCTCCCAAGAAACGATTGGGGATTTTTTTTTTTTTTTGCAGTCTGCTAAAAATGAACCATGTCAACATAAAGAACGATGTAAAAAGAACTCTTAGAATTCACATTCTCATACACAGAGAAATGACTGTTAGAGGACGCCCCACCAGAACTGTGTGAGCCCGACTACAAATAAAAAATGTTCAAATCTTCGGAGGAAACTCATCTCTATTATGAAATATCAACATCCGGTGGCTTAGATCCTATACTTTTAACAGTTAAAAAACACGGTGAACACTACTACATTATGATGAAACCTAAACACCCGGTGACAGAAATGCTACACTACTCTCATATATCTAGCGACGAACAAGAATATAGTGTGGCTATTTTGCGACCGTAGGTTAGAGGAATAATGTGTCCTAACTGTTAGACCCACAAACATATCCCTAACATGTGTAGAATTCCCCGTTTTATCTTTGATTACGGTATACAATTAGTATACACATATCTAGACAGACATAGACTTTTGGGGCTCATTTTTATTCAATTGAAAAAAGATAATAGCACGGTTTGATCATGTATTTCTTCATACTTAAAAACTGCTAGGGCAGGAGTATAATGCAACTAAGTATTTATCTATTTATGTATTCAATAACGGTAACAATAGTAGACACTGATGCCTTTTTCACAATGGTCGTATTACAAAAAAACAAGCAAAAAAAACCTAACAACAGCATTTAAAAAACAATTGTGTAGAAAAGACTTAGCAGTTACATAGCACAAATAAAGAAATAATATTACACCGTTATAATACAAAGTAGATAAAATAAGAATATAGTAGATGAATAAGAAATGTTGCAATGAGTCTGTGAGGAAGTCATTAAATAACTGTTGTTTTAATTTAGTCTTAAATATTGTTTTCAGATCTTTCGGATTTGAAAAAAAAAAAAACTATGTCAGACGACCAACGAAATGGGTGCTGATATAATATACATAATGTGAAGTGGGGGGGGGGGGTTGCTAATTAATAATGAGGTAACTGCTTGGGTAATAGATAAAGGCAAGATGGCGGTTTAACACTTTTACCATTACATATAATTAAGTTAAAAAATTAAGACAAATAATCGCTTATAGCAGTTTTTGTCGGCCTCAGAACCACTGTGAACTAAAAAAAGGTTTCCAAATATCTAAGTGAATCATATCAGCAAATAAAAATTAAATTGAAAAAAAAAAACTCGCAGAAGTACTTTAATATACTCACGGAGCTGTTGGGGGGCGCTCTCTTAGAAGTTGTGTGAGCTAGTCACAGATCGAAACGTCTTAAAATCTATGGATAGAATTTCTTACATCATTATCGTGTAACACAAGGACTCAGTTGCAGAGACGCCATACTTCATATATATCGTTATCAACAAACAAGAAGACAATGTGACTATCTTTTAACTGTACAATAGAGGAATAATGTGCCCTAACTGCTAGACACATCCATGACAAACCATGACAAACTTGAAATTCTCCGTTTTAGATATCATTGCAGCATAAAATTAGCTGACGGACAATTTATCCCGGCATTTCCCTGAGAGGAATTGATGCAAGAGAACATTTCATTTTGTCAGTTGTTTCCCATTTAATTATTCATTTTAGCCAAGGGAAGCAACAAATAACATTAATTTTTGCATTATAACATAAGTAATAATATAATGTAACCGAAAATAATTGTTTTAATTATTACTTTTAACATAGTTAATAATATATTTTAAGGTAATATTTTGTTTATTTTAGGTTATTTATTGGATTTAGAATAATTAATGTGTTTTAAAATGTATAGAAAACTTTATCTGTATTACATGCTAAATATTTTAAAATATGAAACTACTTATCGATCAGCAGCTTTCAGGTATGACTGTTAAATCAAATTTTGGATCCCTTGAAATCAAGGGACAATATCATTTATATATATAATTCTCTTCTGGGAGCCTTTAGAAAACAAGCTGCAAGCGCACCTTACATTCCCCTCCCTTCCTCTCTAACGCTACCACCCCCCCCCACCCCCTCACATGGCCTGGTGAGCTGTGGTTCACGCTGTTTGGTGACGGCTATTAGGGGCAAATATTTTAGTTTGAAACGATTTTAAACTTAAAGGAGATAACTAAGGGGAGGCTGCTTTCACGTGGGGGGGGGGGGGGGAGGGAGGTTTAGTGTTTTTAAGCAATTTTTTTTTCAGTGGCAGCATTGGTACTGTCGAATTCAGAAATTATAAATTACTGAAAAGTAGAAAAAAAAAACAACTAAATAGCGGCGTATGATACGCAGCGGGTCGGCTCGTATTATTTATCTCACTTAGTCGTTGAGATTGCATATAACATTATTTTATAAAAATGAAATCACGCGATGTATTTAATACTCGTTTCAAACGTTTTTTTTTTTTAAATACATGGTTTCGCTGCATATCAAATATGTTTCTTATGCAAACATACTCTACTATTTCCCTGGATTGTCCACTTCACGTAGAATCCAGTAAAATAGTAGAACATCCTTAGGTTGGTGTTAACGCAAATACTTTGTTGTTGTTGTTACCACAAATACTGGTAGATGTCATGGCCAAGTTTAGCTTAAATTTTAAAAATCTCAAGCAATAAAGATAAATTCAATATAGACAACATTAGTAACAGAAATGTTGATTTAGCTATTTTAAGCGGCAAATGATTAACAACAGTGTGAAACACGGAACTAAAGAAAATATATGAATAATAATCGCTGATTCATGGAACTGAGCAATCGAACGGTAGAGCATACAAATGCTAATTTGAAAGTTCAAACTTCGAATCCAGGTTCAAGAATGTAGAACGTCCCTGAGTCGACCCAGCTCTGATGGGTACCTAAATCACGTTAGGGGAAGTAAAGGATGTTGGATATAGTGCTGACCACACCATCTCTTCATATGCCGAGTTAGGCATCTTTCAGGGTTTGTTTTTTTTCTACTCAGGGTTAGCACCCTAGCGCTCTATCGCTTAGACCACGCCGTCCCACAATTTGCTTGAGTTAATTACCATTCAAACATTCAATGTAACTAAGGGAGGCTACAACTATCTTATTTGTTTTGCTAATGATAAAACTAAGAGTGTTGCCATAAAAACTTATGTTTTTTTTTTCTTTTTTTTTTTTTTTTTTTTTTTTTTTTTTTTTTTTTTTTTTTGTTATAATTTTCCCTCCACACAGTTTACTCCACTCGAGCAAGGAGCTCACTGTGCGGATAGGTCGCATTTTTATTACATGAAAATTACATGAAATAGCATACAATGTATAATCAGTTTCACATCTTGATTCTTGTTTCTTCTTGTCTTTACTTTCCTGCCTTTAGAATTCAGTTTACTTTCTTGAATCTGCTTTTCCGTCTTGATTCTTGTTACTTCCTGTTTCAAAATGTCTTTACTTACCTTCCTTTTGTCTTTACTTGCCTTTCAGTATCTTCAATGATTTTGCTTCTTTATTTTCTCTTGTAATTTTGCTTCTTTATTTCCTTTTTTTAATTTTGCTTCTTTATTTTCTCTTTTGATTTATCATTTCTTTATTGATTCCTATAGAGTTTTGAGTATAGGTTCAATGGTGTCGGGACGGAACATCCTACCTAAGATTGCTCCTAGGTAGGCGTCGTCTAGCTGAAAAGAATTGATTATGAGCCACTCGTACATTGAAGCCACCACAGTACTAAACTTACGTCAGTGTTTTGTTAATTAAAATCAACACAATTTTTAAATTGTTAATGGACGTTAAAATCCCTTCTTAATAATTTTTGGGATCTGGAATAATCTTGTGACACTAAAATATTTAGGAAACATTTAGTTTTATTACTTTCTGTGAATTTTTAAATATAAAACATCTCTGAAGTCTGAGTCAGCCGTATGCTTAATTGTGTTGGAGGGAATAATAAACACTAGAATTTTAAAAAAGTTATTCTGCAACTAATTTTAATTCGATTGACATTTTTTTTCAGTTTCTTCCCTTTAAATACAGAAATATTACATAAGCTCCTTAGATGTTTCATGTTTACTTCCCTTGAAGTATAGAATATATTTTTTTTGAAACTCTTGTTTGTTTTGCTACTTCAATGAGTCTATTAAAGTAAAATGTTCCTTTATTCAAATGGACTAGTTTTTGCACATGCATCTAAATCATACAACTTAAACATGGCCGCAACCTTTCCATTGCTAGGTGTACGACACATTAAAAGCCTCGGGTTATCGGACCTGGATGGAGATCTACGACATCAAAGGCTCGACACTGGACGCTATGGCCAAGGCGGTGGAGAGCTCTGATGTTGTCCTGATCTGTATGTCCAAGAAATACATGGACAGCACCAACTGTAGATTAGGTCAGTTCATATGGTACAACACCAACTGTAGATTAAGTCAGTTCATATGGTAAGGCACCAACTGTAGATTAGGTCAGTTCATATGGTACATCACCAACTGTAGATTAGGTCAGTTCATATGGTACAGCACCAACTGTAGATTAGGTCAGTTCATATGGTACAGCACCAACTGTAGATTAGGTCAGTTCATATGGTACATCACCAACTGTAGATTAGGTCAGTTCATATGGTACAGCACCAACTGTATATTAGGTCAGTTCATATGGTACATCACCAACTGTAGATTAGGCCAGTTCATATGGTACAGCACCAACTGTAGATTAGGTCATTTTATATGGTACATCACCAACTGTAGATTAGGTCAGTTCATATGGTACAGCACCAACTGTAGATTAGGTCAGTTCATATACTACAGCACCAACTGTAGATTAGGTCAGTTCATATGGTACAGCAACAACTGTAGATTACGTCAGTTCACATGGTACATTTAGCTCTTCAGACCAGGCGGTCAAATTAGGTTAATTAGCAGGACCGTTAGAGTTTCTTTAAGGCATCTCACCCCGAACTTGAAGATTCCCCTCCCCCAGGACAAATAAAAAGTGTATACTTTCTATAGCAAATATATATTTTAACAGGATTTCGTCCCCATTAATTATAAGCCCCCCCCCCCCCCACCCCTAAGAGAAAGTTGTATGAAAGAAAACCTGCTGATCGTTAAGGCCAGAAATAAAGCCGGCTATTCAGTTTAGATATCCTGTTATATCCTGTTATATATATATATATATATATATATATATATATATATATATATATATATATATATATATATATATATACATATATATATATATATATATATATAATATATATATTATATATAAATATATATAAACTGTGGCTATCTTGCTACTGTAAGATAGAGGTATAATGTGCCCTAACTGATAGACCAGGAATCGACAACCTTTAGATACAGAAGGGCCAAAAGTAACAATTTACATTTCCTAGTTATTAAAGAGCCACTTACATTTTTTTTTCAACATTTTGATAGTTGATAAGGATTAGGTAAATAAATTTGATTTATGATTTGAAATGAATAGCGTTAAATACGAACTAATATTGATGCATATAAATACATACATATGTTTCTCAGTTTTAGCTAGCTCTGCTATGATACATTTAGTAATCAAATAATATAACTATATGACTATCCCAATCGACTTTAGAAGCCAGTTACGGACACCACTGGCCCAGGAGGTGCCTCCTATAGCCATGTAGCCCTCAATACGGCAAACTTCGACTAACTGGCTCGGATATTGGTTTGATTACCGTATATCGGTATTTTCTGTCCTTCGGTTCTCACTGGGCTTATATTCCACCCTACACGAACCCAGAGTCCAGTAGGCTACCTGGCTCAACTGTATGAAACAAATAACTAAAATACTTCGTCACTCAGGTCAAATTAATGCATACTGACAGCAGAGGAATATATTATGAATAGAATAACATTCCCCATTTAACAATATTCGAAAAAGTCGGCACTCGGGCAGTGACAAGCATGGAATTGTTGCCACGGGGCTGTACACAGCACGGGTGTGGGGCTGGGCCTATTGCCCAAGCGGCTGTCAGCTGTCCGTATACTTTCTATTTTATCAATTCTCAATCTTCTCTGATCAGTGTGTTTATTCTTTTTAAGTTAAAGTTGTTTTTTTTTACAGATTTTTTAAAATGAATTTTGAAAAGGAAATAATATAAATATTAATATTTGAGCATGAAAATGGAGAGCCGCACATTGACACCCAAATAGCCGCATGCGGGTCCATGACAAGTGTAGAATCCTCCATAAAATTAGTTGACGGGAAATACATCGCGGCACATTCCTGAACAGAATAAAAACAAAATATTATTTTGTTGTGTTAGCTGTGTCCCATATATAAATTTATAGCAACTAGGGGAAACAACATATTTCCTAAAATAGGTCTATGTGATCAAAAGTAATAATACAATACAATCTAAAATGATTGTCTTATTTATTATATACAACGCGGTTATTAATATTTTCATACCTAATCTTTGGTTCATTATTGATAAGTTTTGGATTTCTGAATAACTAAATTGCTCTAAAATATATAGAAAAACATTAGCTCAATGACCGGCTGCATATTTCCAGATGGGTAACCACCGCCTTATTGATTCACAAAAAATAATACAATCAATATTAAATTTTGGATCCCTTGAAAACAAGGGACAAGATGAAAATGAAAAGTATCTGTTGTTGTTCTTATGCGACATGTAGCTGCACTTAAAGTTTGCTAACAAGTATTTTATCAGCATTATTTAATACCATAATTAATTTAAGCCGTTGACAGTGCGTTATGTATACACCATTTGGTCAAGCCAATGATATAATTAGCCGCTATGTCACATGACCAGCAACTTGTGTACTGAAATAACATATCAAAAGTATGGGTGGGGAGGGGAGGAGATGAGAATGCGGGTAACTGAAAGGGTCATAGACAAAGGCAAGATGGCTGTATAACTTTTTACTGTCACAGATAATTAATTCAAACAAAATATATTTGTGAGCCAGCCACAGATTGAAACGTTTTAAAATATACGGATGAAAACACCAACATCATTATCGTGAAACCCAAGTTTTCAGTGGCAGAGTCGCAACATTTTTTCTACATCGTTATCGACAAACAAGAAGACAGTGCGGCTATCTTGTTACTGTAAGATAGAGGAATAGTATGCCCTAACTGCTAGACACATGCATGACATGTGTAGGATTTTCCATTTTAGACTTCATGGGCGGCATAAAATTAGTTGACGGGAAATACATCGCCGCACATTTCTGAAAGGAATAGAAACAAAAGAATATTTCGTTTTATTAGTTGTTTCCCATATCTAAATATATTGCAAACAGGGGAAGCATCTAACATTCTGAAATGTGTGTGTGAGAACATAAGTAATAATACAACACAAACTAAAATGATTGTTTTATTTATTATATACTTTGTAGCTATTGATATTTCTTCCCCGATTTGATAAGTTTTTTTTTTTTTTTTTTTTTTTTTTTTTTTTTTTTTCCTGAATACTGAATTTGCTCTCAATTATGAAGAAAAACCTTAGCTCAATAACCGGCTGCATTTTTTCCAGACGGGAAACCACCGCTTTATCCAATTGCTTATGTATCTAATAAAAATTAGACATTTTGGATCCCTTGAAAATCGAGGAACGTGATTAAAGTAGATGAGTATGTGAGGATAGCTCTAGCGAAATGCTGGAGGGTTGGGTAGTCTTTAATCTCTCGAGTTTAGGATGACGAGTTGAAAGTAAATCATTTTATCGTGGCCGAGAGTTGATTCGTTGTTGATTGGTAGATGGGGTTGAGTAATCGTGTGTGTTGGAAATCGCATGTTGAGAATGTCGAGTAGCAGCGTTGTTTTGAATATTTATTGAGATAATGTTATTTACTAAGTCGAGAGATGAATATTCGTAGGTTGTGAAATTTGAGTAGTCGAGTTGATCGTTGAGTATAGTTCGTCGAGATTATCGTAAGTTCGACGGTGTCGTGACGGATCATCATACCTTGGCGTTATCTAGCTGACAAATCGAAAATAGTTCCAAGCTACACTTCCTAGGATCAAATCTACCATCAACGACAAAGACTACAGCTATCTACGATACCTCAACAGCCCGATACATCATCATTACGATACTAGCTCAGCAACACTAGTTCCATAGACACACAGAAGTACAAACCAAATGACACCACTTTAAGACTTCAGGACAACCCAGCTACAGCTACCAACGAAGATCAACCACTACCCACTGAAGATTGTTCAAATGCAAGAATCGACCCAAGAATACAAAGACGAGAAACGACCATGTACTGTTTAGAGATGTTAAGTACTTTATATGAAATGTAAAACAAACGTACATAAATAACAGAAAAATTGAAGTAACGATTGTACGCGGTAGATGGTTGACTACAGTGCGAAACTCGGAATTTAAAACCCGATTAAGCAAATTGATCAACGAACAAGACATTGTGATGGATAGCATATTGGTGACACTAAACTAAGGTTCACTGTGATTAACCCATATTCTGCTAGCGTCCCACTTATGGGACGCTTGTAAAAAAAATTGCTAAAATTTATTAAAAACTAGTTAAAACACAAATTATGTTTCATTGTATTTGAAAATGGTTAGACTATTGAATTTGTGTGTGTTTTGTGAAAAAAAATTAATTTAGAAAAATGTTATAGTGCTGGATTTGCAGGACTTGTCAAAATGGCGGAAAAAAGAAAACATGCGCACAGGAAAATGCATATCTTCTAAAATATTAACATTTTAAGTGCAAAATACATTTGAAACTTGTAGCAGTACCATATTTCTATCTGATAAAAATTCAAGAATAACAATTTTTTTTTACTACTTCGTTATATCAAGTGTACAACAAGCGTCCCATAAGTGGGACGCTAGCAACGAATGGCCCCATGTACATTGTTACACAAACCTCACATTTATTGGACACTAGCGAGAAACACAGATGCAAATGTTTATGTTAAATGGTTATTTATGGTGAAACAATTGTTGACTATGTTAACTGCTGACTTTGGGGTGTTAAGTACTATTTATAGATATTTAATTATGACCTTGACCTATATTTATGCAGATTGTTACACAAACGTCACATTTATTGGACACTAGCGAGAAGCACAGATGCAAATATTTATGTTAAATGGTTAATTATGGTGAAACAATTGTTGACTTTGTTAACTGTTGACTTTAGAAGGTTAAGTATTATTTATAGATATTTAATTATGACCTTGACCTATATTTTCTTATATATTATTGTATTAAAAATTGCAAATATTGAAAAACTTACATTTTATTTTTAAGTTTTCAGAATTACGCTTACTGAAGTATTTAATATCATTGAATACAAACTAATTTAGTATTGCTGTAAATTTACTAGCGCGTGATATTAAAATTATAACAAACCAGAATAATAACAATGGCCACGATTGAGGTGAAATGATTCAGTCATGGGGGTTGGATAACTCTCTTCATATAAGAGCTCAAGCTACATATAGCAGAAATGTGAATTAGCTGTGTACTAGTGTCATGCCCCAATAATATTCCCATCCAAAGGTTCCCGATACCAGTTTTACTTTGTTAACTTTTTAAGGAGATTCCTGGTGTTAGATTGGGAGCTGTTCGCATAGTGAGGTGCATACATGGATGAGAGCCATGAACGCTCAATACAAGCCCCAGAGACGGATCCGTGCCCTAGAAATAAGATGTCTGATGTCCTAATGTACGCCTGTGAGGGGGGGGGGGATAGTGAGGGTAACAAAAGAGAAGATGGCTGGATGACATCTGTGACTGGACCGGATCGTCTTTTGCAAATTCACTGAGGGCAGAGTTTCTTTCAGGCATCATTTCGGAGAGGGGTGGGGGGGGGGGGGGCTCTGCCCCCAGAACAAAACGGAATTTATCTACAAAACATACTTTTACCAATGTCCACCCTTCCCCTGAAATTTAAGTCCCCCTCCCCCCCCCCCCCTGAAAATTTCAAGTACGCCCCCCAAAAAATCAATTATTTATATTTAATTATATTACAGTTTCGATGAATAATAACAATTTTGTGATCATGTATGTATAATTAGATGTACTAGTCACAGCTTTACTTATTTCCAAGTGTTGTTCACTTTGATGGATGCTAGATTGAAAGAAAACTAGACTTTTGAACAAAATTTCTGCATTTTAGACCATGGTATGGCTAACCCAATTGATCATTATCATTATTTTTAGCTGTCCTAAATAATGTAATCATTGGTCTAACAATACAAAATCAGTATACAGCTTAATTTTCGCGTGATTAGCCATATTTCGTGATAAATGATTTTATTTTTCAATAAATGTACAGGGGGCCGTTCGTTGCTAGCGTCCCATTTATGGGACGTTTTTTAAAAAATCGATATTTAAAAAAGTATTGATTTAAAAAAAAAATCCATAGCCATTCCTTCATTCAGTGCCCAAAAGCTAAACCATATAAAAAAATTATAAAAATTTGAGACCTTGGGATAATATGGGTTTTAAGACAACCAACATATATAATTGATGGTTTTGTCTCCCCCAGAACGATTGAGAACGAAGTTTTCTAAAAATGAACCATGTCAACAAAAAGAACTAAGTAAAAGGAACTTATATTCACATTCATATTTTTAAAAAAAATATGCCTAATACAACACTGTGTAATAAATAATATAAGATACATTTGATTGTTAAAAATTGAAACTAGTTTCGTTTTGTTAGTTTTTTTTCCGATTGGTAATTTTTTTAGTAACCAGGGGAAGCAACCAGACTCTTAAATTTTTGCATAAGAACTAAACTAATAATACAATGTTGGCGAAACTAATTGTTTAAATTATTATAAAAACATAGTTAATAATATGTTTTTAGGTAATATTCTGTCCAATCTTAATAATTTTTGGATTCTGAAAAATTAATTCGCTCTAAAATTTGTAGAAAAGCATTAGTTCAATGATCTGCTGAATTTTTTATAAATTGAAACTACCGCTATTTACACTTGGCGTTACAGTTTATATCTAAAATTTTGGTTCCCTTGAGATCAAGGGACAAGATTAAACTGTTTGAGTAGACGAGGAGAGAATAATGCTGGAGGGTTGAGTTGTCTTAAATCTCTTAAGTTTTGGATGATACTTTTAAAGTAAATCATTTTAGCGTGGCCGAGAGTTGATTCGTTGTTGATAAGTAGATGTCGCATACCGTTACACAGTAGCGGCAAATCACATTATTATCAAAAAGCAAATTAGTACATTTGTTAAAATTGTAAAATGTGTTCTTTAATTGAGTTTGATGTACATCGACGAGTTGACGAGAATCAACTTTATCATGGATAAAAGTAAATTTTTGACAATTTTGACATCATAGCGGCCATAAAAAAATAAATTAAAAAACTTAAGCTTGAAACATTTTCTAAAAGTAATGTTTTAAGAATCAGTAATATAAACACTAAAATCCTGAGAACTTGGAAACAATGAATTCATTTCTTTTACTTTCGTGAAACCTACACTTTAACCCGAAGTTTCACTTTCTTATTAAATTCAGTTGCGGACCTAGAACCCCCACCCCGCCTCTAAGGCGTAGCGACCCTTCCCGTCGCCCGGGGACATACTTTCAATTTGGCGCCCCCTTGGGAGCAAATTTTCGATTTGCACCCCCCCTCGAACTTTTCATTTGCACCCCCCCCCCCACCCCTCAAACTTTTCATTTGCACCCCCCCCCCCCTCAAACTTTCAATTTGGCGCCCCCCTAAGGTCGGCGCCCGGGGACATATGTACCCCCCGCCCCCCCCCCCCTCGCTACGCTACTGCCCCGCCTCCCCCGCCTGCTTTTATATTTCGGGCTCTCTGTATATATTAGTAGCATGTCTTACGCTTTAAATTAATTATTCAAACCATTTCATTATTTAGTAATTAAACCTATTTCATTGCAAAGTATGTCGATTGTGAGAAAAAAAATCACAAAAAAAATGCTCAACTCATTTCGGGCCCGATATATTCGTGTTTTAAAAAAGTTTATTTCTAATTAATACAAGCCTACAATTGGGAAAACAGTAACGTTCTATCTGGCAAGCCGGTCAAAGTATTTTAACACGGATATTTTATACATGTTATGGATTCCCGTGTTTGTTATTATTGTGATTATTTGCATTTATATTAATTAGTTAGAATACATTCCGTTTTACTTCTGTGTCATTTTTAATATGCTTTATTTTAATAAGTAATTAAGAGATGGAAATACTTTTTAATCTGCTCATTAAAAATAAACGAGCTTTTTTACAAAAGAACTTTGAGTTTAATTCTGTAATAGGCAAGAAATAGTCTATTTAAGTATACTAAATATTTGAAAAATACATTTTTTTTAAAATAGTAAGCCATAAAATTATAATTGCATTTGTAAACCATCGATTACAATCATATATATATATAGGTATATATATATATATATATATATATATATATATATATATATATATATATATATATATATATATATATATATATATATATATATATTTGTATCGAATACATGCCGTGGAAAAGCCGTTTAGAATTATTTTATAAATTCAAATATTTTCAAATACTGCCCTCATTCTCTCCTTGATCTGTGGTGTATAGCGTAGTGTTGTATTTATATTAAATAATATAACATCCCCAATCACTACAACAACATGACTCTACTAATCCAAATTAAAAACAAATTGGTTTGCTAAATTACAATTGTATTACTTGTAATTGTTTTTCTAACTATTTCTAGCCTTAGTAAAAAATATTTCCATTTTGGTTACAAAAATGTGCTTTTTGTGAAGTTATTGGCACTGGGATTTGATGCCTATGTTTACATAAAAAAAAACTCCCTATTATAAAATATAATATGCATAATAAACACTGTCTAATAAATAACACAGAGGCGTAGCGACCCTTCCCGGCGCCCGGGGACATACTTTCAATTTGGCGCCCCCTTCGGGCGCAAATTTTCGATTTGCACCCCCCCCCCCGAACTTTTCATTTGCACCCCCCCCCCCTCAAACTTTCGATTTGCACCCCCCTCGAACTTTTCATTTGCACCCCCCCCTCAAACTTTCAATTTGGCGCCCCCCCCCTCAGGTCGGCGCCCGGGGACATATGTCCTCCCCCCCGCCCCCCCCCCCTCGCTACGCCTCTGAAATAACATTACAAATATTGCATTGTTGAAAAAAAGATTCGATTTGCATTAGTTATTTATTTTTATTAGTTGCTTTCCATTTAAAATTTCATAGTAATCAGAAGAAGTAACCAATATCTTCAGGGCCGGCGCTACCTACAAGGCGAACTAGGCGGCCGCCTAGGGCGTGTGATGGGGTGTGGGTATAAGAATGCGGGTAACTGGTAGGTGTCGTAGGCAAGGTAAGATGGCGGCATAACACTTTTACCGTCACACATGACTAAGTCAAACAGAATATATTAAAATTAATTGCTTATATTAGCTTTTGTCGCCCTCAGAACAACCGGGAACAAAAAAAAAAACCGCAAATATTGCTAAACATTGAAGTGAAACATATCACCAAATAACAACTATACAAAATGAACTCAAAGTTGTACGTGTATATACTCACGGAGCTGTTAAAGAACGCTGTCTTAGAACTGTGAGCTGGCCACAGACCAAAACGTTTTAAAATCTACAAATGAAAACTCCAACATTAGTATCGTGAAACCCAAGCACTCTGTGGCATAGACGCCATACCTCATTCACATCATTATCGGCAAACAAGATGACAATGTGGCTATCTTGCTACTGTAAGAGGAATAATGTGCCCTAAATGCTAGACAAATCAATGGCATATGTACAATTCTCCCTTTTTGATTTCATGGTGGCGTAAAATTAATTGACAGGAAATACATAGCGGCACATCCCTGAACGGAATAGAGATAACACGCTAATATTTCCTTTTGTTAGTTATTTCCCATATTTAAATGTATATTAACTAGGGGAAGCAACAATTTAAGAGAATTTTTTGTGTGCAAACAAAACTAATAATACAACATAAACTAAAATGATGTTTTAAATGTATTATACTACACAGTTTTTAATATTTTCTTACCTATTATTACCTAAAATTTTGTCCACTTTTTATAAGTTTTTGATTTCTGAATAATAAATTTGCTCTAAAGTATATAGAAAATCATTAGCTGAATGACCGGCTGCATTTTTCCAGATGAGAAACCACCGCGTTACAGACGTCATGTTTACATTCAATTTTCCAAATTTTGGATCCCTTGAAAATCAAGGGACAAGATTAAAGTGTATGAGTTTATGACAAGGGACGGCAACCTTTTGAGACGGAAGAGCCCAAAATTTCCGTTTTTACAAGCTTTTATTTAACTCACTTCCTCTGTCTGTCGTCAGGCACTTCTACCAGACAGTTACGGTTCGTAAAAGCGTGGGTCTCTTCCTAAATATTAGACATTACTATTCAAATTACTATAACGAAAAGCGTGGGTCTCTTCCTAAATATTAGACACTACTATTCAAATTACTATAACGAAAAGCGTGGGTATCTTCCTAAATATTAGACACTACTATTCAAATTACTATAACGAAAAGCGTGGGTCTCTTCCTAAATATTAGACACTACTATTCAAATTACTATAAAGAAAAGCGTGGGTTTCTTTCTAAATATTAGTAAAGGTATTCAATAGATACTAAAGTGACCAATACAATTTTTATTAAATATAAAATGATTTTTAAAAATATATAATAAATCTGCGGTTATTTTAAATATAAAAAAAATTACTTTCTTTAAAAATATTAATGCACTACTGTTTATATCACGTTTACGGGCCCACGGCTGACCATAATTAATATTTTTAAAAAAATTGAATTTAACTTTCGTGCATTTTTGCCTTGATATTTGGTTTGAAAAAGAAAAACACTGTAGCTGCGGTAGATTTTCTTTATTTTCGACAAAAAATAAAACCCATAGCACGAGAAGCCGCTTCATATGAAATGGGCTTTCATGATGCGCGGTTCTTCTTTGCGGCATTGGTTAGGGACACGAAATCCATTGTACATTTTTTAATGTTAATATGTGTTTGTGGTTGAATTTTTATCCTTTACTATCTTGTATCCTACAAATAAAAAAACATATAATACTAGAAACTTCAGTTTTATATACGTTTACTTTTTTTTTGCTTTTAAAAGAAATATCATAGTAGTTTTAAGGCTTAAACTTGGAATTATCTCACCTAAGTAAGTTTTACAATGGGCGATGCTGGTGTACATAGACGTTTTGTTGTCTCTTTCAAGTTTTTTTTTCCCCAGCCGATCCCCATCAGATCCCTCTTTCTTAGCCTCGCAAGTATCGAGTAGATCAATGTATCGTTTATAAACTACTTCCTAGCAGTACAAAAATCCTATTTTTTGTACATATTAGATTTACTCGTGTATTTAAAATTTAAACAACAAATAAACAAACAAACAAACAAATAATATATATATATATATATATATATATATATATATATATATATATATATATATATATATATATATATATATATATATATATATATATAGAGAGAGAGAGAGAGAGAGAGAGAGAGAGAGAGAGAGTAAAATAGTAAACAGTAAGTATCTGATTCAACTGTCACGTGAACTAAGTCACAGACAGAGCAAAGTATTATAATGTTGCAGTAACTAGTAACGGCAAGCAGTAACCAAGCTATTAGCCAAGTGTGATAATAATTTGCCTTGCAAAGCTTTAAAGAATTAAAATGAAGTACATTTCATCTGTTTCAATGACCGTGGAATACAAGGGGATAATGTGGTCAGCTTTGTTTCCCTAACTCGAGTTAGGTACTTATCAGAGCTGGGTCGACTCACGACGTTCCACTTATTTGAACCGGGATTCGAACTCGAGACTCTCGAGTTAGCAATCTAGCTCCCTACCGCTAAAAAAAGTGTTCAAACTAAGTAGAAGTTATGTATATTTATGAGTTATTTGTTGAATACTATCTAGTAGCATTGTTTTTTTTCTCAGCACAAAAGATTTAAAAAGTTCAAACCAAAATCGACGTCTTCATCGTTTATTCAGAGGTTGATACTGCACTAGTAACGAAGGCAAGGAATTATCTTTTTTTTTGAATTGTGTTAATGGGGAGGTGACACCAAAAAGTTCCGCACCGGGTGACACCCGACCTAGCCAATGACTATTTATTCAAATATTTTTTATCAAATATCATTAAAATACACAGGTAATTTACGTGTAACTGGTACCGATGGCTGACTGTTGAAAATGGAATCGATTTACATATATTTCATGTGTATTAGTTGTTTCCCATTTCAAAATTCAGAATAACTAGGGGAAGCAACAAATATTCTTTAATTTTTGAATACAAAAAAGTAATTATACAATACAAATTAAAATGATTGTTTTAGTTTTTAATTTTCCTACTGCAAATAATATGTTAATCCGTAAAACTGTGTCCATTCTTGATATATATTCGGGATTTCTGAATAATTAATTTGCTCTAAAATACATAGAAAAGCATTAGAACATTGGCCGGCTGAATTTTTAAAATTGAGAAGTTAACGCTTAAAAATGATTTTAACTATTATTATATTTAGAAATTTTGGATCCCTTGAAATCAAGGGACAATAACAGTGTTTGAGTATCTGTGGGGAAAGCAATGCTATCGCAGGGGTCGGCAACCTGTTTGAGACGGACGAGCCAAGTTACAATATACATTTCCTACATTTTAAATAGACACCGACATTTGCATGCACTTTAGTAGTGGAAAACATGGAACCATGGCCACAGGGTTGGACACAGTTGTGGGGCTGGGCCTAATACTCATTCTTTCGGGCATCCTCCAGGGTCCCGTCCCCCCCCCTCTGGAGAAAGTCTACCACCCCTCCAACTTCCGAACGAAATGGAACGTATATAGAAAACTAGGCATACTGCCTAGCTTCGCTTAGGTTTTCAAAAACATTTGAGAATTTCAATGTTTAATTCATTAGTGATTAGCTAATTTGTGGAGTGCTTACGTTTAAACAGTAATGCTAATTTTAGACAAATTTTAGAGCAATTGTTATCGTTGTTTGTTGTTTATAGTTCGTTTTCAGAAAAATTGAAAGGATGTTCGCTATATATAAATGAAAAGGTAATTACAACTACAGAGGTTTCCTGAACAGTATAACTCATAATTTATATTACACTGACGTTTAAAATTAATTTCTACAGTTTAATTCGTATACATTCTTTAATATACAATTTAATTTTTTTTTACTGAAACGAATGCTATATGTTGCCATTTTCTGTTAATGTTTTAAAAAGTATAACATTGTTTGAAAAATAGATATTTTAAATTAACGGGAGAGATCTCCCCTAAACTTTCTCGAATATTCTGAAATGAAACAACATGGGATGTCAACTCGGGATATATACATGATTTTTAATCCATTTTAAACACTTAAACTTTTTAAAATAGCATAAAATCTCGTAAAAAAGAATTACACACCAAGTGAACGCCAAATAAAATGTGCATAATAATTCGGAATATTATTAGTACTTTATAAATTTACATCCGTTTTTTGATAAATCGGAAATAGCGAAAATTACTACTTCCAGTAAACAGAAACTACTCTCAATTTGACAGAAAGCAGAGAATTAGATTTCTTAAGTATATATACAATTTCATTTACCTATCTGGAATAGTACTCCAGTTATAGGTTTTTGAAAAATTTAAAGTAGAAAAAGTTACTCTTTCGGTTATCGGAAAGCGCTCAAAAGTTGATACGGATCTACGATTTTGATATATTACTTACTAGCCGTCCCGGCCAGGCCCTGCTCTGGCTTCTGTGATAAACCTTTCTGTTAAAGACCATTACCTGTGTGTTTAGTAATCATCATAAACCCGGCATTGCCCACCCAAACCACAACCAACCAAAACAACAAAACGCAAACATAACGCTAACACAATTACAAATACAAACGAAAACAAAAACCAAACAACAAACCCAACCACAACCACAAACACCAATACAAACACAAAGAAAAAACAAACAAAAAAGCAAACGAAAACAAACCAAATTCAAACGCAAAACCAACCAAAAACACAAATACAAACCCAAACAAAAAAACACAAACAAAAACGAAAAAAGAAAGAACAAAAACGAACCAAATCAAAACGCAACCACTAACGCAAACCCACCTAAACACAAAGAAAACACTAACGCGAACATAAAAGCCCGGGGCGGAATCACCTGTTATAGCTTAATGAACGACTATAGTACCCCAACTTATTCATAGTCTTTTGCACTCACTTAAACGAACGCGCCTGTTTCAATTTGATGAACAATTATAATACTCCAAGCTTATCCGTAAAATACCTACAACATTTGCACTTGATCAATCCCCGCTAATCATGTAATTATTTATTTTTCCCAACACCAAAACAAAGTAATTAAAAAGTAAATTATTTTCCACAAAATGCAATGGTTTTATAAAGGGAAGTAATTGTGTTTTCCTAATTTATCAAAGGGAAGTAAGTGCTATAGGACTAAATAAAGACATAATTAGAATTGTTGTAAAAGATGATATTTTTTTAAAACTTGTGTTTAATGAACATGCCGACAATTATTACTATAATTTGAAAAATGAAATTTTTTTCCCAACACTTTCAATAGTAATTTTTTAACTCATAAATTTAGACAAATGCGCACGATAATTGTCTAACACTTAAATCCATCCAAGACCAACGACAAACATATGCGTTACATACAGAACTGAGCTTTATATATTAGATATATGAAATTTCATCGAACTAACTGTGACGGTACTCAAGTTATCGTGTTTACACAGACACACAGTAACAAATGCTGCAAAAATAAACATAGAAATGTCACGATTCACTGACAGACACATCACTCCTACCCTCTCCTTCTCATTCAGTTTTAAATAATCGCCTTGTTTTTTTTTCTTTTTATGGAATATATATTAATAATATCGATGTTATTATTCTTAAAATGGTCATTGAAAGTATTTTCAAAAATATGAAATCAAGGGACTAGGTCAAAGTGTTTATTTTCAGTCGTTGAGCTTAGGTGACCCGTATCTGCTCTTTGAATTAGCAAATAACTTTTGTAAAATATTAATTGAATACCATGCATAATTGGCCTGGGTTGTCTATTGGAGAATCTATGAAAATAGTCGCAGCATTAGTTGTGTCTAATTCACAAATTATGAATTACTGAAAAGTAGAAAATGAAACAGCTAAATAGCGGCCTATGCTACGCAGGTCGGCTTGTTTTTAATATTTAAGAAGCTTTAGTAAAAAAAAAATATGAAATGTGAATAAATTGGTGAATATGGATTTTCATCTCTTGTGCATGAATCTTCTTTCTATAAAAAGAAATCGCGCATGCGTAACACTACATTTATGTTCAAAATTAGATTGTAATTTTAAAATCAACGCATTTACCAGTACAGGAGATCTTCATTCTCAAAATCAGGGGTCGCCAAATTACGGCCCGCGAGGTCCTCTCATCCGGCCCGCGGAGATCTTTTTGTCCACGGCAAAAACGTTTGTTGGTGATGGCTGAGGAACTTAACTCAGAAAAACCACGCCATGCCTAGAAACAAATTGGCCCCCGAACTGAAATTTGATAGTTAATGCGGCTCTCGGACTAAAAAATTTGGAGAGCCCTGCTCTAAATGGTACGGGTATTTGATGTAAATTTGGTAAACATCCAAACACGCTAGTTATAAATATAACATGCGAAATAAAACGCAGTATAATACTGGTAATGTTGAAAAATATAATCGATTAAATTTAGTTATTAATTTGTATTAGTTTCTTCAAAACCAGGGGAAACAATCAATAACGTTTTATTTTATGTAACATTGGTAAATGTAAACCAAAAAAAAATAATGATCTAATCTTTAAAATGTAATAGTAATGTATATTGGCTACTCTTAAAAATTATTAGATTTTCAAAATAATTATTTGACTCTAAAAGGTGTTGAAAAGCTTTAGATCATAGATTTGCTAATTTTTTTTTTATTAGGTAAACCTACACTATAAAACGGGAAAAACTGTAAAATAAATACTTAATTTTGGATCCCTTGAAAACAAGGGACACGTTCTACATGTAAATTATCTGTTGCTGTACTTATGTGACATGTAACTGTTCTTGAAGTTTGCAAACATGTATTTGATTAGCATAATTTAATACCATGATTTATTTAAGCGTTGTTTAAAACGTTTCTGTTACATGGTTCAACGGCCAACCTTGTTTTATTCTTATGTAAATTATTCTAGTACACTCTCCGTTCTCCATTTAATGAACAACCCACTCGGTCAGGGGTCGGCAATCTTTTGAGACTGAAGAGCCAAAAGTTACAATTTTCAAAATTCCCCAGGTTTTAAAGGGCCACTCACATTTTTAAAAAAAATCAATAATGTTTTAAAAAATTATGATTAGGTAAATACATTTGATTTATTTAATATAAATAGCTTTACATATGAAAAAAAAAATATTCATATAAAAACATACTCTCGTTTCACCAGAATAATGAAATTAGTAATCAAAAAATAAAAACATAGGACAATCTCAGGGGTTAGCAACCTGCGGCTCGCGAGCCGCAAGCGGCTCTTTTGCTGTCAAGATGCGGCTCTCTAGGTCCTTGCACAAATATTAATATTTACATTATTCTTCTTCAAAACTCATAACAAATTTCTACTGTAAAGAAACACAATTTTAAACAGAAGAAAAAAACTCACACGGGAACAGTGAGAATAGGTGCAGTTGTAAGTATACGGACAGCCGCTTGGGCACCAGGCCCAGCCCCACAGCCGAGCTGTGTACAGCTACTAGGCAACCATCCCATGCTTGCCACTGCCCAAGTGCCGACTTGTTCGAATGCCGTTAAAGGGGGAATGATATTTTATTCAGAATGCATTTCCTTATCTATCAGTAATCATTAATTTGACCTGAGTGACGTAGTTTTTAGTTATTAGCTTCCTACTGTTGAGCTGGGTACTGGACTGCGGGGTACGAGTTTACCCTGCGTTCAGTTGGGTGGAAGATATGCCTCGTGAGAACCAAAGGACGGAAGTGATCAATACACGGTAATCAGACCGATATTTAAGCCGGTTAGATTGAGTTTGTCGTGTCGAGACCTGCCTGGCTAATGGGAGACATCTCCTGAACCGGTCATGTCCGTAAAGAAAGAAAAAATAAAGTTAACTACTAAAGTGGATTGAGATAGTACAGGGGTCGGCAACCTTTTGAGACGGAAGAGCCAAAAGTTACAATTTACAAAACTTCCATGTTTTTAAAGAGCCACTTACATTTTTTTTTTAATATTACGATAGTTGATAAGAATTAGGTAAACACATTTGATTTATAATTTGAAATGAATAGCGTTATATACGAACTAATATTGATGCATATAAATACATACATACGCTTCGCAGTTTTAGCTAACTCTGCTATGATACATTTAGTAATCAAATAATATAACCATATGACTATCCCAATCGACTTTAGAAGCCAGTTACGAACACCACTGGCCCAGGAGGTGTCTCCTATAGCCAGGCAGCCCTCAATACGGCAAACTTCGAATAACTGGCTTGGATATTGGTTTGATGACCGTATATCGGTATTTTCTGTCCTTCGGTTCTCACTGGGCTTATCTTCCACCCTTCACGAACCCAGAGTCCAGTACCTGGCTCAACTGTATGAATCTAATAACTAAAATATTACGTCACTCGGGTCAAATTAAGGCATACTGACAGGTAGAGGAATGCATTCTGAATAGAATAACATTCCCCATTTAACGATATTCGAAAAAAGTCGGCACTCGGGCAGTGACAAGCATGGAATTGTTGCCACGGGGCTGTACACAGCACGGGTGTGGGGCTGGGCCTGTTGCCCAAGCGGCTGTCAGCTGTCCGTATACTTTCTATTTTACCTATTCTCAATCTTCTCTGATTAGTGTGTTTATTCTAGTTAAGTTAAAGTTGCTTTTATACAGTATACTTGTTTATGAGTTTTGGAAATGAAATACTATTAATATTAATTTTTGTGCATGAAAATCGAGAGCCGCACATTGACATACAAAGAGCCGCATGCGGCTCCATGACAAGTGTAGAATTATCCATTTTAGATTTCATAGCGGCTTAAAATTAGTTGACGGAAAATACATCGAGGCACATCCCTGAACACAATAGAAACAAAATAATATTTCGTTATCTTAGTTGTTTCCCATATAAAAATGTAAAGCTACCAGGGGAAACAACAAACATTTTAAAATAGATTTGTGGGTTTAAAAGTAATAATACAATATAAACTAAAATGATTGTTTTAATTATTATATACAACGTAAACATTAATATTTTCTCACCTATAGTTTTGTTTATTATTGATATGTTTTGGATTTCTGAATAATTAAGTTACTCTAAAATATGTAGAAAAGCATTAGCTCAATGACCGACTGCATTTTTCCAGATGGGAAACCACCACTATTGATTTACACGATCACAAAAAATACAACTATTATTAAATTTTGGATCCCTTGAAAACAAGGGACAAGATGAAAATGAAAATCATATGTCAGGGGTCGGCAACCTTTTGAAGCGGAAGAGCCAAAAGTTACAATTTTCAAAATTTCCCTGGTTTTAAAGAGCCACTAACATTTTTTTTTAATTTCAAATATTTTTTTTTATTAAGATTATTAGTATTTGTTCAATGAGCTGGAGAGCCGCATGTTGATATCAAAAGAGCCGCATGCGGCTCGCGAGCCGCAGGTTGCCGACCCCTGTCATATGTTGTTGTTCATATACGACATGTAGCTGCACTTATTAGTTTGCCAACAATAATTTTATCAGCATTATTTAATACCATGATTTATTTAAGTCTTAGACAGTACGTTATGTATACACGAATTGGTCAAGCCAATCATATAATTGGCCGCTATGTCACATGACCAACAACTTGTGCACTGAAATGGCTTAGCAAAAGTGTGGGTGACGGGGGGAGGGGGAGATGAGAATGCGGTTAACTGGAAGGGTCGTAGACAAAGGCAAGATGGCGGTATAACTTTTTACCGTCACAGATAATCAATTAAAAAAAAAAATAAAAAAAAAAAATAATTGCTCATAGCAGCTGGTGTCGCCCTAAGAACAACTGAGAACAAAAACAAAACGCAAAGATTGCTAAACATTGAAATAAAACATCAGCAAATATCAACTGTATACAAAGAACTCGTAGATGTACTTTGATATACTCATTGAGCTGTTAAAGGGCGCACTCTAAGAACTTCGTGAGCCCGCCACAGATTGAAACGTTTCTAAAATCTACAAATGAAAACCTCTACACCATAGTCCTGAAACCAAAGAACTGAGTAGCAGACCCGCCACACTTTATCCACATAGTTGTCGACAGACAGGAAGACATTGTGGCTATCTTGTTACTATAGGATAGAGGAATAATGTGCCCTAACTGCTAGACACATCTATGACATGTGTAGAATTCTTCATTTTAAATTTCATAGCGGCGTAAAATAAAATGACAGGAAATACATAGCGGCACATCCCTGAACTGAATAGAGACAACATGACATAGTTGACAAAAATAGAGGGGCTCTTGACGATGCAAACAAACTAGGAAAAACATCACCACTCAAAAATCAGCGATATGCGGAGTCATGTATTAAGTATAATGTAAATGATAGGGAATAAAAGTAGATAACAGAAAGAAATATTATGGTAAATAATTGTCAGCCCTCACAAGCTGAAGAAGAAAATAGTATTAACATTGCGAACAAGGTGATAAGCTAACTGACGCTAAGAATTACTTGTCTGAAGCAAACATAGAATTAAACTACGTATAAACAAAAAAAAATGACAACAAACAAAGAAATAACATCATCAGACAAAACTCAGCAATTAAGTATAATATATATGTTTGGGAATAAATGTATATGTCTATGTCAGAAAGAAATATTATTGTAAATAAATGAAGTCCTCACAGGCCGTTGATGAAAATCGTAATACAAAAGCTAATAACGCAATAAGCTAACTGACGCTAAAAGTTACGAGGTTCAGGCGAAAATAAAAATAAAAATATAAAGAAGAAATTATCTCCACTAAACTTTCTTTATATTGCTATATAACAACTAACAGCATACCAGGGTTTATGTAAATAAAAAAAAATGTTTGATGAAATGTCTTTATCACAATCAAAATCACAATCAAAATCACAATGACAATTACAATTAAAATTATAAACATGAAGACGACAACAGAGACGGCCAAGAATGTAAAAAGTAAACGTTCATATAAACAAACTCAATAGTTATAAATATAATATGCTTAATACAACACTGTGTAATGAATAATATAGAATATAGTGAATTATTAAAAATTGTATCGATTTACATAGAATATGTATTTGTGTTAGTTGTTTCCCATTTATAAAGTGCATTAAAAAACAGGGGAAAAAACAATAATTCTTTCTTTTGCAACAGAACAAAAATTAATATACGGTGCAATCGAAAACAATAGTTTTAATTTTTAAACTAATCACAAGAAGTAATATATCTAAATGAAAGATAAAGTCCATTTTTTATATTTTATTTATATTTTGAAAAATTAATTTGCTTTAAAACGTACAATATAGCTTTAGCTGAATGACCTCTTAATTTTTTTTTTAAGAAATGAAACCACCACTTGACTAATGTCTTATACCATTGTTAAAATCTTTCAAATTTTGGATCCCTTGATATTAAGGGACAAATTGACAGGACTGACCAAGAGCGGTGGTCGGCAAACTACGGCTCGCGAGCCGAAATGCGGCTCTTCAGCTCCATGCACCAATATTAATAATTTTATATTATTTTTAAAACTCATAACAATATTGTTCTGCAACACTCGGTATTGAACGATAAAATAAGAAACATAAACAATATGCACTCGCTATTTTATTAGAATATTTAGTTACGCCCTATTTGCTATTTCAATGTACTTCCTATTAACTTGTCTATCCCGAATTGAAACATTCAACTTCATGGTGAATATCACAAATAAAATATTCTATGGTAACCTTTATGTTTAAAAAAGTTAAATAATTGTTAAACATTTGCAATGAGTTAATTATGTATGTAGGGTAAGATATCAGAGAAACAAGATTAACGGCAAGTATATAGGTTTAGAACTTAGAGAAACAAAATTAACGGCAAGTATATAGGTTTAGAACTTAGAGAAACAAGATCAACAGCACGTATATAGGTTTAGAACTTAGAGAAACAAAATTAACGGCAAGTATGCAGGTTTAGAACTTAGAGAACCAAAATGAACGGCAAGTATATAGGTTTAGAACTTAGAGAAATAAAATTAACGGCTAGGAAAGATGGGAACTAGTGCCGGGGTAGGTGTAGACTAACTCTGAATACGCGCGAAAACGTACGAAAATGATCATATCGCTAATCTCACCTGGCTATTTGTGCAATGTTAGAGAATTGGCTAGCCCCTCCCACCATGACTGGACAGTGTTTTAGTTGTCGGCGTGTTGGTCAAGCCAATGATATGATTGGCCGCTATGTCAGATGAGCAACGATCTGGGTGCTAAAATAACATACAAAAAGTGAGTGTGATGGGGTGGGGGTATAAGAATGCGGGTAACTGGTGGGTGTCGTAGGCAAGGTAAGATGGCGGCATAACACTTTTACCGCCACACATGACTAAGTAAAACAAAATATATTAAAATTAATTGCTTATATTAGCTTTTGTCGCAATCAGAACGACTGGAAACAAAAAAAAAAACCTCAAAGATTGCTAAACATTTAAGTTAAACATATCAGCAAATAACTATACAAAAGGAACTCGTAGATGTACGTGTATATACTCATGGAGCTGTTAGAGAACGCTCTCTTAGAACTGTGAGCTGGCCACAGACCGAAACGTTTTAAAATCTACGAATGAAAACACCAACATCAGTATCGTGAAACCCAAGCACTCTGTGACATAGACGCCATACCTCATCCACAACATTATCGGCAAACAAGAAGACAATGTGGCTATCTTGCTACTGTTCGATAGCGGAATAATGTGCCCTAACTGCTCGACACATATATGACATGTGTACAATTTTCCATTTTAGATTTCATGGCGGCATAAAATTAATTGACGGGGAATACATATCGGCACGTCCCTGAACGGAATAGAGATAATAAGAGAATATTTCGTTTTGTTCGTTTTTTCCCCTATTAAAATGTTTTGCAAAAAGGGGAAGCAACAAATATAGGCAATTTTTATGTGTGAACAAAACTAATTATACAATATAAACTAAAATGATATTTTAAATGTATTATATTCTACGCAGCTATTAATATTTCCTTACGTAATAGTACCTACATATCTGTCCATTTATTATAAGTTTTGGATTTCTGAATAATTAATAAGACCTAAAATTTTCAGAATAACAATAGCTTAATGATCGGCTGCATTTTTCCAGATGGGAAACCGCCGCTTACTCCATTGACATATAATCTAATATATAAAGCTCAGTTCTGTATGTAATGCATTTGTATGTCGTTGGAATTGTACGAATTTAAGTGTTAGAAAATTATCGTGCGCATTTGTCTAAATTTATGAGCTAAAAAATTACCATTGAAAGTGTTGGGAAATCATTTTCATTTTTCAAATTACAGTAATAATTGTCGGCATGTTCATTAAACACAAGTTTAAAAAAAAAATATCATCTTTTACAAAAATTCTAATTATGTCTTTATTTAGTCCTATAGCACTTACTTCCCTTTGATAAATTAGGAAAACAAAATTACTTCCCTTTATAAAACCATTGCATTAGTCGAAAATAATTTACTTTTTAATTACTTTGTTTTGGTGTTGGGAAAAAAAATAATTACATAATTAGCGGGGATTGATCAAGTGCAAATGTTGTAGGTATTTTACGGATAAGCTTGGAGTATTAAAATTGTTCATCAAATTGAAACAGGCGCGTTCGTTTAAGTGAGTGCAAAAGACTATGAATAAGTTGGGGTACTATAGTCGTTCATTAAGCTAAAACATGTGATTCCGCCCCGGGCGTTTATGTTCGCGTTAGTGTTTTCTTTGTGTTTAGGTGGGTTTGCGTTAGTGGTTGCGTTTTGATTTGGTTCGTTTTTGTTCTTTCTTTTTTCGTTTTTGTTTGTGTTTTTTTTTTTTTGGGTTTGTATTTGTGTTTTTGGTTGGTTTTGCGTTTGAATTTGGTTTTTTTCGTTTGCTTTTTCGTTGTTTTTTTTTTGTTGGTATTGGTGTTTGTGGTTGGGTTTGTTGTTAGGTTTTTGTTTTCGTTTGCTTTTTTGTTTGTTTTTTCTTTGTGTTTGTATTGGTGTTTGTGGTTGTGGTTGGGTTTGTTGTTAGGTTTTTGTTTTCGTTTGTTTTTGTAATTGTGTTAGCGTTATGTTTGCGTTTTGTTGTTTTGGTTTTGGTTGGTTGTGGTTTGGGTGGGCAATGCCGGGTTTATGATGATTACTAAACACACAGGTAATGGTCTTTAACAGGAAGGTTTTTCACAGAAGCCAGAGCAGGGCCTGGCCGGGACGGCTAGTAGAACATATCGAAAATTTGGATCCCTTGAAAATCAAGGGACAAGATTAAAGTGTATGAGTATTTGAGAGTGTTCTGCAACCCCTTTTAGGACGGAAGAGCCAAAAATTTCCGTTTTTTAAAGAACCACTAACGTTGTTTCAATATTTTGGTATTTGATTAGGTAAATAAATTTGATTTTTGATTTGAAATAAATAACATTAATTATGAATGCATATTAATTCATAAAAAACATACATTATGTTTTGCACAAAAAATGTTTTAGCTAGCTCTACTATGATAAAATTAGTAATAAAATAATTATAACTATACGACTATTCCTATCCACTCTAGAAGCCAATAACTTTTTTCTTTCTTTCTTTACGGACACAGCCAGGCAGGCCTTAACTCGGCAAACTCCGACTAACTGGCCTGGGTATCGGATTGATTACTATATCGGTCACATCCGTCTTTCGGTTCACACAAGGCTTATCTCCCACCATACTCGTACCCCACAATTCAGTACCTATCTCAACCGTAGGAAGCTAATAACTAACATACTGCGTCACTCAAGTCAAATTAATGCATACTGACTGGTAGAGGAATGCTTTCTCAATAAAATAACATTACCCATTTAAAGAAATTCGAAAAAGCTCTCAGCTGTCCGTATACTTTCTACTGCACCTATTCTCACTGTTCTCTGATGAATGTTTAGACCTGTTAATGTAAAAGTTGTGCTTTTTACAATATAATATTTGTATGAGTTTTCAAAATAAAATAATATAATTATTAATATTTTTGTATGGAACTAGACAGCCGCACTTTGACATCAAAAGAGCCGCATGCGGTACGCGAGCCGCAGGTTGCACACCTCTGGGATAGCGCAATGCTGGAGGGTTGGGTAGTCTTAAATCTCTTGAGTTAGGGATGACAAGTTGAAAGTAAATCATTTTAGCGTGGCCGAGAGTTGATTCTTTGTTGATTGGTAGATGGGGTTGAGAAACTGTGTGTTGGAAATCGCATGTTGTGAATGTCGAGTAGTAGCGCTTTTTATAATAGTTCGTTTAGAGTATCGTAAGTTCGACAGTGTCGTGACGGATCATCCTACCTAGGATTACTTCCAGGTAGGCGTTGTGTAGCTGAAACATCGAGTCATGTATTCTTCACGCTTCAACACATTTAACAGTTATACTCTACCCTTATTTAACTACACATTTCACTGCATTCCACTACACGCTATTTACACATATCGCAGTAGTACCTTGCAAGCTATCTAACTACTAGTCAAACTACTAGTCTTGCGGCAATGTAGTTCCGTCTCTGCATTGAAAAGTAATACTCTACCCGTTATTTGACTACACTTTTCACAGCAATACCCTATAACGCTATTGATTTACATACACTGTTTCTTCAAGACTTTTTTCTCCGGGGGTGCACTTGAAATTTTCGGGGGGCGGACAACAAGTTCCGGGGGGGGGGAAAGGGCGGACACTGTCGAAAGTATATATTTTCTATATAAATTCCATTTCGTTGGCGGTAGACACTTCCTTCGTTGTCCCCCTCCCCCCGAAGAGATGCATGGAAGAAACTCTGTTTACATAGTTCACAGTAATGGGGCTTGTAAAGAGGACACCAACTTCAAACTTTTTACTTGCCAGATGATATTTTTCAAACCAAATATGATTTTTTTAAAAGATACCTCCGCTTTTATTGTGTAATGATAGACCACAAGGTGTAGGCTACCTTAAAGACAAATAGAGCCTCTATACATGTGTGCTTTTTAATGGAGGGTTGGTTTGTAATAATTTATCCGAATTTGTAATAAGTCGTCTTAAATGCAGTTTCATTAAACCGAATCATACAGGTATTTAATTTGATTCTATTATTAGTAAAATGTTGCATTTTGGGTACTCTTGGTATCTTAAACAAACTTGAAACGAGGTGTAAAACAACTAGCCGCCATGTTTTTTTGTTTTGTTGTTGCTAACCTTGGGAATCACGATTACAAAAAATGAATTTAGCTCGACTATGCATATCTCTCCCTGGCTAACGAGATTTGAATTTTTAGGTGAGAGAGATCGAGACTTATAAACCCTACACTCTATACTCTATTTTTAACATTTCTCAGTAATACCCAACTTATTATCTAATCAAACATTTCTCCTTACAAACTGAGAGGCGTCTTTTACTGCATCGACGGGAACGAGTGCTAGAGGAGATGCGGTCTAATACCAGGGGAGGTGTTGAATAGTCTTAGGGGAAGGTGCTGTCTAGTGGAAGTGTGGAATAGTGCGAGGGGAGACGCAGATTAGTGAAAGGAGATGTGTGAAGTAGTACTAGGTTAATCGCTCATGAATGCCTTTCCGTTGGCCAGACATACAAAAGTCACTCCAAACATCAACATAAAAAAGTACAGTCAGTTACAAAGTGTTTAAAAAGTATAAGCGTGGCGACTATCCAGACAAAACAAACCATAAAAACAACAAGGAAGAAGAAGAAGTGGGTGTCCCAATAACAACAGGTTTAGAGAAACTGTAAACGATATGAAAATTTAGGACAATTTTTTAATAGAAACAAAAAAAAAAGTAAAGCACAATTGGCGTGATGGGGTGTTGTGACTGGCCTTAACTCCACTGTGAGTTGAAAAAGAAAGAAGAAAAAGGGGTGGCTATCTAAAGAATATCTCGTGCAAATATGATTTTTTTTTTTAAAACTGCGTTTAATTAAACTCAAAGAAAAAAAATGTAAATATTAAACGAGAGGTTTATTTCTACATTGCTTTGAGAAAATCAAGGAAAAAAAAAAAATTCATTATAAAGAATATTGGAGCTCAAACAAACTTCTTCTCTTTGATTTCTCACTTTTGAACTTAGACTTAGCTTTAGTAAATAACTCGCAGTGTGAATAAATTGGTGAATATGGATTTTCATAATTTGTGAATTGATTTTTATACTATCAAAAAAGATGATGCATACGTAATGCTACATTTATTTAATATCAGCACAATTATCAGTACAAAAGATCTTCGAGTTTAATTCTTTAATTGGCAAGTATGTTTGATGTATATTTGTAAATAAACAAACTCGCTAGTTATAAATTTAAGATGCGCATTGTAAGATCATTGTTTATGAAATAATAACACTCAATATATTGCATTTTTGAAAAATATAATAGCTTTGCATTATTAATTTGTATTAGTTGCTTCCCATTTAATAATTTATTTTAAACACGGGAAGCAACTAACACATTACGTTTTTTTCTGAAGCAAAAAAAAAAAAAAAAAAAAAAAAACACTTATTAAACTAAATTGATTACTGTATTTGATATATAAAACACATTCGTTAATTAGTAAGAATGATTTATTGTACTTATTATGATAAATTATGTTTTATTTTAAAATATTCAACTTGCTCTAAAATGCATAGAAAACCAATAGCTCAATTACCTGCTAACTTTTTTAAAGATTTGAAACTAACACTATAAAATTACTTTGATTATGTCAGTAAATACAAATTTTGGATCCTTTGAAATCAAGGGACTAACTAAAATCATTAGGTTGTGAATGACATTTTTCTTAATCAATCTGGGCTACACCTAAAAGTTATAGAATAACCATAACATTTTGGCTCCCATTTGATCAAAGGAAAATATCAAATTATCAAAGTGTTTGAGTATGTTTGAGGAGAGAATAATGCTGGAGTGTTGGGTAGTCTTAAATCTCTTAAGTTTGGAATGATACGTTTAAAGTAAATCATTTTAGCGTGGCCGAGAGTTGATTCGTTGTTGATTAGTAGATGTCGCATACCGTTACACAGTAGCGGCAAATCACATTATTACCGAAAAGCAAATTAGTACATTTGTTAAAATTGTAAAATGTGTTCTTTAATTGAATTTGATGTACATCGACGAGTTGACGAGAATCAACTACATAATTATTGTACTTATGGATAAGGGTAATTTGTTGTCATTTTTAACATCATAGAGGCCATAAAAAAGTATTTAAAAAAACTTAATTAAGCTTGAAACATTTTCTAATAATAATAGCTTTCCGTTTAAAATGTCAATGTTATAAAGGGAAATAACTTACATATTATGTTTTTGATAAAGCGTGAAAATAATAATACAATGTAAACAAAAAAGCATTGCTTTTTATACCATAGATAACACATGTATTATTATTTTTGTAGTGTATATTTTGTCTAATTTTGAAAATTCTTCAATTTTACAAAAAAAAATTTGATTGACTCTAAATAGAAAGACAATACCTCATAGACTTGCAGATTTGGTTAAGATTTTAAAACTTCCATTTACTTAAATAACTCCACGGACATCCCTAATAATAAATTTTGGATCCCTTGAAATCAAGGGACAACTTCAATGTATAAGACAGAAGTCTGCAACCTGCGGCTCGTGAGCCGCATGCGGCTCTTTTGACGCACAGATGCGGCTCTCCAGCTCCTTGCATAAGTAATAATAGTTACATAATTTCATGTTTACTGGGCGGTGGACGACGAATTTACCCTGCGTTCAGTGGGATGAGAAATAAGCCTGGTGAGAACCAAAGGATAGAAGCGAACACTGCACATTATTCGAAGCGATATCCTAGCCAGTTAGTCGGCGTTTGCCGTGTTGAGGTCGGACTGGCTAATGGTAGACACCTCCTAAGCCGATATCTGTAAAGAAAAATATAAAATAAAAATTAACAGCTTCTAAAGTGGATTGAGATAGTCCTAGAATAATATTATTTGATTACTAATTTTACTATTCTGGCGAAACATGTCTATGTTTTTACATGAATAAATATTGTTTCATATTTAAAGCTATTTATTTTAAATAACAAATCAACTTTATTTACCAATCCTAATTAAATACCGAATATTGAACTAAAAATGTTGTGGCTCTTTAAAAAATGGGAAAGTTTGTAAATTGTAACTTTTGGCTTCTGCGTATCAAAAGGTTGCCGACCCCTAGTATAAGTCATCAGCTCAAATATGTAGGTGACATGGAGCTGCACTCGAAGTTTTAAAACATAGAGTGTAAAAATTATTTTTAAAAATATTAGGAAGATTATTCGTTTTAGACTTGTTAACAACTTTTATTTTATTTACTGTTTAACTGCCAACCATGTTTACCTCTTGTGTATATTATTCTAGTACTCTCCTCCGTTCTACATTTAATGGAAAATCTACTAGATTTGTGGTAATGCAAGTTCCCTTTTACCTTCTCGTATACAGAGTATAGGGAAAGTATTGTAATTGTGCACACAATTTTCATGACATTTTGGCAGCTTGCACCGTTTTATACATTTCTACGTTAACGTATACGTAGTATAAATGATGTATTACAACATTATTGCAAAAAAAAAAATATATATATCCAAATCGAAATTTTGACAAATTTTGACTTTTTATAACCACCCGAAGCTCGAAAAATTAAATTTTTTACATCTTGTCCATTTAAGCTAGCTTGCCGAAATGTCATATTTAAGTATTAAATCTAATTTGCAGTTTTCTTATAACTTTGGAACGATTACCGGTAAAAGGAACAGATACATACTCCACTTCCGGGTTCTCAAAAGCCTGTATCTTGATTACCGTTTAAAATTGGTTGACAAAATTTCAAATATATATTTCAGATTTCTTAAAACCCTTCAGACTGTAATACTTTTATATCATACTAGCGTAGGTACCCATCCCCGCTCGCGTTGCCGCGGGAATAGAAGAAACTCTTTCGAAATACATAAGAAGGGTTTTATCAATGCGTTACCAATCATACATTCCTAGACGCCTGAACTTGTATTCTAAAACAGAGTTATTTAAATGTAAACAATGGATCTTGTTAGCAGTACTAATGGTGTATTATTAGAAGCTCAATCTTAATTTCTGGTTGGATCGTCTAAAAAAAGATGCTAATTGCATCATTCACAAAGTGACGAAACTGTTTGGATTTTTTAACGGATACAAGGACATAACCAAGTTAATAATCTAACCTAGGTTAATATTTCTGATTCTAAAAAAAATGTTTAAAAGGACCTTCAGAGGCCCATGCGCCAAATCGCATCCTGCCGGGAGCCGCCAGTGTGAAATTAAATCCACCTCCCCCCCCCCCTTGCCCCCAAGAAACCTTCACGGGAGTATTCATCATCTACCTAAACTTTTGTGACACTCGGCTAAACGGTGTCGAACCACATCCGACATTTTAATACATTATATATAGAGAAGAATTGCTTCCTCTGGGGCGACACACTTGCAAAATAAAATTTAAAAAATAGTTTACTACAGAAGCCTCACCTGGAGTGTTCTAATCAACTCCCCAAATGTTCATGGCGATCGGATGACCGATGTGAAACCGCAGTCGACTTTAATGTTTATATACCGTATTTAGAAAAAAAATCTCAGAGCGCCGACATAAGAGCGCAGACAAAAGAGCGCCGACATAAGAACGCCGACATAAGAGCGCACTAATTTCCCGACAAAAGAGCGCCGACATAAGAGCGCAAACTAAAAATCGAAAAACCTTATTTAATAAATAAAATCAAGAAAATTAACTCAGATCAGAAGGCATCGTTTGACGTTAACTCTTTATTGTTTCATTAAAAAAACTAATTGTTCAGTTTCTTTAACTAAACAACTGGTACAATCAACGTGAAGTCCAATTATTCAAAACTCAATCTAATAACACATACAAAGATTTTAAATGTTAGGCCTAAAGTGAGAATATAAACTGAAATGAAATGTAACAAAATAAAAATAAGTTCCATCAGCATTTGCTCTGTCCTGTCGACATCTGTAGCCTTCGACCAATATAATAACCTTAACTTTCTGTGATTCGCTCTTCTCCATGTTAATTGGATTAGAAATATTTTCAAACTGGATTCATAACATATTAACCATAATATATAAATAAATACGTTGCTCTCTTGCCGATTGTTTAATTAAGACAAGTGTCAACCATGTCCTATTCGTTTAGCGTACAACATGTTTTTTTAATTGACTGCGCTCTTATGTCGGCGCTCTTTTGTCTGCGCTCTTTTGTCGGCGCTCTTATGTCGGCGCTCTTTTGTCTGCGCTCTTATGTCGGCGCTCTTTTGTCGTGCGCTCTTTTGACGGGTCACCTTTTTTTATATACCGTATATAGAGAAACATCGCACCCTCTTTATGTTTTCCTTCCTCTTAATATACACCTGTACTATATGTGTCGACAACCTTTTGAGACAGAAGAGCAAACAGCTACAATTTACAAAATTACCTAGAAACTTACATTATTTTTAAAATTATATTATACTTGATGAGGATTAAGTAAATATATTTGATTTATGATTTGAAATAAATAGCGTTAATTACGACCTAATATTGGTGCATATAAATAGGCTACATGCATATATTTCTCAGTTATAGCTAACTCTGCTATGATAAATTTAGTAATCAAATAATATAACTATATGACTATCCCAATCGACTTTAGAAGCCAGTTACGGACACCACTGGCCCAGGAGGTGTCTCCCATAGCCAGGCAGCCCTCAATACGGCAAACTTTGACTAACTGGCTTGGATATTGTTTTGATGACCGTATATCGGTATTTTCTGTCCTTAGGTTCTCACTGGGCTTATCTTCCACCCTACACGAACCAAGAGTCCAGTACCTGGCTCAACTGTTTGAAACTAATAACTAAAATACTTCGTCACTCAGGTCAAATTAATGCATACTGACAGGTAGAGGAATGCATTCTGAATAGAATAACATTCCCCATTTAACGATATTCGAAAAAGTCGGCACTCGGGCAGTGGCAAGCATGGAATTGTTGCCACGGGGCTGTACACAGCACGGGTGTGGGGCTGGGCCTGTTGCCCAAGCGGCTGTCAGCTGTCCGTATACTCTATATTTTACCTATTCTCAATCTTCTCTGATTAGTGTGTTTATTCTATTTAAGATAAAAATGTTTTTTAACTGTATAATTTGTTATGAGTTTTGGAAATGAAATAATTTAAATATTAATATTTGTGCATGAAAATCGAGAGCCGCACATTCGACATCCAAAGAGCCGCATGCGGCTTCTTGACAAGTGTAGAATTATCCATTTTAAATTTCATGGCGGCATAAAATTAGTTGACGGGAAATACATCGCGGCACAACCCTAAACGGAATAAAAACATAATATTTCATTGTATGAGTTGTTTCCCATATTTAAATTTTTAGCATCAAGGGGAAACAACAAACATCCTAAAATATGTATGTGAGCTTGAAAATAAAAATACAATACAAACTAAATTGTTTGTTTTATTTATTATAAATGACGTAGTTATTAATATTTTCTTACCTAAAAATGTGTTCAATAATGATAAGTTTTGGATATATGAATAATTTATTTGCTATAAAATATGTAGGAAAGCATTAGCTCAATGGCCGGCTGCATTTTTCTATATGGGAAACCATCGCCTTGGCGAACATCACGTAAATAAAATAGCGAATATTAAATTTTGGATCCCTTGAAAACAAGGGACAAGATGAAAATGAAAATAATCTGTTGTTGTTCACATGCGACATGTAGCTGCACTTGAAGTTTGCCAACAAGTATTTTATCATCATTATTTAATACCATGATTAATTTAAACCTTTGGCAGTGCGTTATGTGTACACGAGTTGGTCAAGCCAATGATATAATTGGAAGCTAAATCCCATGACTAGCGATTTGTGTGCTGAAATAACTTATCAAAAGTGGGGGTGAGGGGGGTGTGGGTGGGGTGGCGGGAAATGAGAATGCGGGAAACTGGAAGGGTCGCAGACAAAAGCAAGATGGCGGTATACTTTTTTACCGTCACAGATAATTAATTCAAACAAAATATATAAAAAAAAAATATTGCTCATAGCAGCTGTTGTCGCACCAAAAACGACTTAGAACAAAAACAAAAAGCAAAGATTGCTAAACATTGAAGTGAAACATAACAGCAAACAACAACTATATACAAATAACTTGTATATGTACGATGATATACTCATGGAGCTGTTATAGGAAGCTCTCTCAGAACTTTGTGAGCCGGCCACAGTTCGAAACGTTTTAAAATCTACAAATGAAAACCCCTACACCATAGTCCTGAAACCAAAGAACTGAGTAGCAGACCCGCCACACTTTATCCACATAGTTATCGACAGACAGGAAGACATTGTGGCTATCGAGCAACTGTAGGATAGAGGAATAATGTGCCTTAACTGCTAGACACATCCATGACATGTGTAGAATTCTCCATTTAAGATTTCATGGCGGCGTACAATTAGATGACGGACAATTCATTGCGACACATTCATCAATGGAGTAGCGACACCATTACATATTGGATTAAAATAGACGGATTCTTGACGATTTTGCTAAACACAAGTGGCGATTTCATTTGAATGTAGAAAAAAGTATAATGGAAAAAAAAAGTAGGAAATATTTCACCAGACAAAAATCAGCTTTCCTGTATTAAATATAATGTAAATGATTTGAAATAAAAGTATATCTCCGAAAGAAATATTATTGTAAATACATGTCTATCCTCACAAGCCGAAGATGAAAATGGTAATACAAAAGCGAAGACAGATAAGAATGACACTAAAAAACTTGTTCTGATGCGACAATAAAACATAAAGTGGTAGTGATATCTACCAAGAATAAACAAAATATGACAAGAAACAAGGAAATAACATCACCAGACAAAATTCAGCAATTATGTATAATGTAAATGGTTGGGAATGAATGTATAGGCCTACGTCAGAAAGAAATATTGTAAATCAATGTCATTCCTCACAAGATGTTGATGAAAACCTTAATACAAAAACAAATAGTGTGATATTACTGACGCTAATAGTTAAGTGGTTGGGGCGAAAATAAAAATAAAAATATAAAGCGTAAGTGATCTCCACTAAACTTTCTTGATATTGCTATATAAAAGCTAGTAGCATAACCGGGTTTCTATAAATAAGAAAATGTTTGATGAAATGTGAAAATCACCATCACCATCATAATCACCAACACCATCACCATCACCATCACCATCACCATCACCATCACACTCACCATCATAATCACAATCACAATCACAAACATGACAACCATCACGATGACGACCTAGAATATAAAAGTAAACTTTCATACTATGCTCAATACAACACTGTAATAAATAATATAAAATATATTGAATTGTTAAAAATTGTATCGATTTACACAGCATATTTAATTGTTTTAGTTGTTTCCCATTTTATAATTCATCGCAAACAGGGGAAGCAACCTATATCCTGTTTTTTTGCTACAGAAGAAAATTAAAATACAGTGAAATTGAAAATGGTTGTTTGATTTGTTATAATAAAAAATACAGGTAGGCATGTTTTTATAAAACATAAAGTATATTCTAATATATTATGAATTTTGAATAATTAATTTGCTTTAAAAATGTACATGAAAGCTTTAGCACAATGACCAACTGAACGGTTAAAGAAATAAAACCTTTGCTTTTGTTCAAACTGCATGGTTAAAGATTTACCAAATTTTGGATCCCTTAAAATAAAGGGACAAAACCAAATTTCGTATTGTCACTCAGCCGTTGAGTTTCTTCGATCTGATTCTGCTATTTACATCTAATATTGTATAAAAATAATCTAATAACATGATTTTTGTATACTCGTTTAAAACGTTTTTTGTTAAATACATGGTTCAGCGGCAAATCTTGTATATTTCTTATGTAAACCTACTCTACTATTTCCTGGATGGTCC